>NC_090933.1:494779050-495082080 GCF_040938575.1 Ambystoma mexicanum | reverse complement strand
CACGGTGCATCCCCATCACGCATGTGATGATGACACCCAAACATGCCCGTGCAGTGTCCCTCCACACTGACACATTCCACCAATCACAACATGGGGATTGAACACAATGCAAGTGCAATGCATGATTGCTACTGCCTACAATCCCACTTGATGGCATGAAATGTATTATACTAATGTAGGCCGCCCTGAACTCAATCCACACCCTATGTACCCCACAGGCACACAGCGATCACCACAGGACGATGATGACGGTGAGGAAGCCACTGCATCACAGCGCCCGAGGCAGCGCTTCTCGACCAGCACCACCACCCCGCAAAGGGGCTGCCCGGAAGCAAACTGACACCGGAGCCATCCCACATCACCACACCGCAGCCCAACCAGATGGCTACAGCACCACATGGCCGCAGGGGGTCTGCGCCTACCTCACCCCAACCCATCATGCAGACACTCGATGCAGAGGGAGTCACCTGTGGGTCAGAGCCCGATGAGGGACAGACACCTCCAGCTGCACCTCAGCCAGGACTGTTGCGTTCACCCAGATGCAGCGACACTGAAGGAATGGCCACACCTCAGGGGAGCCCAGAGCCAGTCACACAGGTAGCACACACCCCATGTGTGTCGTGTCCGCACACCAGAGCCTGACGTTGGCATATGGCACCACAGAAGATAGGCACTCGGGCCGCAGCAGCCCCATCCAAGCTGCCAACATGTCCCCATGCAGCCCCCCACCCAGGCAGCGCACAGCTGCCAGCTCGGTACCCGCCACACCCGGGGTACCTTTCGTCACGGGAGCTGCCGTGATGGGACGTCTGGACATAATTGAGGCCAAACAAGCAAAAGTGGAGTCCACGGCCAACGTGCACAGCTGGCACATCAAGGCCATCAGTGGAGCCATACGGCATGGCTGCAAGTACATGGCCCGAGACAACGCGTGCACCCAGAAAGTGGTGGAGAAATGCACCACAGCCCTGACAGGTTTTGGCCAAAGGATACGGGAGTTGTGTGAGGCAGTATCTGCATATGCAGAGCAGACAAGGGAATCCAACAACCTTCTCGGCCAGCAGCTGCAGGTCACCGGGTCAGTCCCATCGACCTCCACTACACCCACAGAGGGATCCCTGGAGCCTTCACATAGGCGCCGTTCATTGCGTCACCTGAGATCCCGCACACCAGAGGGGCCAGGACTTGGACAGCGCCCGCGACCATCATAGATGGACATGGCATTGTGGGTGCCCTGAGAACATGCACCTACCTACACTGTTATGGGGAGTTAACTGGGGGGAGGGGGGAATGTGTGCTGGGTGTTCACTGGGGGGAGGTGGGGATTGTGTGCTGGGTGTTTACTGGGGGCAGGGGGGATTGTGTGCTGGGTGTTCACTGGGGGGAGGGGGGATTGTCAAACATTTAATAAATCACATGCAAAATTCATACAAAGCATTGACAGTCATGATTGTGAAAAAATGTTCTTTAATGTTCAAGTGATATGTGTCAAATGTAGCCATCACCCATATCAAAAATAATTCTCAATCAAGCCTTGTCTGGCCAACCTCCCCTCCCTCACCCCATTCCTGTGTACACGTGCAACACCTTCTGGCACATCATCATCTTCACTCCCATCCTCAGGTGGATGCACATCAGCATCAGGGGGCAGTGGCACATTCCTGCGACAGCAAATGTTGTGCAGCATGGCACATGTAAGTACCATTTTGCCAACTTTTTCAGGTGCATACATCAATGCCCCTCCCGTACGGTCTAGGCACCGGAAGCGTGCCTTCAGCAGTCCAAATGCCCTCTCCACGCAGATACATGTACGTCCATGGTCAATGTTGTATGCCCGCTCAGCTACAGTGTGTGGATGACGCACAGGGGTCATGAGCCATGTGTACTGGGGATATCCAGAATCACCTGCAGGGGAGAGAATGCAGGTATGAGGACAAGGTTGTTTCAGTGGGTGCACAAGTCTCAGTCATCAGTGACATTGGCAGCAGTATCAAGTTTGTGTTGAAGAGGTCATGCTATCTCATTGCAATGTTGGCATCCACCCTTGGTCTTTCGGGACATGCATGGTGTGAGGTTGCCATGCAGCTGTGTATCCATGTATATGTGAGTTGTTATATGCATCACACTCATGTATTACATGTGGACTAGATATCATATGGTCACTTACTTTGTGGTGTGTGCTGTGCTAGGGGTAGCATTGATTCAATGGAGTACTTACTACTTGCAACACCCCTGTTTCTAAATGTAACAGTACTCTGTCCCTTGTCACTGCAGGAGGGGACCCTTCAATCCGCTTGTGCATGCAACATGTTGTTAGCCCATGTGTCACTGGCATTCCCTTTGGCTGCTGTTGCGTTTGCTGATTGGCACAATTATGTACAGTTCTCCAGCCATGCGATTGGCCAATTAGGGGTCAGTGTTTCAGGGATGTACATTGTTGTGAATCAAACTAGTTGTGTTTAGTGCTTTTGTGGATGTGCCTACTTTCGCACACCATTGGCGTGACTGTCGGGTGGCCTGGTGGGATATCTCTGCTGTGTCAGGGTGAGATGCAATACTGCGACACACACACAGGAGGCTTTGTGGTAGTTGGGCTTCCATATGTGACGGTGCTGCCACATGTCTTTGCCATTCAGACTGGGTGTGTTCTGCTGTGTTGAACATGTCCAAGGGTTCTCGTGCGAGGTACCTGGATGGGAATGTTCCAGTGCTGGTGCTGCCTATGTCTCCTGCTGGCATGCAGGGATTTCACTGTGTATGTCCAGCCCCATCAGATGTCATTTAACATGAATTTCGGACTACATTTGTACTCACCCAGCATCCATGTGTTTTGGCCTCGGTGCATTTCCATGTACGCTGACAGGGTACTGTTGCGCAGGACCATGGAGTCGTGGGTGGATCCTGGATAGCGGGCGCAGCAATGGCTGAAGATGAGGTTAGGGCTACATGTCATCTGCACATTCATTGAATGGTAATTTTTACGGTTTCTGTAGGCTGCCTCATGTGCCTGGGGTGGTACTAGTGCTATATGTGTGCAGCCCAGGGCTGCTATGACATTCGGGACTTGGGCAATGGCATGGAATGGACCCTTCAGCTGGTTCACCTGTGCCTGTATGGCTGGCAATGCAATGTGCTCATTCACATGGAGCAGCAGTGCATCCAGCACCTGTCCCAGCATGGCACTGAAGGTGGACTGGGCCATGCCATGCATCATGGCAACGGTGTGTTGGTAGCTGCCAGTCCCGAGGTATTGTAGCACGGACACAAGCTTCACGAGCGGGGACACTGCAGTGCTGATAGCTATACGGCTGCCGATGTCAGCCTGGATTGTGTCCAGCAACTGGGTGATGGTTGCCCTGTCCAGCCTGTACTCGGTCACCAACTGTCCATCAGTCAGGGCCCAGGGTGTTGGCCTGACCCTGGGGATGGCTGGCCGCCTTGCTGGTGCTGCTCTCCTCCTCCTCCTTCTCCTCATCCCCACCATCACCTGCGCTCCCAGGGCCCTGGCCTGGTTGGCGGGCCTCTGTAGCTCCAGGCGCAGCAGGTAGATGCAAACACCAAGGCTCCCGGCTCCAAATGGCAGCATGGTGTTTGAAAGTGTGTGTTGTGCATGGGCCGGTCCTTTGTGGGCCTCTGCTTTGCATTGGTTTCACCTCGGCCCTTATTGCTGTCTCCTCCCTGCTCCTGCTGGTGTAATGGTGTTGGGCAGGGTGTGTTGTGCATGGGTGGGTCCTTTGTAGGTCTCTGATTTGCATTGGGTTCACATGGATGCTTTTTGCTGTCTCCTCCCTGTTCCTGCTAGTGTAATGGTGTTGGGGAGGGTGTGTTGTGCATGGGTGGGTCCTTTGTAGGCCTCTGATTTGCATTGGTTTCACCTGGGCCTTTTATGCTGTCTCCTTCCTGCTGGTGTAATGGTGTTGGGGAGGATGTGTTGTGCATGGGTGGGTCCTTTGAAGGCCTCTGATTTGCATTGGTTTCACCTGGGCGCTTTTTGCTGTCTCCTCCATGCTCCTGCTGGTGTAATGGTGTTGAGGAGGATGTGTTGTGCGTGGGTGGGTCCTTTTTAGGCCTCCGATTTGCATTGGTTTCACCTGGGCACTTATTTCTGTGTCCTGTGTTCTTTTACCTCCAGCATTTGGCTAGGGGTATTTTTGGCGTATTTTCCGCCGCTTTTCTGGCGCTAATAGCAATTACGCCGGATTCGTGATTGCTCGGTAATAGCGCAAATGGATACTGGCGCTATTACAGCCGGTGCTATTACAGCCGGCTGTACTTGCGCCGGCTGTAAAAGTGTCGGCGGTATTTGTCCTCGTGCTCTGGCGGACCCTTAAATGCAGTGGTATTAGCGTTACTGCCGGATTTAAGGGTTACCGCCAAACTCGTGATGAGGCCCATAGTGTTAATATCAGTGTGTATAGGCCCATATTGCCAGATTACTGTGAATTTAAGTAGACGTCCAACACCACAACCTGGATTATTGTACATCACTCGGGCTAAACTGTAAAAAGACAGAGCATCTCAAAGAGGCATAAACCCCAAAGCGCAGACATCCAGTGCCTGCCAAATGTCTGGACACAGACTGGAAACAGCAACTGACCAACACAAGTCCAACCAGAAGACAATCAGAGACTGCACCACTTCATGCTTTTACACTTGGACAATTTGTGCAGGGATATTCTTGTCTATAGTGCACTTTGAACCATTGCACAGGAACCCATTCCCACCATTCCCACCAGTCACTCAGAGCCTGAACATCCCCCAACCATTCACCACAGGCACCACACCATCCACTGCATGTCGCTAAGGGCCCTCCGTCAACAGTTTTAAATGTCTGGCACCCACTCCTGCCCTCCAACACCTTACACATCCAATGCCTTGTTCCGAAACCTTCATGTTTACTAAGTGCCACCCTCCAGTGACTTAAGTCTCCAGCATTCTCCAACACCATCAACCACAAGCAAACTAGCAAATTCAGTCTTCAGTAGCTTCCTTCAACACCCCAACAGTGTGAGTCTCAATTACCCTTCTCAGAACATCTTATACTTGCATTAAATGCATTTCAACTCTCTTACAAGACATATTGGGGGTCATTCCGAGTTTGGAGGCAGCCATGGTGCTATTAGCACCATGGCTGCCTCCAAACTCGGGTCCGGGTCCGTGATGTCGGAATGGGGACTTACTGCGACATTCCGACCTATGCGACCCGGTAAGTTCCCATTTCGAAAACCATTCCCCATTCCCATTTTAGCCCCCATAGGGCTCAATGGGAATGGGGAAGGAGCTAATAACGGGCCCGCAAATTGCGGGCCGGTTTTTAGCTCCATGGTCCCTTAACAGGTCCCGCTAAGGCTGGCTGGTAAAACCGCTAAGGGACCTCGTAATAGGGCGGTAGGGGGTTAACGGCACCGGCATCCTTACCGGTGCCGTTAACCCCCTACTGCCAGGGTCGGAATGACCCCCGTTGTGTCTCAAACACCATCTCCTAACATCTGTAAGTCACTAGTACATCTTAAGTCTCCAGGTCCAGCCTCCATAACAATGAGCCTCAAGCACACACCTCAGGCCCAGAGCTGTGCCAGTGGTTATGAATGATTTGAAACCTTCCAGCCATCACCTTTCTGTTTTGCTTATTTGGTAAGTAACCCACCGTTTATTTTGGTTAGATGGGAGATAAAAGGGAAGGATGTGTAGCAGGCCACAGTAATTGCAGTTTTTATTAATTTTAAATTTTAAACAGCAGCAGCAGCTCCATGACATCACCCCTAGAAAAGGCCAATTTTATTATTTTCTTTGGTCCTTTATATGTTGCTTAATGCCAGCCTCCTCCTGCTTCTAAGCACAAGAACTGGAACTGAACCCATGTCGCATCCTCTTGTTCCCAAAGCAAGTGCATTGTCGCTGAAGTGGCCTTCCAAATATATATTTATTTATTTTTTATTTATTTAATGTGTTATTGTTCACTAGGAACTTTTCACATATACACACAAAAATAAAAGCAAGAAAAATTAAAAACTACAGGCAAGATAAAACATGCTTTTGCACTTTGACAGTTTGATAAAATCACATAAAGAAGTTATTTACAAACAAACAGATAACACATTTCAGTATGTTGCCCAACATCAACCCTTTGAGAAAATGTTTCAATTTATCTTTGCAAATGGAACCTAATAGTGAAACCCCACATGTATGAGTATGTTAATAATTGGTTAAAAAGACTTGCGCTTAGTGAATACTAAAAGACTTCTCCTGTATTGAACAAAATGACATCTTAAACACCATTCTCCAACATGGATTTCTTATTTAAGCACTAAAACCTCTTTCATAAAATGTATAGCTGCCAGTGACCATTAAAAGGATTTGTCCGGGTGGCCACCAGGGGCGTATGAATGGAAGCATCCTTCATTTGAGCTCCGCACTTTGGTCCGTAAACGTGGACTGAGCCCCCACCACGAGACCCCCCCAGCCTAGCAACCACTTGAAGTGCCTAAAGGAGCCGGGCAGCCCCCAGGAAAAAACCCGACGAAAACCGGATCAGTTTTGGCTAAGATAATCCCAACGGGAGCCCTGGTGATCCCCTGCGTGACAGGCCCACACACGCAGCTCAGCGCGCTGCCTGAGACTCCAGCACATGAACAAACTGCTGCACCGAGCAGGAAGACGGCGTCACCGTTCTGTGGCCCTGTACGGGTGAATCCCAGCAGGTGAGACGCATATTTGGAGCACCCCGCAGACGTATAGCGTGGCTGTCCAACCCGCCCACTGGGAGCCTGCGTCGCACTCTGCAGACTTGTGCCGGAGCGGCCTGCCCTGAGCAACGGAGGAGAGGTTCAACAGAGAAGGCCGCACGGAGCTCAGGTAACTGCAGCCCGACCCTCCCAATCACTGGGCCCAGTAGCTGATACCGCACCAGCGCGACTGGACCCAACCTGGCCCCCTCCACGCCTGGCGGCCTCATGCACGCATCTCGAGTTGGCTGATGTGGGGGCCCTTACAACATACCATCCGCAGTACCGCTCAGCCGTGCAGGGACAAATTTGAACCCCAGGCGTAAGCGCACACAGGGAAAAAATAATCCTTGCGGCCTCCTATAGCGTGACACTGTACCGCCAGCACCAAATTGGTAATTACATTTGGAACGCACTAGGTAGCAATCACTCTCCCCCACAATCACCCTCTGTGCCCAAAATCCTGCTGACAGGACGCCCACCCCCAGGGGGGCAGAACTGCAGACAAGAGGAGGCAGATATAGGCCTACACAAGGGACATTTGTGGCCTAGAATACTCAATCCAACAACCCCCAGCGCCCCCTCAAGGACCCAGACCCCCGCAGTCACGCAGATCACTATCAGTAACACTGCACAATCAAACCTATCAGGCTGTAATAGCTTGCCCAGCCATAAGGAACATCGGTAAGTGGCACTCCACCATATATGAACATACAGGGCCTTTGTCCACGACGCAGCCGACATCCCAGGAAATCTCAAGGGACGATAATTTAATACGCGTGCCTGAGGGCTGTGCCCCTAAGGACCGGGGCGTGTGCCCTCCTCAGGCGCACCGTGTACCCCCCTCAACTCTAATACCCAGAACCACAGAATTCCTCTGCAGCTTGTCGGACATTATATAACTACAGTAAAGGGCCTCAGCGTACCTTGGAACGCTCTTAATTTGAATCCAGGAGGCATCTCAAGAACTTGCCGTTACAACGTGGGACTGAGGGTTGGGCCCCTGTGGTACAGGGCGTGTGCCCTCCTCGGATCCCCTATACTTCCCTTACTTCGGCTGGTCACTGACCGCATACCAAACACGCCATTGCACATGGTCCACGCTCATCGGGAATACCTACAGTGAACAAACGCAGATAAAAACTGACAACTTCTGATCCTGGAAACAACCTGGAATCACCTGGCTTGCTCTATGGCTAAAAAGTGACCATCTACATATTGGCCAGACAAATACACACGAGACCAGGCAACGTGCCTCGTAACAGATTGCCATAGGCAAGAAGTTGGCTGCTAGGGGAAATACCATCTTCACCCCAACCCTGCTGTTTATGGACACTGGGAGACAAATCTGAAACATATAGGCGCCCTCATGATATATGGTTATCACAGCTCATTAGTCTCTATTGCACACAGCAGAGATCTGTCCATCCCAATACTGGGGACCCGCTGTCCATGGATATTAAGAACAAATTGGCGAAATACTAAATTCTCACCACCTCACGAACCCCCGCAACTGCCCAGTGTTAGCAATATGTTGACATCGGGATCTGATGCGGCCGCAACCAAGGCGGACGTTGCTGACCTACTCACCGAAATGAGGAGCATGAGAGCCGACATCGGAAACAAGATAGATAAAATCACACACAGGATAGATAAAATGGAGGAGAGGCTGGAGGAAGTTGAACATAACCAAACCTCCCTGAACACCTTGGAGACCCAGATGGATCATAGAACTGCAGAGACTGAATACAAAGAAGAAGAAATCTGCTTAAGGTTGATGATCTCGAAAATAGAGAACGCCGCCACAACATACGTGTTTGGTATCCCGGAAAAGGAGGGCGAGACCGAACTTGATCTCAAACAAACCTTACACCCATACTGAAGCTGCTCTTTAAAGATGACTCAGTAGATAAACCCAAAATTGACCGCATTCACAGAGCTGGCAGCAGACCAGGCGGCCCGAGATCAGTATTAGCTCGATTTCACAATTATGCGGATTGAGCTCGAATCCAAGAGAAGGCCAGACACACACCGCAGCTGGCATTGGGAGATCCGAACATTTCCATTTATCAAGATCTATCCTCCCTCACACTGGCGATGAGAAGAAAGTGCTTACCGATTACAAGAATGCTCAAGGACAAAGGCATAAAATATAGTTGGGGCTACCCATTCTCACTCACTTTTGAGTGGGAATGATCTACAACGAAACTCATCTCAGAGAGGGATATCGTCAGCTGTACGTCGGACTTACTGGGCACCCAGGGAGAAGGAATATCCTCAGGTGAACGGAAGGATGAGGACAGAGAATGCTGCATCAAGGGTCCGCGGCGAAAAAGGATCCAGGGATCCAGAAAGTTTAGGAGGATGAATACCTCTCCAGATATGGAACATTAATCTCTCCTCCCAACTACTCCATCTGCCTACACAACAAGCACCAGACGAGGAGATCACGGTAACATCGTAGCTGAGCACTGGAGACCGGTGCCCAACAATGAAACACCAGGTGCTGGGCAAAACACTGTGCAACTCTGAAGAACTAGGGGTGTTGGAAAGGGGAAGGGAGAGACATAAGAGACACGAAAGTCACCCGGCTACGATGAGGTCCTCGGGGTTTGTTGACGGGGACCCGATGCAGGGCAGATGCCAACATGATAACTAAAACCGGGGTCAGAGTTTGTGTCAAGATAATGGTTTTTTGTAATACCAGCAATATGTTGGGGGCTCAATGTTAATATTGTTATATTAATAATAGGACCGCTTGTTATGCGGCTTCCACTGGTGGTCCGAGAATGACTGGGTGATGTTAACCTGGCTGGATTGGATGCCGAAAGAAAGGGGGGGAGGGGAGAGAGGGGAGGGAGGGACGAGAGAACAATTCAGAGTTTATGGACAGGAGGGGTCGAAAGTGAGGGGAATATAAAATAGAACCATGAAGGAACAGGATAGGGACCAGATGGGTCAATTATTGACCCTCTCTGGGCTTATTATGACCCATCCCAATGGTAGGGAATCAATCACATGGCTACTCAGCACAACAGAGGTACTAAAACAGACATTTTGGTCACTTAAGCATATACCCAATGCTCAAGATGTCATCCACATTCCGAAATGATAAGCTACGCATATGCACACTTAATGTAAAGGGCCTAAACTCTCCCACAAAATGATCTATGGTGGCCAGGGAATTCCGGCGATCCAACATAGATATTCTGTTTCTTCAAGAAACACGTTGCCAAAGAGGAGAGGAGAGAGCGAGCCCATGCCGTGAAGTAGGTCTCTCCCTTTGGAGCTCTGGAATCTCAAAAAAGGCAGGAGTGGGGATCCTAATTCGCAAAGACCTCTGTATGATGACCCTTAAGTCCTGGTCTGACACGGAGGGAAGAGCTCTGGTAGTTGTAGGAAACATTTGCGACACAATTGTCACTTTTGCTACTCTCTATGCACCCAATCAAGGGCAGAAAAGATTCCTCCACAAAACTACCGAGAAAGTTTTTAGCATGGCACAAGGGCACACAGTTTTTGGAGGAGACTTCAACACGTGGATGAACAGCTCTTTGGATAGGCAAACTAAAACGGACGCACAAAACCCACCACAGTCACAAGAAGAAGCTGAAATCAAAATAACCCTCAACTTGTACAACCTCACTGATAGCTGGCGCCACCTACACCCAGTAGACATAGGTTTTACTTTCCATTCCATCCCTCATGACACTCTCACACATATTGATTATATCTTCCTCTCTGAAGGCCTGTTACGAATACTACACACTGCAAACATACATCCTATTGCATGGTCAGATCACAATATGGTCTCTGTGGATATAGGCTGGAATGACCTTGCCCACTGGAACACTAAATGGAGATGCAATGAATCCTTATGGTCCGATACAGTCTTCAGAGAAGACTTTGAGAATGAAATTAAACAATTTTTCATCACTAATGACACGGGCGAGGTTGGGAAGGTGTCCATATGGGAGGCAGCCAAGGCTACATGGAGGGGTGTCCTCATTAAAGAAGGGGCTCGGAAAAAAAGGGAACGCGCCCTGTTAGAAAAGAATATTAGGGAAAAGCTCTACATGGTGGAGAAACTGGTACAGTCATCCCCACATGACAGATCCAAATACATTGCCGAAGCCAGAGAACTCGGGGAAGAATTGAGAATATTAATCATAAGCAAGGAAGCCCAGACCCTGCAATATCTAAAACAAAAATATTATGAAAAAGGCGATAAAGAAGATGCACCTCCTGGCGGCTCGTCTCCGAGCGCAGAAAGATGGGTCGATTCCATAGAGAGGACAGACGGCACCCTTCTAGATGCAACAGAGACATCCCCAGAGGGAATACAAGAAGCATTTGCCTCTTTCTATGAAGACTTGTATACCTGCAACCCACCCCCTCCATCAGGGAGTATTGATAAATACCTTAAAGATGCAGGGCTCCCCACATTGACACGCATGGAGGCCGAATCCCTAGATAGACCAGTCACGGAAGAGGAGGTTACTGACGCCATAAAGCGCTTAAAGACAGGAAAGGCCCTGGGGGAAGACGTTCTCTACACTTCTTGCCCCTTTCTTGGTAACCCTGTTCAACCACATCTTCGAAACAGGCCAAGCGCCCCCATCTTTTGCTCAGGCCCTCCTCGCAGTCATTCCAAAGGAAGGCAGAGACCCTAAACACTGCAGCTCTTATTGACCCATCTCTCTTCTCAACATCGATGCTAAAATATACGCAAGGGTTATCGCAGCCCGGCTTGAAATGCATCTACCATGATTGATACACTCTGATCAGGTCGGCTTTGTAATCGGGAGACAAGGGGCTGACACGATGAGAAAAACACTCCATCTGATACATGAAGCACAAGGAATGGGAGGAGACCCATCTCTTCTGTCCTTAGATGCCGAGAAGGCCTTTGATAGGGTGGCCTGGGACTTCCTCGAAAGAGTATTAGTCTGGAATGGGTTGGGACCAAAGCTCTGTCGTGCCATTAAGGCACTGTACACATCTCCTACAATGTCTGTGACAGTGAACGGCGGCTACTCTAGGTGGTTTCCTTTGGAAACGGGAACAAGACAGGGTTGTCCACTGTCCGCAATACTGTTTGTGCTGTCCCTCGAACCACTTGCACAGAAACTAAGACATGATGACAGGGTTAAAGGAATTAAAGTAGGAGAATGAGAATATAAACTGGGCCTCTATGCTGATCATATTCTCTTACACCTAACTGATCCCCTAAACTCAGTTCCGGCAGCAATATGTATAATTGAAGAATACGGCGAACTAGCTGGCCTCAAAATTAACACGGGAAAGTCAACACTCCTCCTGATCGATAAAAGTAAAGACTCTGAAGTGGAACGATTCACTCTCCTAGGGTTGAAGGTCAGCCTCTCCACACTCAGATACCTGGGTATCAACGTCACCCAGGAACTTGAACCCCTATACCAAGCTAACTTCCCCCCACTATCGCTTGCCCTTCAAAGAGATATTGAAAGGTGGTCCAGACTTACCATCTCCTGGAGCTGCCGCCTAAACGCTATAAAAATGGTAATACTGCCCAAAATACTCTATCTGTTCCAAATGCTCCCCATTAGAATGCCCAAAGAATACTTCACCGCCACCAGGAAATCCTTACTAGCTTTCCTATGGCAAAATCAAAAGCCCAGAGTCCCCAGATCCTTGCTCCAACTACGAAAAGACAATGCAGGGGTAGGCCTCCCGAATATAGAAATGTATTACAGAGCGACCCAACTACGTGTACTGATCCCGCACGTCAGACAGCAGTCAGACCCTCAATGGATAGCCCTAGACAACTACCATCTCCGCCCATTCACTGTAGGAGAATGGCTCTGGGTTCCAGGGCCCCAATTACAGAACAGTATTAAAGCTCACACCATCATTGGAACGATATGGGCAGTGTGGACACCAGGCAAGGGAATGGAAGGAATTATGGCCCTCCCACCTGGGAAATCTATGGGTACCAGGGATCTGAGACGCGATCCCGGGAGCTTTAAAGCCTGGTATGAGGCGGGACTAGAAAGAGCTGGACAACTGTGGAGGAACAACACTTTTATTACTATTCAAGAGCTTCAAGAAGCACTCTGCATAGGCCCACTCTCAGTGTTCCTACACTTGAGACTTAAGGGGGTTATGACATGGGTGATATGGAAGAGCCAACTACAAAGGGACCTCACCCCGTTCGAAAGAATCCTCAGTACTTGCACAAGCTCAAAAGGCCTAATAAGCGCAATGTACTCAGCACTGATTGAGGTCTGTATCACACCATCCCTCACGCTGAAGAGTAAATGGGAAGCAGATATGGGTAGACAGATTTCACAAAAACTATGGTTACAAATATGTAGTAGAACAGCAAAATCATCCATATCTTGCCAGTACAAATTACATGCCATTAACCTGATATACAGATGGCAGTATGACCCACTTAGGTTGGCCAAAATGTATCAGGGAGTGAGCCCATACTATTGGAGGGGCTGTGGGAGAAAGGCTGATTATTGGCATATGTGGTGGGGATGCAAGGCGGCCCAAACTTACTGGTCAGAAGTTCTTAGTTGGATCAAAGAGTTAGATGATGACGAAAGGGAGAAACAGCCATTGTTGATCTTATTTGGTCTAATCGAAACAGAAGAGACAACCACTAAAGTACCCAAAATGATACAAGGCCTACTGATGGCCGCACAGGCTTGTCTCACTATGGTGTGGAAGAGGGCTACGCTCCCTACCAAAACGGAATGGATAGGTGTCTCCCGAAATATTTATAGAATGGATAACCTGACCGCAGCCCTTCACCGGGACTGCATCTCCATTGAAAATGAATGGTCAGAATTTCGAGCCAAATACATTACATAGAAGAATGTGTGCGCATCATGCCAAAAAGTCATAGACATCCTATATGACAGTTGACAATGTCTGCAAAATCAAAATGTATCAATGTGTGCCTCTGCTCAATGTTATGGTTCTAATATTGGCCCTGATGTGAAAAAAGTTGAATTATACCGACCTTCCCGTTGGCAATATGTGAAAAAGGGGAGGGGGGCGAACATAGGGTGGACAGCATTGGAAATGTTGTTGAGAAAACTTTATGCTTCACAATGATTCCAAATGTTATGAGCAATGTTTTGTATACTCTTCATACAACCTTTTGTGGAAAATGTTTGTAATTGAATGTTGAAACCTCTACTTTAAAAACTAATAAAAATTGAAATTAAAAAAAAAGGATTTGTCTGTGAGGATACGTTGCCAAACCCAGCAAGGTTGGGCGACCTTGTATTCCCTTAAAAGGTGTGAACAATGAATCTGGCGTGTCCTCGACAATTCACATCAATTAAACAACAAGTGTTGAAGAGTTTCTGTAGAGTTCTCCGTTCCACAGAATCTGCAGCATCTTAGATTGCGTGCTATGCCCCCTCGCGCACCCAAAATTTTGTTTGTAGGGAGCAAATTAAAGCGAAGGGCGTAAGCACTGGCTACGACAGTAATGCCTCGGACATCTCCTCAAATAGTGTGGCAGGTTGTTTTAGGGTCTGGCATCTACCAATAAGCCCGAGAATAAGTGGTTCCTCCTGACTCACTCGATAGTGTCAATCCAGTCAGCCTCCCATAGCTTCTTTTTTACCTTCAGTGGATACATTACTAAGTACTCTAATATATATATATATATATTAGAGTACTAAAAACTTGAGGGGACGTTATGGTTAAGTTGCCCCAACAAAAACCTGTACACTTTACTAAAAAAAAACTCCCACCTCCCCTTTATGCTTCAAATTAAAACCGAAAAACCCCTGACCATGAAAGATGTCATCTCAAATGCCAATGATGACATCAATTACAGCATCACTTGTTTAGCCCCTTTCTTTTCGTTCCCTGCCATACATATATATGTACATTCAGTAAAAAAAATGAACTAAAGGAATGTTAGACTTCACAGTGAAACCAAAAACCACTGCACATTCCCTCATTATGGTAAGCTAAGCAACCATAACTCGCACCATCTACATGCATTGATAAAACTAACACCCAGGACATCAAAGATGACATCACAAATATCATTGATGACATCACTGATAACATCAAATGTCTGCCTCACGGTGGTGATGCAGGAGATTTGAAGTGTACAGTTTTGGTACGACAACCATGAAGCGCCACCTCACTTCCTTCCACACTGCGGACATTCGCAAGGTGGTGCCATGTGAAGAGCGTAGTCGTTTGAGTTCCTCCACAGCATCGGTGGAATCCGATCCTCCCACCACAAGAGACACTCCTGTGGGGGAGCGCCTCCTTCCAGGTGCTTCACAAGCCATTCGCAATGCTGTGGACCCTTACCTTTCGAAGGTAACAGTAGTGTGCACGTATTGTGACGCATTACTCTGCAGGGGGGAGAGTCTTCAAAGTGCTTTCGAGGCTACAGTCAGCGAGCACCAGAAGATTTGCTCCTTACCTAAATAAAGATCACCCTTAATATGTATCTGTTCAGTTGCCTTTTCTTATCCCCGCGGCTGGTGTCCCTTCCTTACCCTCCTCTCGCCTCTTCTCCTAGTGTGTGGAGTGCTGTTAATAAATGAGTGTAAAAACAACAAAAATGAGAGAAAAGGCTGTTTTCAGAGCCGCCTTTCTCAGTGTAACAATAGAACTATGAAGTGAAGGCCGTAGAGCCCTGCGGAGTTCAGCAAAAGTTTGCGGACAGTCGTAGAGGGCAAAAAGGGAGGGTGCAAGCGGAGCAAACGCAATAAAGTGTACGTTGGGAGTAAGTGGTGGCTCTGAAAAGAGCCTTTTGGTGGTGTGTTGTGTGGGTTGAAAAGGAGTGGATTGGGTGAAACGGATTGTCAGATAGGTTAGTGTGATTGCAAAAGCGGGTGCAATGCATTTTGTATATTGTGAAGAAACATCCGATTGCCTGCATATGTGAGGTGGACTCCATCTCTGCGGAAAGTGAAATTGCTACGCAACAAAATGTTTTCATTGTGAAAAGAGGACATACCAACATCTCTTAAAAAGGCATACACAGCCTTATTCACATTGCGTCTCACTTTCTCCATTTGTGGACCAAATGCAGTAGAACGCAACCATATTTGTCTTTGGGCAACACGGGAAAAAAGTATTTGACAATTTGGAAACATGTCCATGAGCTTCGCGAGTCCTTCCTTCATGGCAAGTTGTAAAGAAATTCCAGATACGTGGCCTAAACTGTTTCAGCCACAATGAATGATGAGTATATCTGGAGGACGCTCTCTCTGTAAAGTAACACAAAGAGGCACCAAGTCCAGCCATCTCATGCCGCGCACGCCATGCCAGTGCACTTCCGCATGTGGAAATCCGAGATTTGTAGATAAACTGCAGCTTTCGGCATGCACCTTCAACCAATTTATCCATGAGTCACCCACAATCCAGACAATCTGTTTTCGAGCATGGAAAGCCATGGTTGTGTGGTGTCCTGTGAGGAAGAAGACGGTCTTACTAAAGTACGTTGGTCAAAACACACCTACTGAACTTTATGGCCCAATCCCTAGCTCATTCTCATTTACATGTGGCTCCACCCTTCAGTCCCCGGTGGTGATATGTGCTGGCAGTTAACTACCACCATGTTTGCGGACATGTAGAGGAGCAGAGCGTGACGACGGTACATTAAAGTACTAATCCCCCTTTTCCCCTTAAAGGTAGGCTCTGAGAAGAGCCATTTTTTTTTTTGGCCACATATCGTAGAGACATGTGGTATTTTATGCATTTTTTTGTAGCTTTTGTCCTTGCTTTGCTTTTGAAAAAATTACAGAACCTTCTCTAAAGCAAGCCTTATGTTCCAAAAGAACATCGCATTTCCCAAAGAGGATAGTGCAACGCCATCTCCTTCAAAGTAATGCGCATTGCTCAGAGCAATGTTATCGTGGATACAAAAAAACATACCAACTCGCAGCATGAATGCACGCATGCCACGATTGATGATGCACCTCCTGCTGCTTTGATCTGGACAGAAAACAGAAGTGTTGTTCCATTGTAGTCTGGGGAGTAAAGCAGAAAAAATAACTTTGGATGTTGGGAAGATGGTCATGATTGATTCAACCAACTGTGCCAAATCTGCCAACAAAGTACGTGAAGTCAGGTATCCCAAGTGGCAATCACCGTAGTGCAAAATACCCCATGAGGAGTGGTCATTCTACGCACGTCTCTGCAAACTTGCAGAATTGCCGCAGCATTGGCATCAGTGTCAGCGCTCCAGACCACCTCCACTCGTTGCACATGGAAATGGTGTGCCACATGCCTACTCTCGGCATAGTGTTATAAGCCTTGCACAAAAATGTCTCTGAGCAGCAAAACACGGACCCTCTGCACCTCTGCCATTTTTAGTGTGTGCACCGTCTTTCAACACAAAAGAGTAATGTGAACATCTGATTGGCTGATGGCTACAGGCGTCTTTCCATGCAGTATTAGCTGTAGAAACCCATATGTGACACGCCCTACCAGCGGACAAGCATTGCCTACGTGCGGCACGTAACACTTACCCAGTCCTTCCACCCTTTCTACAGCGGTACCAAAGCGGGTCCATCATTGGACACAACTAAGCGGGTGCACAATCAGCCACCAATCACATAGAACCTCGCTAATTTTAACTCCATCATCATCATTGCGCACTTCAAAATGACTGTCGATAATTCTTAATGGAAATCGCATACCATTGCAAAGCACCTACTTCACAAGCTATTGTGCAAGGATTGTGAATTTCTACATACAGCTCCATTCATGACCACATGCATCAGTATAGAGTGCAGGTATGTTCATTCTAATCAGAGTACATGTGGAAGCCTTATAATTTAAAATAGACAAAATAATACCGGTAAATTTCCATAGCAAGCACATAACAACGCTCCCCCTTGTAAAGTGCAAGAAAGCCGATTTGCCATTAATAATTTGCACGACTTTCTTACTTTCTTCTGCATAACCTGTACATACGTTGCAAGCATGCCTATTTAGGCATAGCTCTCAACCATTTTTGTGTGAAGTGCGGGTGAAATGAGCTGATTTTGTTTTTGGCGGGTGACACGCCCATTGGAATGAATGGCCGTGCAGGAGGCTTGGCGGGTGAGTCTGCCCATTACAAGGCAGGTGACACCCGCCAAAAGCGTGTGAGTTGAGAAGTATAATTTAGGGCAGACCTTAATTTTGTATGTGAAAATGGGGAAGTTCTGTCCTCTGTACTGCCAACAGTAATGCTACTTGCAATGTGATCGTATGACAATAGTAATCGCTCCCGATTGTGGTGCTGACATGTCCTTCGGAGGGTCTCCCGATTTTTGGACATTGTGCTTTGCATTAAGAAGTACAAAAAGTTTGCCCATCTACTACGTTGCTCTATCGCTTACAAACCTCTCTCCTATTCATAGTACACCTGGTAAAGAACAAGGCATTTCCAACCCCCTAAAAAAAGATAGATATTTTGAAGGACTTTGAAGTACCATATTGAAAGTAGTATACAAAGAGTGCGCAGAGAGAAGTGAAATGAAGTGAAATGAAATGTGCACGTGGATTGGTTTGAAACATGAAAGTTGAATCGTATGACGAAAGAAGTACAAGTAAAGGCTGCAGTATCATGACAGCTGCAAACACACAAAGTAATTGATATCGTTTTTTTAATTCACAGTGAAGACTACTCTCCTGAGAATCAACAACATCTACACTGCAGACGACATATCCGAAGAAACCTTAGCATCTTCCACAAAAAAGTAAGTAAAGTACTGAAATGACATAGGACATCCGTAGAAGGTTAGATTGTCAAAATAAGTGGTGGTAGCACGTTTTTGCCATTTTGCTTATTAATAATGGTTCTCGGCACAAGTAGGGCACTGTGTACTCTCATCTAAAGCACATTGTACTACTATGCAAACAGTAAAGTAGCCTTACCAAATGATAGTTAGAGGTCACTGTACGTTAACACACCGTGCCAAAGAGTTTCCCCCATCACACTTAGGCACACATGCACACAGCACACATACATTGGACAACAGACCAAAGAATATATTTTTTCTCAACAGACACCAATGAATGCCTACCAAAAAGCAGCTCCGTAGAAAGGAATGCAGAATTAGAGCAAATAAAAATAAAGGTACCCAATGTAAGCATCCACCTGTTGTAGAGTTAGGGGAGAATCTTGGAACAAACCACCTAATGCAATTGGGTAACATAATAAAAGAAGTCTCAACTACCGAAACTGTACATCCTCCATCAGAAAGTATCACAAAACACAGAAATGATGTAAAAGAAACGGCTGCCAGTACAGCTAACAATGTTCCTAATAATCCTGATAGTGTAAGAAGAACCCATAGTAAAAAAAGTATTTTAGCAAAAATGTTTCGTCACAGAGTCCTTCAGAATCTACTAAGAAGAGGACCAAAGTCATCCTCACCCCTTAAAACATACCGTAGAAAGTTAATTCTGCAAGCACTCGTGGACAGTGCAATCCTTCTGAAAAGGAAGTTGTTCATATTAGGGTTAAAAAGGATGAAAGCACTAACAAAAGTAAGTACCAAACTACAAATGAAACTCAGTAATGTGAACAAAAATAATTTTTTGCATGTTTGTGGTGGTGAATGGAGTCACACAACAACCACAGAGCCATATTTCAATGAAGAAGTATACAAACAAAATCAAACAAACACAATTGCCATCCATAGCAGTGGACGTGGGTATGAGAAAATCAATACTACCATCATGGAACAAGAAACACTGCTTCCAAAACTGTCTTCTGAAAACTCAGAATTACCTCTCGATTCAGCAGAACCACACCGTCCAGTATACAAATGGCCGTGCACATCAATGTGTGCCGTTCCAAATAAAGCTTTCAAATCACTACGTTTGTTCCTCAATCAATATGTAAAAGGTAAAGACAAAAATAAAATCAAAGTGCTGCAAAATATGGATATTTGTGTAGTGTGAAAACACACAGGACTAAAAGGACATTCACTAGCCTGCATTTCTGGGCCTATTTGCAAAAGTACCTTCCATGATATCAAAAGAATATCAGTACATCATTCTAAAGTAAGAAATTTAGTGTATAAAATATATTGTGCAAAAAGTCCAGCTTCAGAATTAGGCAATTTAAATACCACTCTTCTGCATGGTACACCCAAATACTTACAAGAAGAAATGGACCGTATTAAAAAAAAAGTATTTTGGGACTTGAAGGGGGGCGTGGCCAGCATGCAAGCGCAGGAGACGTGAGTCCCGTGAGCTCCTCTTGCCGCCAACAATATCCTGAAGTTATCATCCTGTTTGGTGGGACGACACGACCCGCAACTCCAGGAACAGCTTAAAGGCTGTTGGGGGAAGCTCTGTGTCAACTTTCAGCCCAGAAACCCCAATCCGTGGGGTGATAGAGCGAGGAGAAGTTTCGGCGCGAAGGACGCGTGAAGCCGTCTTCAAGATGGCCGCTGCGGTCCGATTCCCGTAACGGACGAAAATCTCCTGGAGCCTGCAGCGAGGGAGATCCCCTGTGCTGCTTTGCAACGGAGCAGGAGGACCGAGAACAAGGAGCCGAGCTGCACTCCGACGCCCGACCGCTGGAGAAACGGTGTATTGCAGACACCGCTGGAGCTGTCCCCGTGATCGGGGGGTGCAAAGTCCCCGTGGCGCCCTTCGGGAGCGGGAGAGACGTGCGCCTGAGCGGCGGAGATCGAGCTGGGGAAAGCGAACACTAGCGGTGAAGACCCGCGGGGCTGGTGCACCCCCGGGGGGGCGAAAAAAGATCATCGCAGGGTGAGTGCGACTCCGCCCGCCCCCGGCGAAGTCGGCTGGTGCCCCCTCTTCTCGCGGACTGCACTCCTCCATACTCGGCGTGGCTGCTGCGCCTGAGGGGAGCGAGCGATAGCTGTGAAATGGTCCTCGGCTGCTGGTATACAACGCAGAGCTGGTCTGCCGGTGGTCATTTTGAGCTGGACGCCATCCCCCGACTGCGCCGGGGCAAATAAACATTTACTATTCGGATGTACATGGGAAGTACACCCACTTCCAGGATGTCACTTGCTTCCTGCACACTGGCACTCCCGAAATCCCAATACCTCTAACTGGGAGGACCGCTGGTGCTTTCCTGGCCGCCAGAACACAAAGCTTGCTGGACTACAACTTGTGAGCCGTCAACTTGCAACCCAGGCCCAAGATGGCCGACGGAGCCTGGTGACGGCCCCGTGCGTGGCGGGTCTTCTCCTCCACCCCATGATTTCGGGCTGTAGTGCCGTGCGGAGAGTGACCTGCGGGAGGAGACCTGCGCCTGTACCAGAGGCGCTTTCGGAGCGCACCAAGCAAGTAAGTGGCCCCCTTCTCCCTCGGCCTTTCCCGCCACCACCGTGCAGTCATCCCAAGGAATACCTGGGCCAGAGGGATTGAGAGTGCGGAGGGACAGCGCAAGCCAACAAAGAGGAAAGTACCCAGCAGAAACCGGGGGATCCGTCTGGTGCTCTACGCGGGGGTTGCTCACGGCCCCAACTGGGTAGAGTCCCATAACACAAGCCCCACCTGACATCTGCACCCGTTGTAGGACAAGCCGCAATATAGTGCATAATTGGGGGGAGGAACCGCCGAGGAGAGGCACTGAGGAGCGGCACCAACGGAGGCGCTGATCCCCCCACCGCTGTGTCCAGCGCACACCAAGATGGGGAAAGACAGACAAAGGAAAGCATCTACCCAAAGTAGCATGGACCAGTTTGCGGCTGTGACAGCCCCGGCCCTCGCGGGAGCAACAACACGAACAAACCCCCCTCCAGAAGATGAGTCCCTCTCCTTGCGGGATGTCATGGCAGCCATAGCCAGCTCCCGCTCTTCCTTGGAGATTAAGATGGACAGCATCGCAGCAGATGTCTCCTTCCTGAGGCATGACTTACAAAAGTTAACCTCTAGAACTTGCGAGGCCGAGCACCGTATCTCAGAAGCAGAGGATAACATCATTGGGATCAACAGGCAGATGGCCCAAGCCCTGACCCGCCTGAAGACCCTGGAAGCTAAGGTTGATGAGGGAGAAGGAAGGTCTCGCCGCAATAATGTTCGCATTCTGGGCCTGCCAGAAGGAGAGGAGGGGCAGTGCATGGAACTATTTCTCGAACAATGGCTCTCTGACATTTTCGAACCCCACTCTTTCTCAAAGTTTTTCTCTGTGGAGAGGGCCCATAGGATGCCCTCGGGCAGACCGATCCCAGGCGCTCCGCCCCGAACAATAATCGCCAGATTACTTAACTATCGCGACAGGGATGCTCTCCTGCAAATGTCGCGCTCGCATGGGTCGATCACACACAATGGGTCGCGAATAGCCTTTTTCCCGGACTATACCCGAGAGGTGCAACGTGCAAGGCAATCCTTTGAGCCTCTTAAAAGACAACTGGCGCAGTTAAAAGTGAAATACGGCCCCCTCTTCCCGGCCCAACTGAAAATTCACCATAAGGGTTCGACAGTTCACTTTACGGACCCACAGGAAGCCTGGAGGTGGGCCGAGGTGCATATTGAAGGGGATTGGTCCACGAGACCACGGAGACAGAGAGGCAGAGCCCGACACGAGTCACGGCGGGCCTCCCCGAGGAGAGACCCGGAGCGGGAGGAGCGGGGGGCTCCGGTGCCAGCTGCGGAACAGGATGAACACTGAAGAAATAGCCCGCCCTGCAACGAAGAGATGGAGCGCTCCGTGGCAACAAACGGGCGCATCTAGGCCAAACCCCCGACTGGGTCACGGGAGGCGTCCCACCATGTAAAACACCAGCATAAGGCGCAAGAAAGAGAACCCCCCTGGGAAGAGCCTTCCTTGGAATTTAGTTAGAAGGCACTTTGCATTTGGGTTTCGGAGGAGTAACTTGTACCTCTAATTTAGTTTGTTTCATGTGAGTTGTCCGGTTGACAACTTGTGTTTTCTTGTTGGGGCGACCGATGCTTCTAGTTGGGAGGAGTATAGGGTGGGGGGTTATGGGTTTGTTATGTTTAGTTAGGGAAAGGGCCAGTCAAGCACGCAATACATTAAAGTCAAATAAGGGGGTAATAGCAAATGAACGCACAGAAACTCGGCGCCTGGCGCCGCCACCGGTGGCGCACACCTTCTCGTTCGTAGACAGCTATGGCATCAAATAACACTAGGTCCAACACAGCCAGAACACTCACATTCTTAGCCTGGAATGTCAACGGGCTCGGCAATGCAATCAAACGCCGATTGGTAGGGCAATACTTGAAAAGGCACGCACCAGATATAGTTTTTCTAGCTGAAACACATCTTGCAGGTACAGAATGTTCCCTATGTAAACGCAAAAACTACAGACTCGCACTCCATGCAGGCTTCACAATGGGTTCTCGTGGTGTCCTGATACTGATACATAAAAACCTTCCCTTCCACTTGAACACAGTGACACAGGATACCGGAGGAAGGTACATACATGCGACGGGTATGCTCTGGGGAAACTCCATCACATTACTTGCTATCTATGCACCACCAACCCTATTAACGCCTTTACTGACCGACATTTCCCCCGTGATCACGGAGGACTCCTCCGACATTACGATAATAGGGGGGGACTTCAATGAAGTCATGGACAAAACCCTAGACCGTTCTCATTTGCGCAATAGAAACCCCGGCATACATACCAAACTTGCCACATTCACGAATGCTCTGGGTTTATGTGATGTATGGAGAGATCTCCACCCTGATTCCAGGGAATATTCCTTCCATTCTGGGGCTCATGCCTCACTGTCCAGACTTGATTACTTCTTTATCCCATCAACTGACTTGCACAGAGCACAATAAGCATACCTACTACCCAGAGGCATCTCTGATCACTCCCCGGTGGTGTTGAAAATCACAACTTCTAGACCGACCCCCCCGCCTAGTTGGCGTCTGAATAATTACCATCTGGGTAATCCGGATCTGATAGTTAAACTTCAAGAAGCGACCGAAACATATTTCGAGTTAAACACTGAGTCTGCAGCAGACCCTGGGTCACTATGGGAGGCATACAAAACAGTACTAAGGGGGGAACTCATATCTTGGACGTCCGCATACAAGAAACAGCACTTACTTAAGATACACGAGGCGGAACAACAGGTTAAACTGGCAGAAGAATCACATATTACCCAGGACACGCCTGAGACGAACCAAGCCCTACTCCTAGCACAGAAGCGGCTCCAGAACACAGCACTTGACAACGCCAAACACGCACACACTGCAATGAGGGCACGTATATATGAAACAGGCGACAAAGCTGGCAAGATGCTTGCGTGGCTGGAACGTAAGGAGCATGGACGCAGCCACGTTCATCAGTTGCGAGTAGGGGGCCCAGGTCCACTAGTGTCAGATCAGGAAATATGGCAGGGTTTCGCAGACTTTTATGCTGAACTCTATAAGAAACCCACCACCCGCATGGACACGTCAATAGTAGATGAAATTAACTTCCCCACTCTGAATGAGGCACAACAAGAATTGCTGGAGAGGGATATAACAGAGGATGAGGTGTCATGCGTTATGTCTGCCCTCCAAACTGGCAAGTCTCCAGGCCCAAATGGTTTTCCGATAGAATTGTGGCGGAAGGTAGGGACCAGCGTAATTGCCCCTCACCTACTGAGAACGTAGCAACATGCAAAAGAACCGGGCATCCTATCTCCAGACTTAAGAGAAGCCACAATAATCGTATTGCCCAAACCGGACAAGCCCCCCGACGACTGCAACTCATACCGGCCCATCTCACTCATAAACAGTGAAACCAAAATTCTTGCTAAAATACTGGCAGATCGTTTGCAACAGGTGATATCCTCTCTGATCCATCAGGACCAGTGCGGCTTCATGCCCCAGCGATCGACGCGCATGAACCTCCACAGACTACATGCGGCACTGGAGAAAGCCAACAGTATACAAGGGCCGTTGGCCTTGCTGGCAATCGACTTCGAAAAGGCCTTTGATTCAATGAGATGGGAGGCCATCTGGGACATAATGGGGCACATGGGGTTTGGCGAAAACTTTATGAGCTGGGTACAATTACTGTACAGATGTCCGACGGCCAGGGCTAGGGTTAATGGCTGGCGATCGGAGCCTTTCAGTCTGGGCAGAGGCACTAGACAAGGTTGCCCCCTGTCGGCGATGCTCTTCGCAATGGTCATCGAGCCCCTGGCCATTCTCCTACGTGACACACTGCTCTGGGAACGATTCCGCTGGTCAGAGACGTGGGAGGACAGAGTCTCGCTTTATGCGTACGACCTGCTTATCTACTTGAAAGACCCACGCAACTCCTGCCACAGAGTTACACAGATGTTGAAGAGATACGGAGCCTTCAGCGGTCTACGCGTGAATTGGTCCAAATCGATCCTATTCCCCATAGGCAACATGGCAGCCGCCGGCTCCATAGACTGCCCCTACCAGATCGCGACAGAACAGTTTAAATACCTGGGGGTAATCATCACAAAGCGCCTTACAGACTACACAGCGCTGAAGCTCCACCCTGTTGTGACGAGATTTGCAGAGGACACTCGCCATTGGATCTCCCTGCCACTAACTCTGATGGGCAGAGCAGCCCTATTCAAAATGATCGCACTCCCCAAGTTTTTGTACATCCTGCAAAATGCTCCGCTGCACATCCCACACCATGAATTCCTTAAGATAGACCGTATCCTTCGTAAGCTACTGTGGAGCGGAGGTCATCCGCAGATTGCTCTCTCTACCCTGCAAAGGTCCATCTGGGAGGGTAGGATTGGGCTGCCCAGATTGCAGACCTATTACTGGGCCAGTCAGATGGCGGTGGTAAACGACATGCTCCATGGGGACAGAGACCTGCCGCACATCAAAAGGATCATCACCCAGAGAGGAACCTCCCCCTTGGAACTTCTGTATCGCGACCGGCGCCACACACCTGCTCTCAACATGGACACGCACATCACACGCATCTGGACCGAAGCACACCGCTACATAGGCTGGGATGCAAAATTGACTCTAGCCCAACCTCTGTGGAACAACAGCCTCCTCCCCGAAATATTGAAGCTACCCAAATGGCCGGCATGGGCCCGAACTGGTATTACCAGAGTCGGAGACGTAATAAGGGAGGAGACACTGGTCACGTTTGAAACACTGCACTCTGAATTCACCCTTCTACCTGCGGAGGAATACCACTAGACTCAACTGAAACATGCACTGCAAGCCCACCGACAAGCCATCAATGATATTCCAGACTGCACCCTGCTGCAACGCAACATTGTCCAAGACCAAATACAGCGGAAAGTTACCTCAACCATGTACACTGTAATCACATCCTTTGCCACGCCTGAACTGATTAGCCTAAAAGCCAGATGGGAGCGAGAAGTGGGCCCACTTCAACCTGAGGACTGGACAGAAGCATTAATGTACCCCCGGGAAGTGGCCATTTCATCGAGACTCCGTCTGGTCCAACTCAAAATCCTACATCGCATCTACTATCCCAGAGTGGCACTCTTCCGCTGGGGCAGAGTCCCGAATGCACGATGCCTGCGCTGCAAACGGGAGGAAGGTACATTCTTTCACATTATATGGGAATGCAACAAAATACAGCAGTTATGGAGGAAGTGTTGTGACAAGCTTTCCAGGGTCATGGGCAAGCCAGTGCAAAGGGGACCCAAACAGCTCCTGTTGGGGATCTCTGACGAAAGCGATCTGACCCGCTATGAGAAACTGCTCTGGTCGACCGCAACAGCAGTCCTTAGAAGGAACATTGCACAGCTATGGGGTTCTGAGAGAACACCCTGCTATGACCAATGGGTCACGGACGTGGACATTTGTGTGATAATGGAACACAGGGTGTATGCTGCGAGAGGATGCCCGCGAAAAGCAGATAAAATATGGCAGAGATGGGAACAGGATGGCTAAGCTCCCGACGAGATGTAACGAGCAGGGTGCTCTATCTGGACAAGGCGACGCCAGACTCGCGAGCCTGGCACGCACAAGTTGTTTCATGTGCTCCCTCATAGTAGACTTGATGGCCCTGAGAGCCATGGCCCCTTATTTCCTTTCCCCTTCTCTTCCCCGGTGCTGTTTACCCTTCCTTTTTCCATTTCCCTTCCCTGTAATGTAAAGATATTTGTTATGTTTATTCATGTTTTTGAAAAATCAAATAAAGTTTTTGATTAAAAAAAAAAAGTATTTTGGAAGTGAGAGCCACGTAGAAAATGCAACAGTTTTAGAGCATAGTAGCGACAATTCTGCACATAGCAACCTTCTATTGCACACATACAGAAAAGAAATACTAAAATTTAAAAGGTCATCGGCTGAAGTACCAAACCATGTGTGTGTATGTTGCCGCAGAACGTTTTACAAAAGGAACACCAAAAATGTGGACATAGCATACAAAATAGAAAACAATGAAGACTCTAAATGGTTTGAATTAGCTTTGTACCTTTTAGCTGAAAGCAAATATGAAGTAACTGAACGTCTAATATGTTGCAGTTAATGTACTGCAAAATTAGACAACAACCACACTCCTTCACGTGCAATTACAAATAATTTAGAATTCTTTCCATTACCAAAGATCCTGCAACAGCTCAATTTGTATGAGATTATAATAATTCAAACAGTTCACCCATTTCAAGCAATTATATGCCATCATCCAAAAACAGCAAATTTACCTCCCTCTGAATTGGTGAAAGGCATTTGTGGCAAAGTAGTGTACTTGCCATTAGATCTAACGGAAAATGTACACACTCTAGGAGTGGAACATTCAATAGAGCATTCTTTAATAATCTTGGTAAATGGAGTACCAACAAAGGACAAAAGAAATTGGCAACAATTAGTAGACTTACACAAAGTTACACAAGTATTGCAATATCTAAAAGACAACAATGAGTACTACTAGGAGATAAATATTGATGAAAGCTTAAGGCAAACAACTGAAATAATTCAAGAGCCATCAGAAACTGGACAATTCAAACTTCTGGATCCAGCTACAGTATCCACTCTGTTAGACCATTACACAATTCATCCATTGCATTCCAATGAAAGTATAGATGATGCACTAGAAACTTACCAAATGCGACAAACCAAAGGGTCACCAATGAGTATTTGGGAAAAAAGTATAGAAGCACGTGCTTTTCCACTGCTATTTCCTACTGGCAAAGGTGGGAGGTACGATGATAGACACACTCAGATTGGGGCATCAGAATACTGCTCATTACGAATGTATTCCCAAGATCCCAGATTTACACAAAATGTGGAATACATATTCCACCTACTGTACGAAAGTGAATTAGCAACACTATGTTATGGAGTTGCACACATTCTTAAATCTGGAACGCACTTTCAAAATATGTCAGCTACGCAGTTAATACAAAACGTGCAAGAAAAATATGAGGTTTTACAATCAAGTATAACAAATTTGTTTGCAAACATGCGCAGTACAAAGGAATACTGGTTTGGACAGCACAGAGACGTGCATTGCATGATCAGAAACCTTGGACCACCAACTTGGTTTGTTACGCTAAGTTGTGCAGAATACGCATGGGGAGATTTGCATGAGTTCCTACGCATAGCAAACAGCAACAGAAACAACATAGATATATTAAGACCTGGAGAACTTTGCTCTCTAGATCCAGTTAATTTCTCAAGATATTTCCATCATCGTTTCATTGCAATGCTACCCTTTATTTGCAATAAAAGTGTTCCTCCCCTTGGAGAAGTGCAACACTTCTTTTAGAGAAAAGAATATCAAGCGAGAGGAGCACCACATATTCACATGCTGTTATGGATCAAAGGTGCACCGAAATTTGGCCACGACAGTGATAGCACTGTTTTGCAGTTTATCCAAAAATATGTCACATGTGAAATCCCTTCACAACAGAGTCATAGTCAGCTGCATGGGCAGATTTTACAATTTCAAAGACACAAATGTGGCAAATATTCTCGCTGTAAATACAAAAACAAAGATAAATACTACACCAAATGCTGCTTTGGTTTCCCCAGACCAGTTACAGAAACAGGTGAAGTAAACAACTTCATGTCTTCAGTTCGACATAGTGTTAAAGGTAAATCACCTAAAAACACTTATTACATAAAAAGAAGTGAAGAATCAAAATATATCAATGATTATAATGCAATCATTACCCTATTATGGAATGCAAACATAGATGTGGAGTACATTGCAGACAATTCAACTGCTGTTGCACTATATGTTACAGCCTATTTAACAAAAGCAGAAAAAACAGAGCTTCAAGACCTCTGGGATGACCTAGCATCAGACAAAACATTATCACAGCAATTGTACAGCCTAGGCATAAAAATGCTCTCTCATAGAGAATGTGGGGCCTATGAAGCAGCAGATCATTTAACCGGCACTGTTTTGTACGGAAAATCAGACACCATAGTATGGCTCAGTCTTGGTCCTGCAAAATCAAGAAAAAGAGTGCTAAAATCATATGAGGACATAGAAACTATTGCCAGAAATGATCCCAACAGCCAAGACATTCTGAAAAACAATTTACTGGACACATACTATCCGAACAGGAGTACCACTCTGGAAAGCATGTGACTGTACCACATAGCTCAAAACTTTGCATACAAAAATAATGTAAAACCCGATAAAAGTAAACATAGATATAGAGTAACCGATTGTGAAGGGGGCTTAGTGAAACTTAACAAACGAAGCTTAATTAATCATGTGAAGTTGTCATTAAAAACTCTTCAACAGAAAGAACTATATTACATGTCTCTTTTACAACTTTTCAAGCCATGGAGAAAAGAGGAAGACATACTAGATAATTATGAGTGCTATGAAGATGCTTTCAAAGCAAATGAAAGCACTATCACCGATTTTAACTTTACGCAGTACAAAACAATGTTACACAATGAGCAGCAACAAGAAGAAGAAATTCAGGCCCAACTAGATAAAGACTCTTCCGACAGTAGAAAACCTTCTGTAACAGGAAGTCAAGAGCCATTAGGACAACCACTGATAGCAAATGAGGCTGAAGTAGCTATGGCAGAGGTAGAGAACACCATGTATCAGTATCAAGAAGATACAGAGGACTTAACTGTGCAACAAGGAAAGTTTAACAACGATCAGCGCACCATTTTTGAAGAGGTAACAAAACAAATTGTGCATGGCATACAGCACGAAAATAAAGAATGTACCTGCCAAAATTACAAACCTATACTGCTGTACGTCAGTGGGGAAGCTGGATCAGGGAAAACATTCTTAATCAAAATTATTAGCAAGTTCCTGCAGCAATTGACAAACAACAAACTGGCAGCTTTTTGTACCAGCCCCCACAGGTCTAGCGGCCTACAACATAGGCGGTGTGACTTTACACCGAATACTACTGTTTCCAGTAGAGCATCAAAATAAGTTAGACTACTACAAACTTTCTGCAGAAGCTGCAATGGAATTACAGAGAGTATTGAAGAAAATGAAAATGCTACTAATAGATGAAGTGAGCATGGTCTCCAATCTAATGGCTTTGATTCATCTCAGATTGCAAGAAGTACTTAAAAGTAATAAGGAAGAACTCTTTGCTGGGAAACACATTATCATTTTCAGAGATCTTATACAATTGACACCAGTAAAAGGTGAACCGATTTTTAAAACCTTAGGCCACAAACTCTGCCGGAAAACTGTTCGTAGCATAGGTAATGTTAACCTTTGGCAACAGTTCCAATACAGAGAATTAACTGAGAACATGCGGCAATCTGCAGATCTCACTTATGCCAACATCTTAAAAAGTATTACAGTTGGTCTATTATCGCAAGAAGCACAAGCTGTATTGAAAAAGCGGCATATACATGCACTTTATGGCGATAATGCATGCGCAACTGATGTTATGGAACAAATAGCGCACAAAAATGTCAATTGTATGGCCTTAATGACAACTCTTGCAAGCTGCTTCAAATTCAATGAAACAATGCTAAAGAAAGAAATGCAAGCAATAATAGAAATTAGCACCACAGACAAACTAGACGTACATGGTTTGACAGTACCCATGTGTGAGCAAGCCCCAACAACACTAAATAGTTTAGAACATTCAATCTCCAACACAGCTGGGTTGGAAAAAGTATTGAAATTATCATTCAATTGTAGAGTAATGCTTAAATGTAACCTTAACGTAGAGCAGGGCTAGTTAATGGAGGACTAGGCACAGTTGTTGGCTTTCAGTCATACCCACGTGATAACAGCATTCAGTTTGTAAATATTCGCTTTGATAAAGTTTCAGAAGTAAAAAGGATAGGGCGCTCAATTGCTCGATTTCTTCTCTTCAAAGACATGTATGTACGTAGAGAGCAATTTTCTCTAACTCTTGCATATGCAGTTACCATTCATAAATCCCAAGGTCTTACCCTAAATAAAGCATTGATAGATATAGGAAAGACAGTATTTAAGGAAGGCATGACCTACGTAGCATTATCACGCTTATGTACACTTGACGGTCTTTTGTTAATTAACTTTGATTCAAGTAAAGTCAAAGCTGATATTCCTTGCATTCTAGAATACAATAGATTGCGTTCACTGTACACCCCTCATCTGAAACAATACCCTGTTCCAGATAAAGTGAAACGTGGTAAAAGAAAAGTAAATGAAACAGAAATGCAACAGAATGCAACAGGAAATTCTGCAAAAAAAAGAAAAGAAGCTAAAGTTTCATCAATTGCCACAAACATAGAAGAACCTATTAGGGAATGTGAACCAGGCACGTCGGCAAAGAAGCAACAGAAAAACCGGAAAATGCACTCAGGTACAGAACTTGCTGGCCCATTCAAATTTACAAATGAAAGTGGGGTAAGTTGCTATGCAAATGTTGAAATGAATATTCTATTTCAAATGCCACCAATTGTTAACAATATTTACCTGCACAGCACAGACCAATTGTGTTTGCAAATGTTAGTACTGCATAGAAATGCAACAAGCAATCCTGACAAAACATACAGGGGCCGATTCATGGAACAAACATGCGCCGAAAATCCATGCGCAAGCAGGCGCAAGGGAGCGCAAGCGTGAGAAACGCAGCGCACGTGCACGCGTGCGATTCAAGGAAGACGCTGTGCGTGCTTCCCGCTGTCCGTGTGCCCAATCCATCCATGGCGCACGCAGGCATACACGGCGTGCGCTACGCGCACAGCAAAAGCGCACATAGTGCGGCGCACACAACCAAAGTGGGCGGAACAGTGGGCGTAACACGCGAAATGGGGAACAACGCGTGAAAAAGAAGGCGTAACTGGGGAAGTACTGCAGGGAACTACACGGAACGCCCACACGCACGCGAACAACCCGTATTCATGGATCCGAATACGGGAAACCCGGGCACGGCAAAAGACGCACACAGGCGTCAACGCGTCCACCACACAAAGGCAGGCGGAAGCGTCCCCGCGCACAGTACAAAAGTGCGCGCAAACAACAAACACGTATATACAGCTACGATGAATGCCCCATTTGTCGCAGCACTGATCGTGGGACACCGCAGGAGGAGGAGAATAGCCAGGGCACGCATTCTCGCACCACGCTCAAGCCTTTTTGGGATGCCTGATGACCAGGTCTATGGCAGGTATAGGTTTCCACCCCACATCATCCTAGACCTGGTCGGGGAGTGGGAAGATGACCTTACATCCCCCACCCTTTGCTCCCTAGCAATGAGCCCCTTGGAGAAGGTGCTCAATGTCCTGCATTTTTTGGCCACTGGGTCATTTCAGCGGACTACTGCCATAGTGGGGGGGTCTCACAGGCCACGCAGTCACGCTGCCTACACCAGGTACTGGCAATCATGACAGCGCGCCCCTCAGACCGCAGGCACATATACATGCCCAAAACACCCGCAGAAAGGCAGGCCGTTGTCCTGGATTTTTTCAGGGTGGCACACTTCCCCAAAGTGCTCGGTGCCATAGACTGCACCCATGTGGCCCTACGTCCACCTAGGGCCACTGAGCACATCTACCGAAACCGCAAGCACTGGCATTCCATCAATGTACAGGTGGTATGCGATGCAAAGGGAATCATCACCTCTGTCTATGCAAACTACCCTGGCTCCACCCATGACAGTTTCATATACAGAATGTCCGCCCTGACCCGGGCCCTGGAAGCTGGGCAGCATGGCGACACATGGCTCCTAGGTGAGTAGAAATGCCCTTGCACATGCATGCAAGTCACACACAGACAAATACCCAAACCCTAATAATCTCAACTATTATCACCTCCCCAGGGGACAGTGCCTACCCTCTGAGCAACCACATGATGACGCCAATCCGGAACCCCACCACACCACCCCAGGTAAGATACAACGCCGCCCATATTGCAACCAGGGCCATAGTGGAGCGCACATTCGGAGTGCTCAAGTCACGTTTCCGCTCCCTTGACCACTCTGGCGGGCAACTACTCTATGCACCACCAGTAGTGTGCAGGATCATTGTGGCAGCATGTGTCCTGCACAATGTTGGAACACGGCAGGGTGTCCCGGTGGACATGGTGGTGCCCCCACATCCCCAACCACAAGCACAGGCGCTGCCCATGGGAGGGGACAGGGCACGGGGCGAGGAAGCCCGGACCAAGCTTGTGGCCACATTTTTCACCTAAACTCCCACCCCTGCGGAGTGCACACAGGCCTGGCACATACCAGGTGACAATCGATGATGACAAAGAGACAGTCAACTGTCACAACCCTACCACCCTGAGATAGTTGCCATGGAAGTGCCACATAGTCTGCATCCCTAGCTACTTAAACACAAGCTATCCTGTGTGACCAAAAGGCACACATATGACATATGACATGATATGGCCTATACACAAGTATTTCAAGGTGCGATGAGGCAGGGAGGGGGGACAAGGGAAGACAGACAACGGTACTACTAGGTGCAAGTGCAGGGGTAGGGGGAAGGGAAAAGTGCAAGGGGAAGGGGGGGAGTGCAGTACAGGGGAAGTAGACCAAAAAACAAATATATAGGTCAGCTGGTGGCAACTGCAAAGGTAAGTGCAGACAAGTGCTGGGAAGGGGGGGCTGTAGGGATAGAGAGATAGTACCGCAGGGCAGGGGTTGCCAGGGAGGCAGTGCAAGTGGAGAGTGGCTGGGCCAGGGACCGAGGTCGGTGAGAGTGGCCCAGTTGCAGATCCAGTGCAGTTCCAGTGAAGAATTCCGCAAGGGAGAGGCAGAGAGAAAGCAGAAGCAAAGAGGAAGGTCCTGAGGTGCTTCCCGAACCGGAGATGGTTCCCCTCAAGTTCAAGTGAGGCAGGAAGGCTGTTCCAGAGGGAGGGCCCTGCCGCGGAGAGAGATCTACCCCCAGCTAGTTGCTCTGAGAAGCGGATGACCCTGACATGCAAGGAGTGCATCACACACACCTGCAAAACAGGCCATGGCCATCACTTTTATGTCACTCAAACCCTCCCAAACCACAACATGACATGGCAAGCAATACCCATACACCAACACAGTAACAATAAGGTACACATTGCCATGTCCAAAATGTACAGTGGCATCAGACAATGATGCCTGACCTGGAATCAGATGAAATGACTGACCAACAACCTCCCACCCAAAATAAGTCATTTCCAAATGCATTACAAGAGTTGTAGACGTAACATAACAATGAATGCCTATCTGCATGCACATTGTGCATTGCAAAATCAACACTGCTGCTTCTGTGTGCTGTGTCCTACTCCTGCAACACACTGCTCAGCGCACATCACAATGAACAGCCATTGTGTGTGATGCACACCCTGAGCATCACATCTAAGCAACAGACCACATCAAAAAGCAAATTAGGCATGTACAGGATCCATAATTGGTCACAGAACATGTGCTGCAGGGACACAGTGGCCACCAGAAGGCAAACAGTGTACACGTGGATATGCAAGGGTGGGAGTACATGTAGTGCATCAGAGTGCAAGTGTGTGGGTCTGCAAGGACATGCACTCAACATATGGATGTGCACTCAAGTGACCATCAGTGTTCTCTACACATCACATGTGAACATTCACCATGTGTGCACCCCAGCATGTCAAACCACAACTATCCCCTTGCACCTGAAAGGTAAACACAACACATGAACAGGCATTGATCAGCACAACACAACATGTACATAGGATACCACCATTACAATGTCAGAGTTCCCATCACACTGCAGGGCAAGGCAACTATCAACAACAACCCCCTCCTCCCTCACAAATGACCATGACCCACTGAACAACTGCACCTGGGTCATGGAGCCTTCAACCCTCAATTCCACCTGGCCACAGGATCACCTTTACCCTTCGTCACCATCTCCCACCTTGTGTGTAAAAAGGTGCCTGCACCCTCAGAATCCACACTCATTTCCAAAATCACAAAATCCAAGGCATAAAAACGAACCCGAACACCCTCCAGTAGATGACTTGACGTAGCAGTACCTCACAAAGGCCAAGTACTACCACAATGATGCAACAACCAAGGTAGCGCAGTAAAACAATGTCACAACAGGATGTGAACCATGTGTGGTACAGAACATAGGATGATGCACCATGAACGGAAGTGTACTGTCACAGGTCCCGTGTACAGGCGCGGAGTGTCACGAAACAACCACCCCCACCGTGTCCCGGGTGCCTGCAAGGTCAAACTCACACAGGCCCCTGAGACCCTAGTGGGGAAGGAGGTTCAGGGATATGCAGTCGGGACAGGTGTTGGCACACTGGATAACTGGAATGAGTGGCAGGAGAGGGGAGGAGGAATGACACATGAAAGTAGGGAATGCACGAAAATGTACTACCTGCATGAACACATACACAATCCAAACAAACTTGGACATCATTGTCATGGCCTTTTGTAGTCCAGGCTTAGGAGTGGTACGAACCAACCACCCCCTCTAGGGTTTTGGCGCCTGCAAGTTTGGGGCTTACACAGGCATCTGCAACCCCAGCGGGGAAAGAGGGTTAGGGAACGTTGCTTGGATAGGTACGGGAAGCAGGAACACCGGGTAGAGGGTACAGGGTTCAAAATTGCATAGGATTCCGGGCGATTAGCGGGAAAAAAACATACCAAATTGAATCACACATACATCAATGCATTAGTGCACCCCCCAGCAAGCTTATGCAGAGCAGTTTGAAAGAAAAACAACAAGACACTTAGCTCTGGTTTTGAGTGCTGGCCTCCTGCCTGCGCACTCTCAGGTCCGGTTACAGGAGCACTGCAATGCTGCAAAGAGAGCCACAGTCAACAACCTGTACGTGCCAATTACACAAAAACACACCACCAAACATGCCCCATAGCAACAAACTACTCTACAAACAGACAATCTGATGTAGATGCTTCGTACCCATATATAACATTACCCCTGTGACGGGTCATACACAGTCAATGCAGTAAGTCAGCCGCCGGTGGGTGCGTGGCAAATGGAACACCAATGTGTCACAATTCACACAACGTGCAATTTTCCCTGGGTAAGCAGACAGACCCATATAGCAAGCCATGACTTCAGAGCAAGTTGCGTACCACCATGACCGAAACAAAGTTGGCAGTGCATTTATCATAAAGTACATGGAAATGAAATGCACTGCACCCGAGTATGTCCCTTGCTGTATGTCCCTGTGAGCTGCCCCTTTCCATGTCTCGGAAGGCTACATGGTTGATACAAGTGCCCCAATGGACCTTGGTGTACTGGAGGGCATGTGCCACTGCCCCTGCAGGTGTCCCAGACAACCTTACAATCAACAGCCATCAGTCCACCAACACATCTGAGCTGCATTGTGTGCTTCAACACCAATATTCGTCCAAGCTCACCCTCAGTGCTGTGACTAAGCCTGCATGTGCAACTCGCCTGGTGCAAGCTTTGCTCTGTTGTGGCCCCCCTTTGCTGCTCACCTTGCCTGGAGTTCCTTGGAACAAGTCAGCAGTTCTAGGATGTAGGTCTGCAATCCCTGTGCCTCTGCTTGTGCACACATGTGCATGTGGGCACCAATAAACGTGTCCAGAATTCCGTCGTCCAATGGGCCATGTCTGCTGGCTAAGGTGCTCTGGAGGCTCATCCCCCTGCAGAAAGGGCATGAAACACATGATTAATGCTTCAAAGTCATCTGTGTGTGTCTCTTCAGGCATCTCATTACTTGACCATGTCAGAGAGTAACAGCATAAATCACACCATCAGTCCGTCTTTCACATCCAAAGTGTGTAACACTATCTACAGCATGAATTGCAACACGCACGTGTACAGTAAAGATAAGAAACATACTACACAATGCATAGCAATGAATGTACACATTAATCATGAAACACCCCATCTAGCAAAAGCTGAACAGTGGACAATAACACCAAAATCATCCCCACTAGGGGTGTAAACACAAGTCACACAGCACCAGACATGCCACAGATATGACAGTCCAAGGCCCTTGTGTAAAAGTTTGTGACACCGAACCATCCTTGCGAGCCCATGGATAAGGGAGGCAGGAGTGGCATATGTGAGTCAAGGACCCCAAGCAGCAAACACATACACAAGACAAGCCTGAAGGGCCCAGCTGGAACAGACAGTGGATGCCTTCAAAAGCCACAAAGCACCGCACCGTCACATGAAAGCACAATAGACGGGCAATTTTAAACTATAGTAACTATTAACTAATTACACTAACTATGGTAAACCTACATTACCTAATTAAACTAACTATCAAACAGAAACTTAACTAACTAAACTAAAAGAAAAATCAAAAATGGCCACATACGACCCGGGGGGGAGGGGAGGCACCCAGGAGGGGGGAGGTACAGGGTGCTGCTCAACATCCACATGCGATGATGCTGAGCCAAAAAAAAAACCTCCATGGGCTCAACGCCTGCACAGCCTGACCTATGTGGGAGATAGATGGTCATCCGAGTCTGGCTCATCCTGGAAAGGAGGACGTGGCACAGCAGCCTGGCCACGCCTAGCCGCAGCTTGCCCCTCGTCGGCAGCAAGTCTGCCGGACGGGTGAGCCTGGTTCTGTGTGGCGATGTGATGTAGGTCTGCATGCAGAACCTCACGTGATACACGTGCTTCCTCTTGCAAGGTAGCACGTGTAACACGGAGTTCCTCCTGCAAGGCCTGGCTGGACAACCGCTGCACCTCCCGGCAAGCCTGTAGCTCAGCCGAGATGGTACGCTCAAGCTGTGCAAACCTCTCCTCTGCCTGCTGCCTCTGGGACATCATAAGGACACCCAGAGTGGATCTGAGGGAAGCATACTCCTCCCTCAGGGCATCCATGTGCGCCTCTGCGTGAGCAGCAATTGCTTGACGCAGAGACGACATTTCAGCCTGGCGTGCCCTGTCTGAGGCCGCCATGCCCAGCCTGAGCGAGCGGGCCGTGGACCGTGCCGCCTGCTGCTGGAGAAGCACCTGCCTAGCAGGGGGGAGCACAGATCGGGCCACACGCTCCATGCTCTCAGCGATGTTCTCCATTGCTACCCCCTGCCGTTCTGAATTGGCAGTCATGTCTTGCTCCCACTCAGTATTCTGCGGTTACGCGCGGCGACCGCGTTGCCGGGCTTGACCCCTGCGGAACCCAAGGACCGGGGGTCCTCGCTGTGTTGGCACCGCCCGCGGCTGCACGACTACATGCCCCCGTCGACGTGATGTCCCAGGCACATCAGTGACTGGTGTGGAGGGTGACCCTGCGTCCCGATCCACCACGGGCGGAGGAACCAAGACTGTCTGATCCCTCAGTGCAGTTGTCGCAGACAGCTGAGTGTCCACATCAGAATCACTCATACCTGACACATGGACTTGATGCTCATCCAACTCAACATGGACGTCAGAGTCGTCAACAAGGCTGGACTCATAGGCAGCCAGAGACAAGATGGACTGTAGCACTTGGGGGTTTTCATGGCCTACCACCCCACGACCCCCACTAGTGCCGGGTTGATGTAGTGGTGACAACCCTGTGTCTGGCATGACAACTCCATCCTCCGCCTCCATTGCGTCATCACCTGAAAAATAGAGAGAAAAAAGGTCACTACACATGTCAGAAGCACACAACACACACACACACCGACAGCAAATGCATCAGGCAGACATGTGACACACAACATATAACCTGCCATGCATGCTGGGTCAGCTTTGAATTGCTTCTGTGATCAGACCTGTTGAAAGGTGGCAGTTTCCATGGAAGTGGGTCTATGCAGTGCAGAAAATGTGAACGCCACTCACTACCTACATGTACAAGGACTCCATGGTGTGTGCCAGGAAATGTGAAGGCAGTGCAATGTCAAATTCAGACATCACGTGCATTGTGCATTCAATGTGTACCATATCTAGAAGCCAAGCATCCCTCCACCCAGTACCAAAGCAGGGATGCCTAGCATGGTATCAAAAGGCTGACCATACACCTGTGTATTGACAGGCAGTGTTGACTGGCATCAACAGCTTAATGTGATTCAAGTGACAACACTGCAAATGATGCAGGGACAGTAAGCAGGACACATGATGAAAACTCTGGATTCCGCCCATGTGTGAAGAAGACACAACAACAGTTGGACAGAGTCATTGGCCATTGAACAGGCTGAGGCCTGTGAGCCACACAGATTGTCAGACCCTAAACATGTGTGCAACGCAGGACTGAGCCACAGTTGACATGGGAAGGCTGATGAGATGGCAGGTAATGTATGTAACCAAGGACTTGTATTACAGTGATCATCCAGTCAAGGACACATAGGGGCATGCGTGCAATGCACATGGAGCATGAATGGGCACTCATGTCCCTGCGGGAGATCTGACCTATGCACAGTACAAGTGAGATACCCTGCATCAAGTACTAAGGCTGTACCACACGGCATACGTTTGGCAGATTCTACGCTGGAAGTTAGCATCTACACAGGACGCATGAACAAGAAAGTACACATTGGCAACCAGTGCAAAGGTGGAACTGGGGTGCAGAGTGGCGGAGGAGGGGCAAGGGAGCATGCCTACATGGAGTCCCCGCAGGCAGAGGAGACATGCATGACGGAAGCATTGCATTACTTACACATCAGAACCATGTACACGTCACATGTAGCGGCAATCATGCACAACACATCCCACAAGTGAAACACACACGTCCTCAACAAACACGCATCAACACTCACTGGACTGGGCATCAAAGTCCAGCATCTCTCCACTCCTTCGACCAATTCAGGTGGTATGAACTCCGCAACGAGTGCCTCATGCGGAGTGAGCTCTTCCTCCTCTGGTGCATGCCCACCGCCAGTCACCAGAGTCAAGTTGTAATTAGAGGCACGCTTAGCCTTAGTGCTGCGTTTGATGTCATTCCAACGCTTTTTTTACTCTTGCGCCGTGCGCACCTCATGGCCGAATGAACTGACATGTTCCGCAACATGCTTCCAGTGGGTGTCACGTTGGGCAGCTGTAGTCTGACTATTGGCACCCACTAGCATGTCACGGCTGTGGCCCCGCACGTAGTCCACGAGGAAGTCCAGTTCCTGCTTACAGAAAGGCTTCTTCCTCGACGTGCAGGAGGTCGTGGCTGTGTGTGGGGTCCCAGCCTTTGCTGCAGGTGCAACCTTCCTCCTCTTGGACTGTGGCGCAGACCCTGGCTGGCTAATGCCGCCCTGACCAGTATGGCCAGTGGGTTCGGTGGATTGAGCCAATGGAGTGGCAGGTGGAGGGATGACCAAAGGCCTGACTTGTGTCAGTGGCAGCTGGGTGCCCACTAATGGACCCTGCGCAGCAACACCAGCTGTGGCAGGGTAATTGACCGCAACGGTCCTGGTTGGCAGACTCACAACCGGGGTGCTGTTGGGTGCATCTGCCCCTGCGCTTGCCAACACCTGGCTGTTCGGGGCAGCAGATGACATGACTGCCCCAGGGACACGTGTCTTGGTCTGAGCAGCCCGGCCTGCCCCTATGGTTTCCCCCCTGGCCTGTTGGAGAACTACCAAGGGCTCTTCAAGTGCCAACGCAGCCTGCGCTGGCAGACCCCGAGCCTGGGTGGCGGTGTCCACAGCTGCACCTGCAGCTACCACTACCCTTGGGCCCGTGGCAGTCGATGGAACGGAATGCCGGGTCACACGGGCGCCAGTGCCAGATGCAGAAGCTGCATCCCCCGGAACCACAGGGGGTGGTGGCATGACTGCACCGACACATGGCACAACATTGTGCTCAAGTGGCGCACCCCTGCCTCTTCCCCCTCTGTGGCCGCCCTGGACACCCTGGAGTCCTCCTACTCCCTGGTCACCACGGCCACGTCCCCGACCACGCCCGCCACGAGGAGGACGCCCAGCTGAGGCGCCCCTCACCTTTGGTGGCCTCCCAACCATGGCACAGATGTAGTAGTGCCGGCACAGATGGAGTAGTGCCAATGGGAGGTGTACACCACAATTGACCTGGGCAATTGGGGTGAAGGGGGTGGGAAGCAAGATGTTAACAGCCCCCCTGCACCTGCAAGGCTGTATGTGACCCCGGTGATGTAGTGACGGGTCACGCAACGCTCAGGCACCCCAAAACTGCAGTAAAACCGTGCACGCAACCCTGCAGCCTACGTGCGTGGATTCAACCTCCCGCAGAACGCGGTGGCACCCAGTAACACGAATAACGCGTACGCGTGGGACACGCAGGCTACTATGACATCGAAAATGGGTGCGATACACAGGGGCACCCGCAGTGGGAAAAAGAGCGTGTGCGACTCACCGTCTGACTAGCGCGATGCAGAAAAACACGTGTAGCCAATACCCCCGCCAAAAGAAGAGATACATCCTTGATAGCTGTGAAGTTGTGATGGCGCGCGAAACAACAGGAAGCAGCAACACACGTCGGTCTCCACGAATGGCACGTACAGCGAACTGCTGGGCCCGCTCACCTTTAACCCATGCTGAGGGAAACGCACGCGCGCGTCACGTCACTTACGCGCATGGGCCCTTTCCCCGTATTACACGCGGACGTGCAGTTATTCACGCGCGCTGAAATGGCCATGCACGCCTGTGCGCGTCATGTCACAGGGGCGCTTGCGCTTGAGGGGCCTTCTGTCCAATGAAATTGCGTATGCGTGCAGACGCGCTTACGCGCTAAGGGCTTTTCCTCGAATTACACGCTGACATGCCGAATTTTCACGTGCCAAATCCCTCCGTATCAAGCTGGCCACGCGTAAGCACACAGAAGACCACGCTCCTGCCCAGAAGGCCGAACTACTGCCCCTGGTTGGTGTCCTGGTGGAGCAAGTCCTGGGGCAATATGATGCCCTCTTCGGAAGTTCCCGCGCCAACAAGGAAGGACGGACTCGGATCTGGACTGACATCGTGACTGCCATCAACGCGGAGGGGGTGGCAGTCCGCGACTTCCAACATGTCAAGAAGCGCTGGGAGGACTTCAGGTCCAGGACCCTGAACAAGGCCCGGCGCCTCTTGAAGGCAGCGGATGCCAAGGGGCGCCGGGGCCACTTGTCGGAAGATCAAATGAGGGTCCTGGAACGCATATCCCCAGCGCTCCACGTCCAGGTCCTTGAGAGGCAGACCCGTCTGGAGTCGAGCGGTAAGTGTACATGCATCCTGATTGTGAGCTGTGCGTGTGGTGATGTTTCAGTAGTGTGCAGGTTGCACATCTGTTTGTATGGGGTCGAGTATGGGTGGGAGTGTACAGGGCCGTGGGGCTAACACATGCGAGGGCCGTAATGTGTGAGACATGGATGGTGCTTGTGTGTGTAGGCTTGCATGCCAAATGCAGTTGTGTGGGCACACATGTTTGGATGAATGTGTATGTAAGTAGACATGTCCGTGATGTCATGCATGTATGTTGTTTTCAGCTGCATGTATCAGCACTGTGTACATGTGCATTTGTGTGTATTTGACAAGGGTGCAACAGTGATGCAACATGGATGCATGTGACAGCGGGATGTGGAAGCCTGATTGGCAGATGTGACATGGATGCCCATCTGAACACTGCGACACTTGGCAGAGGTGTACACATGCATGCAAGTGTGGTGGTGTGTGTACATGTGTGGTGCACTTCCTGTGTTGCATGTGATGTCTGGCTCAGTTTTGCCTGCTCATGCTGTTGTATGTGTATGGATGCTGCTGGCAGTTGCAATATGGCTGTGGTATGGCTCATGTGTGCGAGTTGAAATGACATGTGTGTGGGGGATTGTGATGGCATGTCTGAGGTTTGCCAATGCCACTCATGTACAACTGTCATGTGTGTATGTGTCCATTGTACAGTGCCCTGATGCCTGTGTTTTATTTCTCCCTGTCTGCAGCGCCAACTGATGAAGAGGGCGGAGAAGGTGCTGTGGAGCACAGCGGCGGGGATCCCATCGCCAGCCGGAGACGCAAGGCCCGGCTCCCCTCCCAGGTTGTCATCTCGTCGGGGAGTGAGGAGTCCGGTGCCGCATCCCAGGCCGCAGCTGCCGGGGGGAGGTCCAAGAGGCGGAGGTTGGAGTTGGACTCCTCGGCAGCAGAAGGGGCAGCTGGGACACCACAGGGCCCAACGGGGGAAGATGGCACGGAGTCATCCAGGTTGGTGGGGGGTTTGGTGGAGGAGGAGGCCGTGCAAGCAACAGAGACAGGGTCTGGAGGTGGGGATCCCACTGGTGCTAGTGGTGCAGTGCAGGACCAGGGACAGGAGGCAGCACAGGCCGCCGCGGAGGTGCCTGTGTGCAATCCTGTCCCTGATCCTGTCCCTGCATCATCTTGCACCAGCAGGAATGCCTACGTCCAGACCCGTTTTCAGGCAGGGGATGAGCAAACGACAACTGGCCTTCCTCTGCCTGCGGACGTGGCTATCCGGGTCCGGCTTGAGCCTGTCCTGACTGGTGTGGCGTTGCGTCAATGGGCCATGCGAGGTGACCTGCAGTCTTTTCATGAGGAGACTGCACGTCATCTCGAATGGCTCGTTGACCACGTCAGCCTACTGGGACAGGTCACCCAGGCCGGATTCCTCCGTTTGATGGGGCTTGCTACGACCCCCTCCTCAACTGAACCCCCTACGCACCAGTCGTCCTCCGTGCCATCTTCCCACCCATCAGTCACAAGGGTGCCCTGTGGAGCTGCCTCTGACGGTGCGGCCAGGCTGGTGGAGGAGGCATCCCTGCCACAGTCGGGAGTCGGACGTCCAGCAGGGGTGGCCACATCAACGACTGCACCCCAGCCGGCGGAGGATGTGCAGGCAGCAGGAGGCAGTGCACAGGCAGAGGCACAGCAGCAGCAGCAACGTGGTGGGAGCCATGAAGGCTCGGGGCCTTTAACATCGGAGGGGCAGGCATCGGCCGGAGGGCAGGAGGACCCAGGACAGGGAGTGTCTTCCGTGTGGCAGCGGTTGGGCCATGCCATAGATGCGGAGCGGCAGCGGGCGGAAGAGGCACGGCTCACGATGGTCAGGGCGGAGAACTCCATGCGGAGGGCCCTGAGGTGGGCCGAGTGCCTCGAGGCAATCCGCAGGGGGTTGGAGGTGGACACGTCGACGGCCCTGCTGACCCTCGGGGCCATGGAGGAGGACCGCCTCCGGGACATTGAGCAGGAGTTCGATGATGCCCTGGCCGGGACATCCAAAAGTGAGCCGTCAGACTAGCCCGCTGCCCTTGTACATAGTTATGTAGTTAGTGTTAGGTTTCCTTTGTTTTTTTTATTTATTTTGGACCTTTTGGACATTGGCCACATTTTTGTATATAGTTTATTTTATTAGTTAGTGTTGTTAGATAGGTTTCATTTCTTTTGTTGGGATAATGGACCCTGGCTTGTTCGTCTGTACATAGTTCACTGTTGGATTTTATTTTTCTTTCACAATTTACCCATGGAGCAATGGCTTTCAATTATTATTTCCCATTGGATTTTCTTTTGTGGACAGTGACTTTGGACACCATTACTTTGGATTATGATTTTTGGTTTTGCTTTTTTTCACGGACATGCTTCTTTTCTTTTTTGTACATTCCCATTTCTGTTTTTTTATTTTTTAATCTATTTATGTTTCCTTTAATGTGTAGTATCATCTCATTGGTTTCATGCATATCATGATATGGGTTTTGAGATTCACTGACACCCATTAGGTGTATGTGAGGGACATGTGTTTCTTTCGAAACTTGCAATTGGTGTTCTGTCATGTAATTGCCATTTCTGAGTGGGTGGATGCAATACTCTGGTGGGTGTTTTGCATTTGGAGGCTGACCATAGAGACCAGGGATCTAGATTGTGATGACATGTTGGCTGGGGAACATGAGTTGGGGCCTGCTGGCAGGTGCCCCACAGTGCTGGGGGGTGGGGGTGGTGGGAGACATGGGTGGGGGCCTATTGGAGGGTGCCCCACAGTGCTGGGGGGTGGGGGTGATGGGGAAATGAGTTTGACATGGGTGGGGGCCTGCTGGCAGGTGCCCCACAGTGCTGGGGGGTGGGGGTGGTGGGGAACATGAGTTGGACATGGGTGGGGGCCTGCTGGCAGGTGCCCCACAGTGCTGGGGGGTGGGGGTAGTGGGGACATGAGTTGGACATGGGTGGGGGCCTGCTGGCAGGTGCCCCACAGTGTTGGGGTGGGGGTGGTGGGGAACATGAGTTGGACATGGGTGGGGGCCTGCTGGCAGGTGCCCCACAGTGCTGGGGGGTGGGGGTGGTGGGGACATGAGTTGGACATGGGTGGGGGCCTGCTGGCAGGTGCCCCACAGTGCTGGGGGTGGGGGTGGTGGGGACATGAGTTGGACATGGGTGGGGGCCTGCTGGCAGGTGCCCCACAGTGCTGGGGGGTGGGGTGGTGGGAGACAGTGGTGGGGGCCTGGTGGAGGCTGCCCCTGCACTGCTGGGGGGTGGGGGTGGTGGGGACATGAGTTGGACATGGGTGGGGGCCTGGTGGAGGGTGCCCCTGCACTGCTGGGGGTGGGGGTGGTGGGAGACATGGGTGGGGGCCTGCTGGCAGGTGCCCCACAGTGCTGGGGGGTGGGGGTGGTGGGAGACATGGGTGGGGGCCTGGTGGAGGCTGCCCCTGCACTGCTGGGGGCTGGGGGGTGGTGGGGACATGAGTTGGACATGGGTGGGGGCCTGCTGGCAGGTGCCCCACAGTGCTGGGGGGTGGGGGTGGTGGGAGACATGGGTGGGGGCCTGGTGGAGGGTGCCCCACAGTGCTGGGGGTGGGGGTGATGGGGACATGAGTTGGACATGGGTGGGGGCCTGGTGGAGGCTGCCCCTGCACTGCTGGGGGGTGGGGGCGGTGGTCGACATGGGTGGGGGCCTGGTGGAGGCTGCCCCTGCACTGCTGGGGGGTGGGGGTGGTGGGGACATGAGTTGGACAAGGGTGGGGGCCTGCTGGCAGGTGCCCCACAGTGCTGGGGGGTGGGGGTGGTGGGAGACATGGGTGGGGGCCTGGTGGAGGCTGCCCCTGCACTGCTGGGGGGTGGGGGTGGTGGTCGACATGGGTGGGGGCCTGGTGGAGGCTGCCCCTGCACTCCTTGGGGGTGGGGGTGGTGGGACATGAGTTGGACATGGGTGGGGGCCTGCTGGCAGGTGCCCCACAGTGCTGGGTGGTGGGGGTGGTGGGAGACATGGGTGGGGGCCTGCTGGCAGGTGCCCCACAGTGCTGGGGGGTGGGGGTGGTGGGGACATGAGTTGGACATGGGTGGGGGCCTGGTGGGGGCTGGCCCTGCACTGCTGGGGGGTGGGATGGTGGGGACATGAGTTGGACATGGGTGGGGGCCTGGTGGAGGCTGCCCCTGCACTGCTGGGGGGTGGGGGTGGTGGGGACATGAGTTGGACATGGGTGGGGGCCTGCTGGCAGGTGCCCCACAGTGCTGGGGGGTGGGGGTGGTGGGAGACATGGGTGGGACATGGGTGGGGGCCTGGTGGAGGCTGCCCCTGCACTGCTGGGGGGTGGGGGTGGTGGGAGGCATGGGTGGGGGCCTGCTGGCAGGTGCCCCACAGTGCTGGGGTGTGGGGGTGGTGGGAGACATGGGTGGGGGCCTGGTGGAGGGTGCCCCACAGTGCTGGGGGGTGGGGGTGGTGGGAGACATGGGTGGGGGCCTGGTGGAGGCTGCCCCTGCACTGCTGGTGGGTGGGGGTGGTGAGAGACATGGGTGGGGGCCTGGTGGAGGCTGCCCCTGCACTGCTGGGGGGTGGGGGTGGTGGGGACATGAGTTGGACATGGGTGGGGGCCTGCTGGCAGGTGCCCCACAGTGCTGGGGGATGGGGGTGGTGGGGAACATGAGTTGGACATGGGTGGGGGCCTGCTGGCAGGTGCCCCACAGTGCTGGGGGTGGTGGGGACATGAGTTGGACATGGGTGGGGGACTGCTGGCAGGTGCGCCACAGTGCTGGGGGTGGGGGTGGTGGGAGACATGGGTGGGGGCCTGGTGGAGGCTGCCCCTGCACTGCTGGGGGGTGGGGGTGGTGGGGACATGAGTTGGACATGGATGGGGGCCTGGTGGAGGGTGCCCCTGCACTGCTGGGGGGTGGGGGTGGTGGGGACATGAGTTGGACATGGGTGGGGGCCTGCTGGCAGGTGCCCCACAGTGCTGGGGGGTGGGGTGGTGGGGAACATGAGTTGGACATGGGTGGGGGCCTGCTGGCAGGTGCCCCACAGTGCTGGGGGTGGGGGTGGTGGACACATGAGTTGGACATGGGTGGGGGCCTGGTGGGGGCTGCCCCTGCACTGCTGGGGGGTGGGGGTGGTGGAGACATGAGTTGGACATGGGTGGGGGCCTGGTGGAGGCTGCCCCTGCACTGCTGGGGGGTGGGGGTGGTGGGGACATGAGTTGGACATGGGTGGGGGCCTGCTGGCAGGTGCCCCACAGTGCTGGGGGGTGGGGGTGGTGGGAGACATGGGTGGGGGCCTGGTGGAGGGTGCCCCACAGTGCTGGGGGGTGGGGGTGATGGGGACATGAGTTGGACATGGGTGGGGGCCTGGTGGAGGCTGCCCCTGCACTGCTGGGGGGTGGGGGTGGTGGGAGACAAGGGTGGGGGCCTGCTGGCAGGTGCCCCACAGTGCTGGGGGTGGGGGTGGTGGGAGACATGGGTGGGGGCCTGGTGGAGGCTGCCCCACAGTGCTGGGGGCTGAGGGTGATGGGGACATGAGTTGGACATGGGTGGGGGCCTGGTGGAGGCTGCCCCTGCACTGCTGGGGGGTGGGGGTGATGGGAGACATGGGTGGGGGCCTGGTGGAGGCTGCCCCTGCACTGCTGGGGGGTGGGGGTGGTGGGGACATGAGTTGGACATGGGTGGGGGCCTGCTGACAGGTGCCCCACAGTGCTGGGGACATGAGTTGGACATGGGTGGGGGCCTGCTGGCAGGTGCCCCACAGTGCTGTGGGGTGGGGGTGGTGGGAGACATGGGTGGGGGCCTGGTGGAGGCTGCCCCTGCACTGCTGGGGGGTGGGGGTGGTGGGGACATGAGTTGGACATGGGTGGGGGCCTGGTGGAGGGTGCCCCTGCACTGCTGGGGGGTGGGGGTGGTGGGGACATGAGTTGGACATGGGTGGGGGCCTGCTGGCAGGTGCCCCACAGTGCTGGGGGGTGGGGGTGGTGGGGAACATGAGTTGGACATGGGTGAGGGCCTGCTGGCAGGTGCCCCACAGTGCTGGGGGGTGGGGGTGGTGGGGACATGAGTTGGACATGGGTGGGGGCCTGCTGGCAGGTGCCCCACAGTGCTGGGGGGTGGGGGTGGTGGGAGACATGGGTGGGGGCCTGGTGGAGGCTGCCCCTGCACTGCTGGGGGGTGGGGGTGGTGGGGACATGAGTTGGACATGGGTGGGGGCCTGCTGGCAGGTGCCCCACAGTGCTGGGGGGTGGGGGTGGTGGGAACATGAGTTGGACATGGGTGGGGGCCTTATGGCAGGTGCCCCGCAGTGCTGGGGGATGGGGGTGGTGGGGACATGAGTTGGACATGGGTGGGGGCCTGGTGGGGGCTGCCCCTGCACTGCTGGGGGGTGGGGGTGGTGGGGACATGAGTTGGACATGGGTGGGGGCCTGGTGGAGGCTGCCCCTGCACTGCTGGGGGGTGGGGGTGGTGGGGACATGAGTTGGACATGGGTGGGGGCCTGCTGGCAGGTGCCCCACAGTGCTGGGGGGTGGGGGTGGTGGGAGACATGGGTGGGGGCCTGGTGGAGGGTGCCCCACAGTGCTGGGGGGTGGGGGTGATGGGGACATGAGTTGGACATGGGTGGGGGCCTGGTGGAGGCTGCCCCTGCACTGCTGGGGGGTGGGGGTGGTGGGAGACATGGGTGGGGGCCTGGTGGAGGCTGCCCCTGCACTGCTGGGGGGTGGGGGTGGTGGGGACATGAGTTGGACATGGGTGGGGGCCTGCTGGCAGGTGCCCCACAGTGCTGGGGGGTGGGGGTGGTGGGGACATGAGTTGAACATGGTTGGGGGCCTGCTGGCAGGTGCCCCACAGTGCTGGGGGGTGGGGGTGGTGGGAGACATGGGTGGGGGCCTGGTGGAGGGTGCCCCACAGTGCTGGGGGTTGGGGGTGATGGGGACATGAGTTGGACATGGGTGGGGGCCTGGTGGAGGGTGCCCCTGCACTGCTGGGGGGTGGGGGTGGTGGGGAACATGAGTTGGACATGGGTGGGGGCCTGCTGGCAGGTGCCCCACAGTGCTGAGGGGTGGGGGTGGTGGGGACATGAGTTGGACATGGGTGCGGGCCTGGTGGGAGCTGCCCCTGCACTGCTGGGGGGTGGGGGTGGTGGGGACATGAGTTGGACATGGGTGGGGGCCTGGTGGAGGCTGCCCCTGCACTGCTGGGGGCTGGGGGTGGTGGGGACATGAGTTGGACATGGGTGGGGGCCTGCTGGCAGGTGCCCCACAGTGCTGGGGGGTGGGGGTGGTGGGAGACATGGGTGGGGGCCTGGTGGAGGGTGCCCCACAGTGCTGGGGGGTGGGGGTGATGGGGACATGAGTTGGACATGGGTGGGGGCCTGGTGGAGGCTGCCCCTGCACTGCTGGGGGTGGGGGTGGTGGGAGACATGGGTGGGGGCCTGCTGGCAGGTGCCCCACAGTGCTGGGGGTGGATGTGGGAGACATGGGTGGGGGCCTGGTGGAGGGTGCCCCACAGTGCTGGGGGGTGGGGTGATGGGGACATGAGTTGGACATGGGTGGGGGCCTGGTGGAGGCTGCCCCTGCACTGCTGGGGGGTGGAGGTGGTGGGAGACATGGGTGGGGGCCTGGTGGAGGCTGCCCCTGCACTGCTGGGGGTGGGGGTGGTGGGGACATGAGTTGGACATGGGTGGGGGCCTGCTGGCAGGTGCCCCACAGTGCTGGGGGGTGGGGGTGGTGGGAGACATGGGTGTGGGGGCCTGGTGGAGGCTGCCCCTGCACTGCTGGGGGGTGGGGGTGATGGGGACATGAGTTGGACATGGGTGGGGGCCTGCTGGCAGGTGCCCCACAGTGCTGGGGGGTGGGGGTGGTGGGAGACATGGGTGGGGGCCTGCTGGCAGGTGCCCCACAGTGCTGGGGGGTGGGGGTGGTGGGGACATGAGTTGGACATGGGTGGGGGCCTGGTGGAGGCTGCCCCTGCACTGCTGGGGGGTGGGGGTGGTGGGGACATGCGTTGGACATGGGTGGGGCCCTGGTGGAGGCTGCCCCTGCACTGCTGGGGGGTGGGGTGGTGGGAGACATGAGTGGGGGCCTGGTGGAGGCTGCCCCTGGTGGCTGGGGGCGCAGGGGGACATGCGTTGGTGGGCAGTAGTGCAAGTTGACATGTGGGTTGGCTGGGGGGCATGGCCATGGTGGATGGGGTGCCTGCAGGACATGTGCAGGGTAGGCCCCTGTGGTGTGAGCCACCTGCAGGGGCTGTGGAGGGTGTAGAGGGAACACCTGGGAGGACCCACATGTGCAATTCACGTGTGGTGCTCCCCGTGCACCCCTGTAATACACGTACCCTGAAGGAATCGCGTGTGATACTTTCCGCGCACCCCGAAATACACGTAGCCAGGAGATTTGCGTGTGGAACTTCCCGCGCACCCCGAAATACATGTAGCCAGGACATTCGCGTGTGGAACTTCCCGCGCACCCCTGGAATACACGTACCCTGCTGATATCGCATGTGAAAATTCCCGAGCACCGCTGAAATACACGTACCCTGATGGAATCGCGTGTGGAACTTCCCACGCACCCCTGAAATACACGTACCCTGCTGAAATCGCGTGTGGAACTTCCCGCGCACCCCTGAAACACACGTACCCTGATGGAATCGCGTGTGAAACTTCCCGCGCACCCCTGAAATGCACGTACCCAGCTGAAATCACGTGAGGTACTTCCCGCGCACCCCAGTGATACACGTAGCCCGCTTGCCGTGCTGGTACAGTGTTAGCGCAGCCCTTTGCGCTGGATTGGGGATTTTGATGGCTTTTCCCTGCGCGAGAGGCGTTCTTGGGGGCGTAACTGGCGCTGCTGCAGGGTCGCTGCGCCACTGTGCGCCACTGCTGGTTTTGGTAGCTGGAATCCATGAATACGCTGTGCGCAGAAATGGGTTTTGGCGCACGTGGCTGGCGCAGGGATTCGCACGCGCACACTGTGCGACAGCCGCGTGCGCCACTTGTGCGCTGAATTCTATGAATTACCCCCACAGTGTTTATGGAGTAAGGCAACAATTGGACGACTGTGCTGGAATGGTGAGATTTACTATGAACTCACAAGAAGATCCACAAGAATTTCTAATGTACATACTATTAGTATTGGAAAACAAAACTATACCTGTGAATCAAATCTTACAATTCTCGTACATGTGGAAACATACATGCACTCTCTGTAACAAAGTGATACAGGAAGAAATTCCAAATGAGCGATTTGTTTATATTTCCACACCAAATTGTGAGAGCATTCCTTTTCAGCAACTTGTACAAAATGCAAACCATGGCAGATTAAGTAGTATTTGTAATTCAGACAATCGCTCTACCTTACTAATACAATCACATAGTGCCTACATAATACTTATGCTTCTACGTTGCATGCAGGAGCTACAACCAATGCAGGTCACTACACTGCATACATTAAAAATAATTGTGGATGGTTTGAATGTAATGATAGAACCAGTACTCTAAAGCAGAGGTTGCCAGCTAACCTAACAAATGCTTATTTAATGTTCTTGAAGCCAAAATTTACGAAATAATGTGCACTTCAAAATTGTGAACAAAGTAAGTGAAAGACTACAAAAAGTTAGAATATGCCCACGGGTATCTAACTACCCAACAGGATGGAAGAATGACACAAATAAATGCTTATCACAGATCGTTGGAAACAAACTCACAGGTAGAAAATGCCTATAGGTATCCAACTGTAGTTGAAAATGGGCAGGAAGGCAACAAAGAAAACATTAATGGAAAGATACAGGTAACAAGATATGTCAACGACACAAATGAATGAGTGTCGAAAATCTGTAGGAACAAATGCCCAGTTTGAATAAGCCTACAGGTATCTAACTGTTGATAAAAATGGGCAGGAAGGCAACAAACATAACATTGATCCGAACAATTAAGAACGCACTGAAAGGAAAAATGAAGTACTTAGTTGCATAAGAAATGAAGGTTTTTTTTAATCCCACAAGGATTTTCTTCCCCAGACCCAAGGATTAGAAAAGCAAACACAGAAACTGAGTGCAATGCACAGTACACTGGTTTGTAAAGTAAAAATGAGGATCTAAAAAAAAAAAAAAACTGTCTATTAAGCAATGTGGTAATGTGGAAAATCTGCAAACATTAACACACCTTTTTCTTTCATAACAGAAATGGAAAAAGTGATACTTCCGCCAAGTACGAAAACCAAACACAAAAAAAGTTTCTGGATTCTAAAAAAAGTAAGGAGTAAGTATATTGGCAGGCATTTTCTACACATGTAAATGTACTCGGCTAATGTGTGGTAGTAATATGCTGCAGTGCCTGTAGGCTGGCCTTTCGTCTGCGGTGAGTAACCTACCACCTACACCTTACAAACAAGTTGCAAGGATTTCAGGTCCTATCCACAACCGTCACTGCATATGTGAAACATGGTCCTTGTAAAGTAGCTGCTTATAAATTTACTTTTCGGACCATCGTCTGCAGCCATGAAGTGAAGAAACTAGGGCATCAAAACAACTACCAGAATCCACCACACCCATATTAACTTGGAACTCCACTGCTTATGACTCCAGTATTGCATGCAGGGGCTTTAGCCATGCACCCAAGACTGCAGGGTCTCCCCACAACCACCTTGGTGATGTGTGGTAGTGGGGGTTACTCTATAGGTGTGTTATCCTGCTGTACCTCTGCCCAGAGGTTTACGAAATAATGTGCCTTCGGCCGACGCCCATGCATCCAAGACTCTAGGCCCTGGACACAACCACCGTAACATGTGCCAACCATGGCACATGTTATAATAATATATAATAATATTATAATAATAATAGGCATTGGAAACAGTAATGTATACACAGCATGTAGGCAATTTCAATGTTCCCTAATACCAGACATGTCCGTACAAATGTAACAACTCCCCCGTGCAATACACGGCCTCAAATACTGCCCTTATTGGACCCCTCCTTTTCTGTGCGTACAAGGAGGCCGTAGAACATACGTCAGTAAGTAGGTATAAGTGTACTGTGCGTACAAGATGTCCATACACATTAGATCATGACGACCGACCCCCAGATCAAGTGCATTAATCACCCATAAGTGAAGACTGTAGCCCCTGGCCACTACCACCGTAGCATGTGCCACCCATGGCGGCATACAAATGATTGTAATAATAGGCATTTTACAAAAAATAATACGGTCATGGCATGTTGTCAATTTCAATGTTGCCTACCTATACCTGTGTGCTTTCAAGAGTTACACATTTCCTATTCACTACATGCAGTCAAGTGTTACAAATTTCCTGCCCACTATATGGATTGAAGTGCTATCGTTATTATCCCCCACATTTACTGTACGTACAAGGTGTCCATGGAAATTACATCATGACGGCCGAGGAACAAATGCATAGATCACCCATTTCTTATAGTGTGAATCTTTCCCAATGCTCTGTGCCACAGCAAAATAGGGTAATGAAAAAACCATGTGTACGCTGTTTGTAACTCCGCTTTACGCGGATCCAAGATGTTGAGCGCATCCAAACCATCTGATGCAGAAGACGTCTCGCGGAGCGAACATAGATATCACAAACTTTTTCAGACCTACTTTTTCATAATTATAGATGAACGTACTGCATGTATGGTGACAAAATTTACAAAAGCACGCTTTCTGGATCAAGCCCCTGTACCTGCCGCAGATTTTGTCAAAATCCGTCCAGCGGTTTCACCTGTAGCTGTGCGCAAAATGTTTCCCCCTTTCAGTCTATGGGAAAAAAGGATGTTTTGGGACCCCCCTTATAACTCCCCTCCACCTGGACGATTTCTCACCAAACTTTTAAAATAAATTCAGAGTGCCCCATATACTTTTTTTGCAAAGTTTGGTGAGTATTCGTCCAGTGGGAGTCGAGTTATAAGCCGCCTAAAAAGTGTTCTTCCTATGGAAACAGCAACTTAACCATAACTACATGGCCACTACCGTGGCCATGTAATATATATATATATATATATATATATGTATATATATATTTGCTTGAGAAAGCAACAGATGGTTTACTTGAAAGGCAGGGCAACTTCATGTAAATGTCACGACCCTCACCCAAAAACCCCTCTGGCAAACCCATTGGCCAGGTGGAGTCAGGACTCGGGCCTCTAGAGCCTGGCATCCTCTTCAAAAGCCCTCATGGGGTCAATCCTGGCGCCTACGGGCCAGGGTCATACACCATGAACAACATTGTGCTTGGGAACTACTTTATTGTATTGTCAGCCAACATGGAGGCATCCAGATAGCTTGGTTCCTAAGAACCAAGCTATGCGGTGTAGTGTTTTGGGTGTGGCAGGCCTGGAACTACTTTCCCTGGTACTACTCTACCTGGGCTATATAAACCACACCCTGACTGCAGAACATGCTTCGTGTTACTTTGCAGCTTGCAACGTGACGCTCACCTTGTCCAGCTATTCCCTCAAACCTCGGAGAAGCAGAACATGCAAGGAGACAAAAGGAACATCATTAGCAGCAGCATCTTACCTGCAGTCTTCATCTTTAAACACTCGCTGCTACTGAGAACAGCTTCCTCAAATCTGCACGCCTCCCGGACAGAACAACCTGAAAGAAGAAGATAGAGGCAACATTAAAGAAAGCTGTAGAGACATTTACAAATTACGAACTGCTCAAAAGGCTTACCTGGCTGGTCGCCTCTCGGCTGGCACCACTCCGGACATTCCACTTGCGCTGAAGAACACTGCGACCTACAAGGAAGGAAAACACAGTTTAGCAAAGGCAAGACTTTGCAGCATTGCACATAGCGCTTACTTACTGCATCATAGCGCTCTTAATGCGCCATCATTTACCAGCGGGGCTCAACCAAGCCAGTTCGCTGCACTGAAGCTCTGCATACCTAAGGGAGAAAAAAGAGGCATTTTAAACAAAGAAAGGGATGCAGGATAGCAACAAAACTAATGAACAGCAATATGACCTACCTGAACAATATCAAACGGGCCGGCGTCAGTGAAGTAACTTGGCCGCACTCGCCCATGAAAGACAACGCGCCCCTGCAAAGAAGGCAGGACGGAGAGCATGCCTAATTCTACCACAAGGCAGAACCTTCCCCGCAGACCACATCAGGGCAAAGCTGAGAAGCATACCAGCGAGTAACCCAGCTGGGTGGCGTCCCTGTGGATACCAGGTGAGCGTAACAGAACATGAAGCCTACCATAACAAATCCACCTGGGCGCCATGGAGACATCAGAAATGGACCAATTGGGCCAATTACTAGGAGAGCTTCGTGCTGAGGTTCATTCTGCCCGACAAGAGATTAATGCCCTCCAGAAAGACCTAATAGTGACCAAGGAACGCATTGAAGAGATTAGCAGGCAATACTTGCAATCACTGGCAGGACAGACGCCTCTACCTGGAAGCAATCCAACGATGCATAACCCCGCCTTACCACCCACTCCGGTACAGATCACGTTACCTGAAACAGTGCCCCTGGCACCACCAGAAAGGTTCTCAGGCAACCCACGGAAGTATGCGGCATTCATCAATCAGTGCCGCCTTCATTTTCTTTGTAGGCCTGGAGCATTTCCAAACGACCAAGCTCGGGTAGCTTTTGTCTTATCATACCTGAGTGGTAGTGCAGCAGATTGGTTGGTGCCGTTGGTAACCCATGACGATCCTCTATTACATGACTTTGGGGGGTTCCAGAGAGAAATGGAAAAACGTTTTGCTCGCCATACCCAGGAACAAGCAGTAGACAATGAACTCTTGTCCATTCGACAGGGGAATCAGGACTTGTTAACGTACATTGCTACCTTCAACAGACTGGTTGCCGAAGCTAGGTGGCCAGAAAACAAAAGAACCACGTTATTCCATCGAGGCTTACGAGGCGAATTAAAGGACGTCTTAGCCCAGGTGGTTGATCCACCCAGAGACTGTGCAGAATTCATAAATCTGGTCGTGCAGCTAGACCACCGTTTGCAGGACTGAAAGGCAGACCGGTCTAAGACGGATCCTTGGACCGTGTATGTTCGACCAAGGGAAAACACACCCCGTGTACCTGAAAATGATGTAGAACCCATGCAGATTGGACGGATACGTCCTCCATTAACAAAACAAGAGCGGGACAAAAGAAGACAACAACAGCTTTGTTTGTATTGTGGGAAACCAGGACATTTCCTGAAGGACTGTCCAGTAAAACCCCCAAGAAGAACAGTCGGGGCCACAGAGAAGGATGAAGCTAAGGAATCGGGAAACTACCAAGCTCGACAAACGTAGAGGTCAGTTTGTCGAGTGAGAAGAAAGAGTTGCTGACCTCGCACTTTGCAATACCAGTGATCCTAATTAACCACCAACAGTCGTCAAGAATGCATGCCGTTGAAGCATACATCGATAGCGGAGCAGTTGGAAATTATATTGATCAAGAACTGGCAGCAGAGATGGGGCTTCCTTTGTGTTCTAAGCCAACTATGGACAAGGTAACGACCGTGGATAGGACAGAAATCGCTTCCGACCAGTAACCCAGTGCACAGCCAGGGTAACCTTGCTGTGTCAGGATGGACATCGGGAGTCTATTTCATTCGATCTCATCAAGGCACCTCAGTTCAGGCTAATAGTAGGGATGCCATGGTTGGTTGCTCACAACCCTTTGATAGACTGGCGGGCACGAAAATTAACCTTCCCCGGTGACTGCTCCCCTGCCGGCTATTACCAAGAGGAGAAACCCAACGTCTTTATCCCCATGACTCCCGGAGCGACAGCATCAACTCTGGGAGCAACTAATACCTTGCCAAGTCAATACCATGATTTCCAGGATGTTTTCCGAAAGGACCAAGCGAATACATTGCCCGCCGCACAGGCCCTATGACTGTCAGATCGACCTTGTTCCTGGTGCACAAATCCCTTGCGGCAGGATCTACGCTCTCACAGAACCAGAAAACCTTCATTTGAAATCCTATTTAGACCAGTACCTTGCAAACAGATTTATCTGTCCTTCGAAGTCCCCCGCAGCCAGTCCTTTGTTCTTCGTACTGAAAAAGGAAGGAGACTTGAGAACCTGTATTGACTACCGCGCATTGAACCAGATCACCGTGAAGAACCGCTACCCCTTGCCACTTATCCCTGAGATGCTAGACCAAGTTAAAGATGCCCAGATTTATACCAAATTGGACCTTCAAGGAGCGTACCACCTGGTCCGAGTCAGAAAAGGAGATGAATGGCAAACCGCCTTCCGTACTAAGTACGGCTTGTTTGAATATCAAGTCATGCCCTTCGGGTTATGCAACGCTCCTGCGGCATTCCAATATTTCATGAATGACGTCTTAAGGGAGTTAATTGATGTGTGCGCCTTAGTGTACATAGACGACATTTTAGTATACTCAGCCTCGGAACAAGATCATGTCAGGCACGTTCGTTCAGTCCTCACCAAGCCCTGTCAACATTGCTTGTTTGCAAAGCTTGAAAAATGCTTTTTTCACGTTACTGAAGTAGAATTTCTTGGTTTTATCCTTACTACAAGAGGCATCAGAATGGACGTGCACAAGGTAGATGCCATTCTGAAATGGCCTTCACCGACGTCTCTGAAAGGGGTACAAAGCATGCTGGGTTTTGCGAATTTCTACCGCCGGTTCATCCCAGACGTCTCTTAGATTGTGCACCCAATCACAGTACTATTACAAAAAAACAATAAAAAGTTTGCTTGGACCGAAGAAGCAGAAGAAGCCTTTCAGGAACTTAAACGAAGGTTTACCTCCACTCCAATCCTGCGACATCCTCGTCCAGACCTCCCTTATATCGTGGAAACTGATGCGTCCAGTCTCGCAATGGGGGCTGTCCTTTCACAGAGAGACCCGGAAACCGGCCAGCTACATCCTGTGGCCTTCTGGTCGAAAAAGGTCTCACCTCCAGAGATTAATTATGCCATCACGGACAAGGAACTCCTGGCTATCAAATCCACCTTTAAAGCCTGGAGGCACTACCTTCTGGAGGCCAGACACACCATTACAGTCATCACAGACCACCGAAACCTTCAATATCTCAAAACAGCCAAGGCCCAGTCCTTGCGCCAATCACGGTGGGCCCTTTTCTTCGCCGAATATGATTATGTAATCACATTTCAACCAGGAGTCAGAAACGGAAAGGTGGATGTCTTATCTCGCATGGGCATAGATGAAATAGTATAAACAACTCCAGACCCAGAACCTATCATACCTGAAGACAAACTCTTGGGTATCACGACAGCCTTAACACAAGCAGAACTACGAAAAGAAATCCAACGGACAATGAATCCTGATGCCTACCTCGCATGGCAAACTCAAGGAGAACAATATACCATCAAGGACCACCTACCCTTTTTTAGGGATTGCCTATATGTACCCAAGAAGGAATTACAACAGCATATTATTTCAAACTATCACGGTTCACTGATCGAAGGGCATCCTGGAATCGCCAAAACCCTAGCTAAGGTGAAAAAGAACTTTTGGTGGCCTACCTGGCGTAAGGACATCATTCAGTATGTTCAGTCCTGCGGTGTCTGCGCAGAAAATAAATCACAGAAACAAAAACCATCTGGTCTCCTACAACCATTGGACATTCCTCCAGTTCCATGGCACACTCTTTCCCTTGACTTCATCACTGATCTACCTCCAAGCCAAGGGTTCAACACCATCCTTGTAGTTGTGGACTTATTCTCGAAGATGGGCCATTTTATTCCTCTCAAAGGCCTCCCAGACGCAGCCACTTTAGCAAAAGTGTTCCTGGAGGGGGTGGTTAAGCTACATGGCTTCCCTTCGGTTCTGGTCTCTGATCGAGGCAGCCAGTTTGTTTCAAACTTCTGGAAATAATGCTGTGCAATGGCGCAGATCGACGTTTGGCTATCTACCAGTCACCATCCCCAAACAGACGGGCAAACCGAGACAACCAATCAGACACTCGAGCAATATTTACGGTGCATGCTGCACCACGAACAAAGGAATTGGAAAGATCTACTATGGATAGCCGAATATGCATATAACAATTCTTTGCATCAATCACGGGACAAACGCCCTTCTATACCCTTTATGGCAGACATCCACATAACTCTGAAGTAGACCTTCCAGCCAGCTTGGATTTGCCAGCGGTAAAGACTCTACACACAACCATTACTCAGGCTTTCAAAAGGGCAAAGGAACACCTTATTCATGCCAAAGAAAAACAAAAGAGATTCGCCGACCAACACTGGAAAAAGGCCCCTGATTATCAAGTAGGAGACAAAGTTTGGTTAGCCGCTAAATTCATACCCATCAAGGGAACCCGGACCTCAGATTCTTAGGACCCTATACCATTAAGGCAATTATCAACCAAGCAGCCGTGAAACTGGATTTACCACCTAATCAACACATCCACCCGGTATTCCATGTGTCCCTCCTGAAACCAATGCAACCCGGCATACGGATTGGGACACCACCTAAGCCCATACTTGTTGATGGCGAACCAGAATTCGAAGTCAAAGATATCTTGGACTCTAAATACTCTAGGACCAAGCTATATTATATCGTTGTTTGGAAAGGATTTGGACCACAAGATAGATCCTGGGAGCCCAGTGAGAATATCCACACACCACGTCTAATCAGGAAATTCCATCAGAACTTCCCAATCAAACTTGGGCCAGACAGAAGGAACACCATGGGAGGGGCCTTAGGGGGGAGTGCTGTCACGACCCTCGCCCAAAACCCCCTATGGCAAACCCATTGGCCAGGTGGAGTCAGGACTCGGGCCTCTAGAGCCTGGCATCCTCTTCAAAAGCCCTCATGGGGCCAGTCCTGGCGCCTATGGCGCCAGGCTCATACACCATGAACAACAATGTGCTTGGGAACTACTTTATTGTATTGTCAGCCAACATGGAGGCATCCACATAGCTTGGTTCCTAAGAACCAAGCTATGCAGTCTAGTGTTTTGGATGTGGCAGGCCTGGAACTACTTTCCCTGGTACTACTTTACCTGGGCTATATAAACCACACCCTGACTGCAGAACATGCTTCGTGTTACTTTGCAACTTGCAATGTGACGCTCACTGTGTCCAGCTATTCCCTCGAACCTCGGAGAAGCAGAACCTGCAAGGAGACAAAAGGAACATCATTAGCAGCAGCATCTTACCTGCAGTCTTCATCTTTAAACACTTGCAGCTACTGAGAACAGCTTCCTCGAATCTGCTTGTCTCCCAGACAGAACGACCTGAAAGAGGAAGATAGAGGCAACATTAAAGAAAGCTGTAGAGACATTTACAAATTACGAACTGCTCAAAAGGCTTACCTGGCTGGTCGCCTCTCGGCTGGCACCACTAAGGACATTCCACTCGCGCTGAAGAACACCGCGACCTACAAGGAAGGAAAACACAGGTTAGCAAAGGCAAGACTTCGCTGCACTGCACATAGCGCTTACTTACTGCATCATAGCGCTCTTAATGCGCCATTATTTACCAGCGGAGCTCAACCAAGCCAATTCGCCGCACTGAAGCTCTGCATACCTAAGGGATAAAAAAGAGACATTTTAAACAAAGAAAGTCATGCAGGATAGCAACAAAACTAAAGAACAGCAATAAGACCTTCCTGAACAATATCAAACGGGCTGGCGTCAGTGAAGTAACTGGACCGCACTCGCCCATGAAAGACAACGCGCCCCTGCAAAGAAGGCAGGACGGAGAGCACGCCCAATTCTACCACAAGGCAGAACCTTCCCCGCAGACCACATCAGGGCAAAGCTGAGAAGCATACCAGCGAGTAACCCAGCTGGGTGGCGTCCCTGTGGATACCAGGTGAGCGTAACAGTAAATTGATTATCTCACCTTGCATCTTTCTAATGCAGGTCTGGCAGATCTGTATAAGATCACACAGTACTAAGGCAGGATTGGTGGCAGAAGCCACAAGGGGCAAACCCCTCTCATCATAGGCCAAATGACTCACTGGACGTGCAAAGCAGACAACGAGAAAGACTAATGAGATTTGCGTTCATGCTGGGCTGTCACTGAGTACTGCTGGCTGCTCTTACCCATTCACAGCTAGCTAGAGCCTGTCACTACAGTTCTGGGTATGAGCTGCACAAATAGCCCACATCTGAACCCAATGATTCAGGCATTCTTCACTAATGGACTGCCAACCTGTTAGTGATGGCGGTTTCATGGTTTCTCCTGCATTCCTGTTATTTCTCCAGCTAATGAGATCTAGATTCCTGGTGGACAAAGCTGTGGCTTATTTAGCTGCATTAACAAATGCCTTTTTCAGGTGTAATACAGATATCTGCTCTCCCTCTTTGTCCAGTGTCCCACAGATTACAAGGACGGGTCTAGGGGTAGCAGAGTAGGAGTCACGGGTAGCAGCTGCTATCCCTGGCAGCCCCCAAATGACATCCCTGCTTAAAACCTAATCTACCCTGGCCTTATTTGGCATTTTGGGAGATGGTAACTCTACAGAACTTGTCATTGACATTTGTAATCTTGGCCATTATGCAATGTGCACTTTACGATTATGTAATATGCTGAATCTCAGCAAAGCACCTTCTGCGCATTTATTTTGTTTATCCCCATTGTCAATATGGCTAAAAGAAAGCTACCTTCACCTCACTAGTTTCCAAATCCCACTGCCCAATGTGTTGCATTATCAACTGTTCGGCCACATAGGCAATGAATTCCATCTCCAAGATGGTGCCTGATGAATAGTGACTTATACCTGTAAAAGCTTCAGACCTGGAACATTGGTAATTAGCTGACCAGGCAGTGACTCTGAAAAAGGGAGTGGACGTGTGAGCTGGGTTTGAACCACTGTGCCAATGCTCTACTATTTTTTTTTAATGTAAATAATTATGACCTAATATGGCCTAGAAATAAAAAACATTGGGCCTCATTATGAGGCTGGCGGCCGCGGAATGAACGGTGCCGGTAAGGGACCGGCACCATTCATTTCGGGCCGCCACATTACGAGGTCTGCAGCGGGTCCCGCTCTGGACACCTGGCCAGACCAGACGTGCAGAGCGGGACCCACTAGCAGACCAGGATGCTAACAACGGGCTTGTCATTAACGGGCCCATTGTTAGTATCCTCCCCATTTTCATTGAGCCCTATGGCGGCTCAAATGGGAATGGAGATGTACCGGGTCTGGGTCCTGAGAATGGGAATTACCGGGCCCGTTAAAGTCGGCATGGCCGGGTAATTCCCTATTTTTGGCACCCGGTCCCGGTACTCGTTTGGGGGTAGCCATGCCAGTAAGAACGGCATGGCTACCTCCAAACTCCTAATGAGGCCCATTGTGTCGAGGAATATGGTTTTTGAACAGATTAACCAAATAAATAAAGATAGTAAATAATGGTTCCATTACAGGGAAACGCTAAAAAGGAGCATTCATGGACGTTGAGTTTTTTATTGCCTTGAATTCTAAGTAGCTGTGATTACTGCTTGTTTCCTTTTGTTATTTTGAAATGTGAAAAGTGAAATGTGAAAAATATGAAAACAGCAAAATATGACGTTTGTAAACAACAATGGGAAAAGGGGAAAACAACAAAAGGACATGAATATTGGTTTTCCAGGAGTAACATACCTCAGCACTCACTTTGGCCAATGGCAAGACTACTTTTAAGATGGACTTTCAGAATCAGCCATGTGGACAGATTCTGAGATGTCCCTCTCTTCTAATGAACAGAGACCAACACTAATTGTCTAGCTAAACTATCTGAATAATGTGACTGAACAGCAAAGCTTAGATTTAGGAGGGCGGGAGAGTGATGAAGGGTTCAGTACAGCACATACAGAACACTCTTAAGGAGGCAAGTTTTGCAGAATGTATACAACTGCGGTTATTTATTAAAGTTTTAGACAATTCTTATCAATTAAAAATGGCAGGTAAGAATCACTAAAACATTCACTACTAATATACACACATTCACCTTGGTGTGTTCTGCTAAGAGCCCTAACACTTGACTTTTAAACATAGTTAGAAATACTTTTCAATGTAAGTTAGGTGTAGTAAAGCAAGTGAATAAAGAAATAGAACCAGGTAAATAATCAAAACTTTGAAAACGAACAGATTGAGGTTAAAGAAGTTAGCAAACACCACACAACACCTTAGAACATGGGTTCTATCCTTATAAAGTCCTTCCTTTGTAAGAAAAGAAGAGGTCTAGGGCCCTTGGAGTCACAAATCTCAATATACTTCTTTTCAGGAGGCTAAAAGTCTTTTTTAGGAAGTTGAACAAGTATTGGCTTGAGCCAATACATTATTGTAACGGTTTCAAAGATCAGTAAAAAATAAGTAGAAAGTCTTTTCAATACTGTGATGAATGTGATGTTGTCATCACTCCTTTCCCGCAGGTAGCTTCTCCTCATGTGGCCAGGGGACAGCAGCTGCCCACTACCTGATCCTGACCCTAGGCGCGGCTATATGAGGCAGGATCACATGGGGGGAGACGACCCTCAGGGAGATGATACGACATCAAAGGAGAAAGTCACATACCCCCATTCCCTTTTAGGGATGCTCCCTCCATTCCTCATGCCCTGATGGCATATTGTAACACTGTCCCTCAACCACTTGCTAGGTCTACTTCAAGTATTCCCCAATATCGCACAAGGAACAGTGTGTCAACAACTGAGATGAGGAAGAGGCAAGAAGTAGTGATGATTACTCCCAATGAGTTCCAACATCAGCTTCCTCAAAATCACACATGGAACAGCATGGTGACAACTCAGACAAGAAAGAGAAACAGAGCAATGAAGATGACTAAGACCGGTAAACCAATACAGCGGTCTAGTCTTTGGAAGTTGTTCAATCATACTGGTTCATTTAAATCTGCCACAGCCAGGAGGAAGAGCTGCAGAGGCTGAGTTGTGCCGCCACCTGTGCTGATACCGGTCACGCCATGGGAAGCGATGTGGAGGCGAATCCAGACAGCAGAGAGAAAAGCTGAAATTCAGAAAGCCTGCCGCCTGAGAATGCAAAAAAGTGGGAATCAGGCACAGTAAAGAAGAACACAGTGAAGTTGCAGCAGCTATTGCGATGCACGCTGAACCAGCAAATTGAACAGAACAGAAGTGGAGAAACGCGAGAGACACCTAAAGTACCCAGTAAGCCCAGGGACGACGGACGGGTTACCGGGTTGCCTGAAAAACAGTGCCATTTAGCACGAGATACGCACAAAGTGAAGCTTGTGAAGAGATTAACACATTTGTAAACCATGCTACAAGCGGGTCGCTGAACCCATATCACAGAAGAGAAAGCAAAGTAAAAGTGAACTGTCTTAGAAAAGGGGTCGAGACCCAATGTGTGAGAGAAGAAGCAAATATTGAAACAAACTTTAGCAAACAAGACTCGATAAGCCAACATTGTGCAAATATCATTTCATGGATAAAAGGAAACGTAACTGCATCCAAGTCCTGTCAGGAGATTATACCAGGCAAAGCTAAGTATTTGACAGAAACTGCAAAACAAGTGTTTGAAAGACTGCATAGAAGTCCTGGCAGGAGAATATACCAGGCAAAGTCAAGTGTGTGTAACAAGTTACAGAAAGAGAAGAACCTTAAGGAAGATTCATGCCCTTGAGTTTTTGAATTGTTGTAAATGTGGAAAGGAGCCTGGCAGTGGATTATAGCAGGTGACCCGCGAGTCTGCGACCTGCACCCAAATTGTAATACAGTGAAAAGAGAATCCCAAGGAGGACAGATTGGATTTCAGGCACAGGAAATATTTTTGCATTGGATATTTTAACAAAGAAAAGACCCCTTTGTTTTTGTTTTGAGTAGGGAAATATCTCCTAGATTAGGGTTAGTGAGGCATTTTCCAACCCCTTTTTGACTTAATAAAGGTTTATGACCACAATCATGAGCTCTCTGTGTCCTTATCTCATTCCTGGCTCCTCACAATACCCTCTCCCAATCTAACCACCTTCGGGTAGACCCAGGGAAGAATACCAAGCCAGAAAAGCACAGTTCATAGCTAGACAAGGGAGATATAGGGCTAGGACTTTACACCATTAGAACCTGATGGAGATGTGGTGGGGGGCCAGAACAGGTATATGTACTCACGCCCTGTACTCTGATTCACTCAGGGATCACTGTATACGTTCCTGACATCACTGGACCTTTTGGATTATTGCCTTGGTTCTATTGGAGGTAACCCAGGGTTTGTGAGTGCAGAGATCTCTTCAGGCATTAGGTTCTTGGATCTGGCTAGTTAAGGGTTCCATGTTCCGATAGACTAGATTCTGGATTCTGGACAGCTGGACACTCAGGCCAGACTGACTTTGGGGCCACCACTACAGTGCCAACCTTAGTGGAACCATCGGAGGCAATGCAGGCGGCGAGCAGCGATGGTCCCTTGAACAAAATGGCAGAAGACCATCTTTATGCTGAGAACAAAGAAGCTAGTCCTGAAAGGCTCCTTTTCGTGGTGGAGGGCTACAACTTCAGGGGAACGCTTCCTGGTCCATAAGATAAGGATCTGCAGAGTCCCGAGGCTCAACTGGGGATGGCGACTGTTGCAGCAAAGTAGTCTACGAGGAAGTCTGGCTAGCCCACAAGATGGTTCTGGGACTGTTCCGAGTGCTTTCAGTGGCTAGTCTTCGAGCAGAGATTGGTACCTTCATCAAGAACTCCACAAAATCATCTCTGAATTCACCAAACCACCATGTACCTCCACCCAATCCACCCCATCTCAGTCACTCTGCGACTCACTCTCTCCCCACTTCTAGACAGAACAAACTCTCTCAACAACAAATTGGCCCTCCTGTCCCCGCCACGTAATCCACCCGCCCTACCAGTCCCCTCCCGCCTGCCACAGCAACTTCAACCCAACCCACCTTCGACTTATCCAGACCAATATCGAGAGACAAATTTCTCAACCTTCTCTCTGCCCGGAAACCATCTGGCTCCCCACTTGACCCCTGCCCCGCCTCAAAGAAATATTCTCATTCACCTGCGCATGAGAGTACGCAAGAACCATCCTAAATGACGCCCTCTCATCAGGAATATTCCCCGACGCCTTCAAAACTGCACATGTCAAGCCTCTTCTAAAAAAACCTTCCCTCGACCCCAAAAACTACTGCCCCATCTCAAACACCAGGTTCCTTGCTAAACTCATCGATCGAACTGCATACTCCCAACTACATGCCTTTGTCGAATCCAACAATCTCCTAGACCCTGCACAATCAGGCTTCAGACCACGACACGGAACCAAAACCACTCTGACCTCAATCTGGGATGATCTTAAGATCACGGCAGACTCTGCAGGATGCGCTTCACTAATCCTTCTAGACCTCTCCGCTGCCTTTGATACAATCAACCACTCAATCCTCCTCAACCGCCTCCACTCCCTAGGAATCTGTGGAAAAGCTCTCAAATGGATACCATCCTTCCTAAACAATAGAAAACAAATAACCCTCCTCTTCACCTTTGCTTCCGCCGCCTGGCCAGTCAATACCAGAGTTCCACAAGGAGCATGCCTATCAGCCCTCCTTTTCAACCTCTATATGTCCACCCTCCATGATATAATCCACCCGCACAATATCCTGTGCTATAACTACACTGATGATACCCAAATAATCCTAAAACTCCTCAACTCAAACTCCAACTGTCAGCCCGACCTCACAGCCTGCCTCCTTGAAATTGATCGATGGATGACAATAAACCACCTCCTCCTAAACCCCACTAAAACTGAAATCATGGTGTGCAGCAACACCAAGCTTCTCCCCCAACCTCTACCATGGGCCAACTCCATGGGCAATCCACCCACCACGTTGACCACAGGAAAAAACCTTGGATGCACTCTCGACTCTGACCTAACCCTCTCCCTCCAAATCAACAACGTCTCTAAATCCTGCCACTACCCCCTCAAAATTCTTAGACGCATCTTTCCATACCTCTCCTTTCCCAACAGATTCGCTGCTGTTCAATCTATTGTAATGTCGAGACTGGACTATGCAAACTCCCTCTACCTTGGGGTCCGAGCATACCACCTCATTAAATTACAAAGAGCACAAAACGCTGCAGCCAAAATGCTTCTAGACCTTGGCCCAAGAGACCAGACCTCTCCAGCTCTCAGAACTCTCCACTGGTTCCCGGTTGTACAAAGGGTTACTTTCAAAACCTTATGCATCTCCCACCGAGCAGTGCATAAAACTGGCCCTTTATACCTACAGGACAAGCTTAAACCCTACCACCCACCGCATACTCTAAAATCAAGCACTGCCTTCCTTTTAGTGATACCAAACACCAACTCTGTCAGGTTAGGAGGATCCTCCTTCTCAGCCTTGGCCCCCACTCTATGGAATTCGCTTCCACCCCACATTCGACTCACCGAAGACTACCCGTCTTTCCGCAAATTACTGAAAACATGGCTCTTCCCATAAGGAATCAACGCTGAGAGCAAATCGAATGAACAGTCGCAATAAAATGAAATCCAAGGTTGTTTCAACAAAGAAAATAAAAGAGCAAAGGGAGTCGATGGGAACAGATAGAAAGACTAAAACGGATAATGTACCCAAAACTGAGAGAACACGTGAAACGGATAGAGTAAGTGAGATGGACGCAACAGAATGGATAGAACAGATAGAGTATATAGAACGGATCGAGTAGGTGAAACGGATCGAGTAGGCAAAACAAATCAAGTAGATGAAACAGATAGAATGGATGGAACAGATAGAGTGGATGGAACGGATAGAGTGGATAGAACGGATAGAGTGGATGGAACAAATAGAGTGGATGGAACGGAGGAGGAGATGGAATGGAGGGGGAATAGAACGGATTAAATGAATGGAGCAGATAGTAAGGATGGTATGGATAGAGTAGAGGGAACTGATAGAGTGGATGGAACGGATGAAGTGAAATGAACGGATGGAGTAGATGGAATAGAGGAAGTGAAGGAACTGATGAAGTGGATGGAACAAATGAAGTAGATGAACAGGTGGAGTGGCTGGAACAGATGGAGTGGATGGAACGGATGGAGTGGATGGAACGGATGGAAAGGACGGAACGGATGGAAAGGACGGAACGGATGGAAAAGACAGACCAGATGCAAAGGAAGGAACGAATGCAAAGGACGGAACGGATGCACAGGATGGAGTGGATGGAACAGACCAAATGAACGGAACAGATTGAACGGATTGAATGGACGGAACACACAAAATAGATAGAACGGATACGGACGGAGTAGATAGAATGGATGAAGTGGATAGAACGGATAGATTGGATAGAACCGATAGAGTGGATAGAATGGATGAGTGGATGGATGGAGTGGATGGAACAGGTGAAGTGGATGGAACAAGTGAAGTGGTTGGAACAGGTGAAGTGGATGGAACAGATGAAGTGGATGGAACAGATGAAGTGGATGGAACAGATGAAGTGGATGGAACGGATGGAGTGGATGAAACTGATGAAGCGGATGGAACGGACGGAATGGATAGAAAGGATGAAATAGACAGAGTAAATGGAACGGATAGAGTTGAAGGATCGAATGGTGTGGATGGAACTGATGGAGTGGATGGAACGGATAGCGTGGATGGAACAGATGGAGTGGATAGAACGGATGGAGTGGATAGAATCGGATGGAGTGGATGGAATGGATGGAGTGGATGGAACGGATGGAGTGATTGAACGGATAAAATGGATGGAACGGATTGATGAAATGAATGGATGGAACAGATGGAACAGATGGAATGCATGGAACAGATGGAACGCATGGAATGCATGGAAAGGATGAAACATTCATAGTGTATGGAACGGATGAAACGGATGGAATGGATGAAACAGCCAGAGTGGATGGAATGGATGAAATAGTTAGAGTGGATGGAATGGATGGAGTGGATGGAAATGGTAGAGTGGATGGAACTACTGAAGTGGATGGAACGGATGGAGTGGATGGAACCACTGAAGTGGATAGAACGGATAGAGTGGATGGAACGGATTGACTGGATTGTGCAGATGGAACACATGGAAAGGAAGGAACGTGCATGTAATGGATGCTGCGGACACTTCGGATGGTGCTTATGCTTCAGATGGTACGAATGCTGCGGATGCTGTGGATGGTGCAGATGCTAGGGATGGTGCCGATGCTACAGATGACATGGATGCTAAAGATGACACGGATGACACGGATGCTGCGGATGGCACGGACGATGCAGATGCTGCCGACGGTACGGATGCTGCGACTGATGGTACACATCCGTATCTCCTATATATGCCTTGTACCTGTACCCCCATGTTATCTGTATCACATATTCACCCTATCCATCATGTCGCTTTATATACGCATGCCGCTATGTACGCCCCCCTGTCCTGCTTTCGTACCTGGTCACAGACGCTTTACTGATACCCACCATATCACACTACTACGTTTACTCTCTCCTATACACCATCACTCAACTAGAACACAGCCGAACCATGATAAATTCGGGCTTGCTGTTCTCGTTCTAACATGACCCCACAAGCACCTCATCCTAATAAAACACAACTAGCTGAGCACATTCCGGCTAGCTTAAGCGTCTCCTCAGACCTAATGCAGCCAGAACTCAGTTTGGGTGTCCACCCTCCAGACTGAACACATACAACTGATTTCCTCAGCACCACACCTACCGCACAAGCTGCACACATATCCGACACGCCCACGCACTATATGATACTCTCTCTCTCTACTGACATGAACTGCGGTTCCCGAGGGCATTCAACCTACCAGCGCTTTGAGGTCATACCAATGATATATAAGGCCCTATATAAATGGCAAGTAACATAACATAACATGTTCAATCCTTGGATTAGTTGTTCCCACCCGTCCAAGGGTTGAAAATGATGAAGGTCTTCAGGAGGTCTGCAAAGACGGGGCTTTGCTGGCAAGTGAAGAAAGGGCTGCTGGTAATCTTCCAACTACGAGTTCCGGGTCATCCGTGAGCTGCCCTCCTTCGTAGGGGCTTGTGTCTGAAGAACAGCTGCAGATGTCCTCCTTTTATCCAGAATCAGGGCTGGAGTTGACCCCAACCTACCAATGGCAATAATCAGCACCATTCAAACTTGCTTGGGCTCTCCAATCCAGGACAGCCTCTGACCACTGCAGCTGCCCAGCAAATGACTCACCTGGCAGGGATGTGGACTGGGTCCAGAGAGCCCCAGCCCCTAACATCTGGCCAGACATGCACACAGATCGTCACTTTGCCCGATAAAGCCCGGTAAGGGCTTACCATATATCGAAAATCCAGACACTCCAGGGAGCAAAGAAGGTCAAAAGACAAGATGGCCAAAGGACAGTTGAAAATCTCGTGGCACTGCCATTTTAGAGTTTATGGTACTCTATTTGGCAGTAAGCAGTAAAATGCAAAAGTGCATGAAACAAAAAAAAAGAAAATGGTATAAAAGTATCTGCTGCCACAAGCCCATCCAAGACACATTATGCAAGTAACCACAAGGTTGCTAAAAACAAAAGTTAAAGGAACATTTCCCTACCACACTTCGCAGAAGATGATGTGTGCAGGAAAATAAACAATGAACTTTACAAGGAAGAACATTGTTTCTTGCACTGATAGCCATAGTGATTGATCAGTGCACCAAAACAGATGAGCTAGGCAAGGTAACGGGAGCAACAAGGCTTCACCTACCTCCACAGGTCAGGAAAGATTCAAAACAATAGCCAAAAGAAGGGAGTTCCTGATGTACTATGGAGGGAAAGCAGCAAAAAGTGAACATTTTCCAAACACTCTGCAACAGTTCTAGTATTAATATGAACAGAATATGGCTACATTATAGGTGCACATTGGCTCCGTTGTACAAATACCATTTTAGCCAAAATGAAATCAAGGGTTTCAGAGGCCTATAAGCTTTGCTCTTGTGTAATATTTAGGAAATGGAGCTGCCCAGTCGGAATCCGCACGGCAGTTGAGTTGTTGGGACGGTATTGGGAAATATTATTAATAGACAGACACAATCTAATAAAAATGCCTGTCAGAAATGGAATCAGAGATGTGATGGTGGCCTACACAAATCTCACAAGGTATTGCTTTATTTACCTCGGCATTTGATGTCAAACCCTGTTCTCCTGAGCATGAGAGAGGTGTTTTCAGGAAGGGCTGCCAGCCCTTGGACATTGCACCACTTGGATATTATACATTATACTACTAATCTAATCTTTATATAATGAGGTAAATGTGTATGCCTCCTACAAGTATTGGTCGCTAGGAGGGCTCAAACGAGGCAATGTACGGTTTCGAATGATGATATTACACAAGCTCAACCAGTTCCACTGGACTAACAATGCCTTGCTCTAACATGCTCGCAAGTATAGCATGTTGGCTGGCTTTCACAAGCAGATCATTTAACAGCATGACGTCTCCTACATATGTACCAAGAAAACATGTTTACACAGATGATCAGTGGGGTTGCAAAATAAAATTAAAAGTCGATTTGCCATGTAGTAGGGAGGCATTTTAGATGGCAGGCCTGTACATTAGTGCATAACTTGGCGCAGTGAAATTGCTAAAGAGCACGATTCACTGCGCCAAATGAGGATGCCCGGGCTCCACCACTATTTTCAAGTGGACCTGAGCGTCCTCGTAGTGCACGACCACTATTTTCAAGTGGGCCTGGGCGTCCTCGTAGTGCACGACCACTATTTTCAAGTGGGCCTGGGCGTCCTCGGAGTGCACGACAATGCACCTTCAGGATTGCGCCTGTTTTAGTTATAGCGCGTGCAATCCTGAAATCTCGGCAGCATTTTTGTAAAATAACGACATATTCGTTATTTTACAAAAATGCTGCACAGAACACAGGTGTATATGAACACCTTCCTCTATACCAAAGTAAGCAGCTTCAACGTTGAAGCTGCTTACTGTGGTGTATAGGAAAGTTTTCATATACACCAGTGTAGATGAAAGTGTTCATTCATTTACACCAAAGTAAGCAGTTTCAACTTTGCAGACTACAACGTTGAAGCTGCTTGATTTGGTGTAAATGAAAGTGTTCATATACACCTGTGTGTTGTATATGAACCATTTCATATACACCAAAGTAAGTAGCTTCCACGTTGCAGAATGCAGAATGCAACGTTGAAGCTGCTTGCTTTGCTGTATATGAAAGTGTTCATATACACAGGTGTATCTGAACACTTTCATATACAACAAACAAGGCTTCTTGTGGCATTCCTCCAGTATAACAGCACCAAAATGGTACAGTATATGTGCGTGGTTTTAGCAGACATATAAAACTGGAGGAATACCACAAGAATACCCTTCCAAAAAGCCAGGTAAGGAATGCAGCGGTTGCTAGGTTGGTTTCCAACCCATCCTAGCCACCGCCACACGTATTCGGAAAGTGCTGCATTCCTTCCGAGAGCCCTATTCTCAACTTGGCGCAGTGAAGGTGCTAAACAGCACGATTCACTGCGCCAAAAGAGGATGCCCAGGCTCCAATACTATTCTCAAGTCGGCCTGGGCGTCCTCGTAGAGCACGACAGTGATCTGTGAGGATTGCGCCTGTTTTTAGTTCTAACGGCGCAATCCAATCTCGGCAGCATTCATTATTTTACAAAAATGCTGCCGAGAACACAGATGAGAACCTTCCTATACACCAAAGTGAGCAGCTTCAACATTGCAGGATGTTGAAGCTGCTTACTTTGGTGTATAGGAAAGTGTTCATATACACATGTATGGTGTATATGAACACTTTCATTTAAAGCGAGCAGCTTCAACGTTGCAGGATGCAACGTTAAAGCTGTTAGGTTTGGTGTAAATGAAAGTGTTCATATACACCTGTGTGATGTATATGAACACTTTTGTGTACACCAAACAAAGCAGCTTCAACGTAAGTCTTTTAACGCCCTTTTCGGTACTTAACACCTGGATGAGAATAGGGCCCCGACTTTGGAAGAATGCGCCACCTTCAGAATAGGTCTTAAGTACCGAAAAGGTCGTTAACCCTTTTAACGACCTTTTCGGTACTTAAGACCAGGTTGAGAAATGGGCCCTGAGTGGCAACATGATAATGCCTCTCACAGCTGTATTGGCCGCATCTCTGTATACTTTGAGGCCAAATGAGTGTGATATATGTCAATGAAATGGTTGTTGGGTGCGTGAATAAAAGAGGTCACTTACAAGCACAGTACATTTACCTGGAGGCACTGGCTTCTGGGGTTCTAATCAGCGGTTGCCATTCATAGCGAGAGGTTAAGGGCAGAGATGGAAGTGTGATATCAATCATTGCTACGCCTAACCACAAGTTGATTTGATTTTTAAAGCGTGTACCTTTGGTTCAAAGGAGATGTAAAGCGCCTTGGACGCATTTTCTTCAGATGATCAAGAAATGCCCATTTACGAGTCCCGGCCAGGCTGAAACACACACACACACCACATCCATGGCTATGCGGGCAGCACAATAATGACATCGCAGACACGTTTCATGTGTAATCAGCACAGCAGCGGAGCCTTTCTCATGCGATGGGGCATTTCCAACGGAAAGACCTGGCATAGCACCATTAGCTAGCACATCTGTGGCACGTAAAGGCAGTAAGGGAATACATCTCCCTTTTAAAGATATGTGTATATCCACGTCTACTAGCATGACATGAAAAACCAACTAGTTATTATCTTGCATAAGAACAAGATGGACGTTGGAAACAAGAATCTCCATACCCGAGTTTCTTGCACAACTTAATTGTATTGCATAACTTAAACTGATGAAAGTATACCATGCTGTTAAATAGGTGTGACAAGGTCCACAACAAATAACCACTCTGACTTCATAAGTAGGAACCAGGGAGTGTATTGTAGATAACACAAATAGTTTGGCTGAGAGATTCTCAGGTAGGCTTTAGGGCTAAGTGGAATCTTGGGGAATTTGGTGCTAGGGCCGTTCCTCTCTTACTTGTGAAGAGGGGAGGTCAAACTATGCCCCGCATCCCAAAAGACACCCCAACCGCACGAACAATCAAAGACAATATGGCCACCAATTGTACGAGCTCGCACCAATCCCCACTGCACCCACAATGGACAAGTACCATGAGAAATACCCTCTCAATCGACCCTACAACCCAGGAGCAGTGCGAACATTACCCAAAGTGGATGAAGACGCACAAGACGGATTCAGAGACAACTATATGGACAGAATCAACTAAAGTGCTGAGAAGCCATGCCTCAAGTCGTTACAGACCACACGACATAGCAGCATCAGACATGAAGCACACGTGCCATCTGCACATTTGGGACACCCACACACCCAAATACACGAAGAACACATGCATACAGTTTTATGAGGTAGAGGACAGTGGCATGCACATACCCTCACATTTATTATTTTGTCATTAGCTCATCACATCAACGCAGAATCCGCCAGAAGCAAGAAGATCACGTGCACATGCTTGTAGATGCTTACATGCAAATAACCCTATGGAATGGCAGGAGGAGTCAAGGGACCTGACAAACCCATAAAACACTAACCTATGGATGTTATACAGAAGGAACACACAGGAGAAACCAGACCATGGCTTAGGAAATTATAGTAGGCCATAATGGTCTCAGGAAGCTGAAGCTACGCGGAATACCGCACAGGCCAGAGCTGCCGTGTGTGGTATGGAGCCACTGCCAAGGTCGTCATGTTGCAAAGGGACATTCCTTCTTCTGAACTGAAGTAAAACTAATGGCAGAGGTGCACAATTTTCCATAAAATACAATCTAATTCAGAGCTTCAGACCTCACAAACGTGGTCTCTCAACACGACAACCAGCTAAGCTGAGAGTGAGCCATGAACTGGTGGCTGGGAAGCGCAGCAGTCTCACGGACCATACAATGGTCACAACAAAATTGTTACACTCCAGCTACAGTTATGCCCTGGGAAATGAGCATTCTCACGGCTATAATGGTCTACACACGGTTATAACACTGACACATAGTTGCACATAGCACAGTGAACAGGTGCATCCCGAGCTGGGAATTGATTCTGTCCCAGGCCTGGGGGCTCGCAGCTCGACCAATCACAAATTATGGCTCTAGGGGTGGGTAGCTGGGGCCACTAACCAATCATTAGGTCTGCATACTGTAACCATTAGTAACAGTTTTCGGGGATGGTCCAGGCCTGACACCTGACATGGTAACATCCAATCCGCTAACTGCTATGGGGCTACTATAGGGGAACTACCACTCCATAACCAATCCGAGTGGAGAAAAGTTTCTGGCGAGGGGACTAGGGTGTGACGTACTTGTGATGTCATGTTCCATCAAAACTGGCCTGCGAGCCAGAGTTCTTAGAGCTGTGCCTGGATTTGCCTCTGTGCATTTGATCCCTGTTGGTTTGTTGGATGTAATAAACCTCAGTTGAACTTGCTACTTGTCTGGACTTGAGTTTCTTTTGGGATAGGGTAGGAGTAATGCCTTCCATGAGTACGGCATCTGCAGACTCCTAGCAACCCACCCTGCTTGCCCAGGAGACCATCTTAACAAGTTGTTAGCAGAGGAGATGGTTCATAGAACCAGACCGGCAAGAAGCTGCCTCCTTAGCCACCTGACCTGAAAGGCTGTGGGAACCTTGTGGGTTTTGTGAGAAAAAACAGAAAAGAGCAACCAGAGAAAGGCCGGCGGGTGCCGCCCGCGATTGGCGTAGGGTCCAAGGCAGACCGAAAGGGCGAGGCGAGCAGTTGACGGGGAGCAAGCAGCCGAGCCATGGCCACAAACACAGAATGTAAGTATTGGTCCAGGCAATCAGCAACTAAAGGTGTGAGGGTGGGAGTTATATGTGCGTGAGGGGGGAGGTGTTGATTGTAATGTATAGTATTGTGTAGTATTTAAAGAGTATTAGTCTTTAAATACTAGAAGTCTCTTTTCTATGTCTAGGGAACTTTCGGTCTTCGAGGTAAAAGAGTCTGGTGGTAAACCAGGACTATAGACTTGACAGGCTTGGACTATAGAAGTATGTAAATGAAGTATTACTATGAATTGGGTGTTTTAGTTCGAGCATAGATGACGGTATCCCCGTATGGATTAGCTGGAGCTATCCTAGATTGCAGAAGTTGAGCTAGCTGGTTAAGTCTCCTGGAGAAAGGCATTTCACACATTAGGCGACACAGCGAGGGCAGTTAGTCACAAGAAATAAAAGTATACTCTGCTCTGGAGAGGTGGGAAAGCAGCTTTGGGGTTTTTTTGTGGAGTCTTGTGTGGGATTGGGGCAACAGGTCATTGTTCTATGTGTGCACAACTTGTCTACCTACCTGTTCAAACTTTATCTTAGTGACGTCACCCATAGGTCGGTGCAGAGGGTTGACATATTGGACTTGGATTGGTAGAGGTGAACGAGTGGTGGTGTGCGTAAGGCGCATGCAAACGATTAAGGTGGTGTGCCGGAGAACTGCAGCGCTGGTGAAGAAGGGGCGGTACGCAGAGTGTGCCATGTATAGTGCAGAGCCACTGGGGCTCGTAGCAATTGAAGGTGATAACCATTACATTGTAACTTTTCTCCATTGGCAGCAGAGTCAAAATCCTCAATTAGAGGTCACGTAAAACATTAATGATGTATCTGATGGTGGGAGCAGTAACACCAATATAACATCTGTGCAAAAACCTGCCACCATACAAGAATAAAATTGTCGGAGTGCGGCAAGTCTGTTTGTGGTGTTGGAATCTCTAGAGGAGCTGCATCTATGAGTCTTTCTGCTACCTTCACGGTGGAGTATTCACCATAAAACATTGCCCTTTGTGGTGATATCACACGATCGCAGGAGCGTGTTCTCGCGAGATCGCACGTAACGTGATCTCGCGAGCCCACGCTCCGCGGGAAAACGTTTCCCGCTTCAGAGCTGGCAGCCCGCCAGATGAAGCGGTCGCACCACAGCGCTGCTCCTGATGAGGAGCCAAGAAAGTGAGAACTTCCAGCAGCCGTACATCACAGCTTCTACGGTGTAACACCACAGCCACAGGAGGCTACCTGGGGGCCCTAGAAGCTTACAGCGTGCCATCCTAGTGCACCCATTTCCCTCAGTGATCCAACTGGGGAAGTCCTGAACTTAACTGAACTGTAACTACGTGCTTGATGAGAACTTGGACATATACCAGTCCACACCAGTTGTTATTTAATAAAGTAGAGTAGACTCACTACAGCGTCCTGTCGTCCTTCAAGGCCACAACATAATTGGCGACGAGGATACTAAAGACCCCACGGCCCCACCATGCAAGGCGCCACACCGCCCCCTGCCTTTCTCCCGTCACCGGGGACACCAGCAATTCCATGGATGCAGTGGGAGCCCCTGTTCTCCACCTATCTGGAAGCGATAGGCGGCACGCGGTATGCCCCAGTGAGGAAGAAGGCGATGCTGTTAAATGCGTTGGGGGTTGAAGGACAGCGCATTTTTGCTGGGTTGAAGGAGATACCTGCGGCCGATGATGACGACGACGACGTCTACAAGGAAGCGACCCGTCGCATTGTGAAGAGGTTCACCAACAAGGAGAACGTTGTACTGCACAGGCTCAGGTTCTACACCCGCAAACAAGAATGGAGCGAACCCGTGGACGACTACATCACCAGGATGAGGGAGCTGGCCTCTCTTTGCGCCTTTGGCGAAAACGCAGAACAGGTCATCTGCGACATGCTCGTCGTTCACACCAACTCTAGGAAAGTGCAGGACACGCTCATACAAGAAAAGGAGGTCACCCTTGACAAGGCCATCCAAATTGCCAGGGCGGAGGAGGAAACCTCCAGCAGACGCAAAGAGGCAGGAAGTCACCTGCCCGCGCCCGAACTTGCGGCGCTACAAGGGAGAGGGCGCAGAGACAAGCAGTCCCGCGACGGCCCCAGAGACAAAGGCCCCAGGCAAAAGGAGGCACCCAAATGCTATAGATGCGCCAGCACCAAGCACTTGGCGAATGATCGCGACTGCCCCGCCAGGAATAAAGAGTGCTCTAAGTGCGGACGCATCGGCCACGTGGCTCCGGCATGCACGTGGCGGGAGAAGATGGTTTCCCGTGTCGATGGTGACTGCGCTTCAAGCGATGATGACGACCAGCAGGACAGACCCATGGTTGTCATGGTCAACGCCCCCCAAGCCAGGAGGGAAAAGCCCCACTGCACCATTAAAGTTGACAGAATGGAAACGCGCGTCATGGCAGACTCGGGATCCGACCTCACAATCCTCCCCATTAACACGTATAAGGAGATGATGGGACGAGCACAAGTAGAGATCAGAACGACCAGGCAAAAGCCGACGGTGTTCGGTGGTGCAACTGTCGACCTCTTAGGCTACATCAAAGCCCGGATCGAATTCAAAGGGAGGTCCACCACCACCAAAGTGTATTTCTCACCCAAAGGCCCAGCTGTACTGGGATGGAACGATCAACACAAACTCAGCATGAAACTGGATCCCAGCACTCTGGAACAGGTCCTCATGGTCTCCTCAGGAGCAGCGCTGAACTTCAAGGAGATGTTCCCAGACCTGTTCTCCGAGAACCCAGGGAAGGTGAGAAACTATATCCACAAGATTCGCCTGAAACCCAACGCCATACCGGTGAAAAACAAAGTCAGGGCAGTACCTGCCACAGCGAGACCCGCATTGGATGCCCACCTTCGGAAGATGGTCGAAGAAGGAACCATCGAGACCGTGGAATCCTCAGAGTGGTTGAGTCCAGTAGTTTTGATCAAAAAGAAATCCAGCAACGACCTTAGGATCTGCATCGACCTAAGAAGCCTCAATCTAGAGGTAATCACAGATAACTTCCCACTCCCCAGTATCAATGAAATCGTCCTCATGATGAAAGAGGCGGCAATCTTCTCTAAGATGGACATGCGTGATGCCTATCACCAGATTCCCCTGCACAAAGCCTCTCGCCCCCTTACAGCGTTCATCACGCCCTTCGGAACCTTTCAATATACCTGTATGCCATTCGGGTTGTCGTCGGCGGCATCCGCATTTCAGAGAATGATGAACTCCTTACTCAAAGGACTCACAAATGTTTCCTTCTTTCAAGATGATATCCTTGTGTATGCCAAAGACAACGAGACCCATGACAAGGCACTCAGGGCAGTTTTGAGCAGGCTTCAAGAGGAGGGCATTCACCTATGCCATGAAAAATGTGTCTTCGGAGTGAACAAGGTAGAATACCTTGGGTACTGCATCTCAAGTGACGGCGTCAGTCCCAAGAAAGACCTCATGCAGGCCATAACAGAAGCCCCGGCTCCGTTGTCCAAAGAGGAGCTATGCTCATTCCTGGGCCTAGCGGAGTACTATGCCAAATTCGTCCCCAGATTCTCCGAGACCACGTCTCCCATGAGGGAGCTTCTGAAGAAGGGGGCATCCTACTCGTGGGGTCCGGAACAGAACGAGGCGTTCTGTGAAATCAAAAAGAGAATCCTACACGCGCCGTGCCTGAAACCATACGACCCTGAATGGGACACCTGCATTACCAAAGACGCCAGCGCGTATGGCCTGGGGGCCACCCTGACCCAGAAGAAGGGAGACACTGAGAATATTGTGGCGTTTGCATCCAAAGCGCTATCCGCGTCGGAGAAGAATTACTCCACGGTCGAGAAGGAAATGTTGGCATGTGCATGGGCCGTCGACTACTTCAGATCGTACGTATGGGGGACGAGATTCAAGCTGATCACCGACCACAAACCCCTCATCCACATGTTGAGCCCGGGCGGCACTAAGATGGCCACCCCGAGGCTGGCCAGGATCGCTGCAAAGCTTCAAGAATACACATACGAAATAGCACACATTGCGGGGTGGAAAAACGCACAAGCGGACTGCATGTCCAGACTCCTGAGCCAAAGAGCCCCCGATACCACATTCTTGGAGGATGAGTGTGTCGTAGCCTCCATCAGTGACTTAAGGAACGGCGAATACATGGACCTGAGTGAGCGCCACTGGCAGGAGGAGTTCGAACAGAACGAGGCCCTACGGCACGTCAGCACCTGGGTTCGCGAAGGATGGCCCAACGAGAGAGCGATCCCCGAAGGCCTCCGTCCCTACTGGAAAGTGAACGAGGAAATCTCCACCATGAACGGTCTCATCTTCAGAGGCGATCAAATCATCCCGCCCAGCGGCATCCGCAAAGTGATAATGTGCAGGGCACACTCGGGCCACCTGGGATGCAACATGACCAGACGCAGGATACGCGACGCCTACTGGTGGCCAGGCATGGACCAGGACATAAGACAAATGGTCGAAAGCTGCCACGAGTGCACCAACAGTGACAAGCGACTAACCGTGAGACAAGCCCCCATGCTGCCCACCGAAGTACCCAAAGGGGTGTGGTGAAAGCTAGGTTTGGATTTCATTGGGCCCCTAGACAACATGCCCCCAGAGCACAGATATGGGATAGTCATGGTTGACTACTTCTCCAAATGGGTGGAAGCTGACTTCACTTCAGACATCACCAAGAGCACAGTCATTGAAACACTCACCGCCGTATTCCAGCGGGAAGGTCTACCAGAAGAACTTGTCACAGACAACGGAGTCCAGCTAGTCTCCCGAGAAATGGAGAAGTTTCTCAAGCTCAACAACATTCGACAACGGAGAGCAAGCCTATACCACCCACAGGCCAATGGCCTGGTTGAGCGAGCAAACCGCTTCATCAAAGGGGCACTACAACTGGCTCATGCCTCGGGCTCAGACCCGTACAAGACGGTCAAGGAAGCAGTAGCGGCACATCGCCTCACCCCCAACGCCGTCACTGGCTTCTCCCCATTCCATCTGCTGAGGGGGAGAAGGGCTGCATCCTCACTGGTACCTCCCTGGCTCCATCAAGTGAGAGCCGACGAAGACGTGAACATGGACGATGTAGCGTTTCGCATGCGGCGCAACAAAGAAGCCATGAAGGCCCAAGGGGACTTGCGTCGAGCCGCTCGACACACAGCAGTTAACAGAGGTGACCTGGTGAAGATACGCCGCCCCCACAAAGACAATTCGACCGGCTCCAAGTACAGCAGTCCCATAGAAGTCATGGAGAGAGGGTCAAACCACATCTGCACCAGCGACAGAAGGAAATGGAATCTGGAGAGAGTGGCCATGTACCGCAGGAAGGAAGACATGGAACAACCACACTGGGACACCGGAGAAGATCAAGACCGCCAAGGGACATCCGAAAACCCTCGCCGCTCAGAAAGAGGTGTCTTGGAGCCACACCACGGCAACGAGTTCTCAAGCCCCAACTCTCCAACTACACCCAGGGAGTCACAGCGAAGAGCAAGGGAAGGAGAACTTGAATCACCCACATCTTCTCAAGGGTACTCCAGAAATCCTGCCCCATATACAGATCTAAGCAGACCTCAGAGAGAGAGAAGAAAACCCAGCAAGTTTTCAGACTTCGTCATGGAATGACCACCCATCCTTTTTTCCCAGCAAAGGAGGTGTGTGGGGATATCACACGATCACGGGAGCGTGTTCTCGCGAGATCGCACGTAACGTGATCTCGCGAGCCCACGCTCCGCGGGAAAACGTTTCCCGCTTCAGACCTGGCAGCCCGCCAGATGAAGCGGTCGCACCACAGCGCTGCTCCTGATGAGGAGCCAAGAAAGTGAGAACTTCCAGCAGCCGTACATCACAGCTTCTAGGGTGTAACACCACAGCCACAGGAGGCTACCTGGGGGCCCTAGAAGCTTACAGCGTGCCATCCTAGTGCCCCCATTTCCCTCAGTGATCCAACTGGGGAAGTCCTGAACTTAACTGAACTGTAAGTACGTGCTTGATGAGAACTTGGACATATACCAATCCACACCAGTTGTTATTTAATAAAGTAGAGTAGACTCACTACAGCGTCCTGTCGTCCTTCAAGGCCACAACACCCTTGGTCACGGAGCGACGCGGATTGCGGCGAGTGTGTTTGTGGTGTTCATGGAGTGAGGCAGCAGCCAGCAGCTGGGTAAGTGCTTGACAAGGAATTCTGCTGCTGCGTCTAGTGCTGTGCCCATTCACTCCTCCTCGCTCGTGTCGGCCGAGTCTCAGCAGAGGGGCCCGCAAATAAGAGGAAGTGTGTTAACATGGACTTTAGCTCCAATATACCCCCTGCTAACCTCGCCCTTAGAACATGTAGCCGCACAAAATGTCTCTCCCTTGAGCTTGACTTTGAGCTGGCTGAACAAGGCACGCCTCTCCAACTTCGGTCGAGCCACAGCAGTGATCAAGTGCCACTACGAACATCTTTTTGTGACTTAAATAGAGGCATAATCAGGATAGAGAAATACCCCCTACAGCCTTCTCTAACAACCGAATGCGCACAGAGAGGCACGGGAGGCTCGGGGCGTTTGGACTAGCCAGCAGTGCATATGTGTGAAGAAGAAATGCAAGGTGCATGGGCGTTAATTCCTAACACAATACTTACTACCAGCCCGCCCCCCCCCAACATCAACCCCATGCCTCCCCTGGGTGCCTGCAGTGGGAGCCTTGCCCCTTGGCGACCCTCGCAGCAGCCGTTCGTTACTGTCGTGGGAGAGGAATCGGAGTTTGCGCAGTCTGCGCTTGTGCCGTGCAGACCGGGATGCTGGACCTGGCGGCCTTGCAAGGGGGGGCAGCTATGGGGGCCTTGCTGGCCCGAGAGGAGTCGGCCAGTGTATTGAAGGGGCTGACGACTGATGCCTTCGTGGGAAACGCAGGGAACAGTGGCACAAATTTCCAGAAGGATAAAAACTCCTCCCCATGCACGGAATCCCCCCTCTATGTGGATGTGATGGGGTTCTTCCAGGAAAACGGGGCTGAGCACCTGCAAATCAGCATGGGTAAAACAAACACAAGTGCATCATTTGATCCACAAATGCAGAAAAGCATGGAAAACTAAAAAAACCTGCAGGTAAAAAATGAACTGACAAAGACGATTTCAAAAGATACAGATATTAGTGAGACGGGTGCAAAGGATACATTAAAACCAAAGGAGATAACCACTGCAACAAACAGTACAATGCACCCTGCACCTGAAACTAAAAGAAGTCCGCCAAAAACAAAGAACAAAATCTTTGTCAGACTTGAAATCAATTAGGTGGCATTTCAAGCCCAAAGACAAAATCAGACAGGAATTGGAAAACACAAATGAAAAACATAAGACAGTGTTCCTGGCTCAAGTAAAAAATGTTCCTGGCGTGAAGTGACTGACAACGAGATTTTGATAATCTCGGGCTGCTGTGATCAGGGAACAAAGCTTAATAACAAAAATTAACCTGGACCAATAAGCTCAAGTCCCGAAGCATAGCCTTTACCAATTGACACGCTGCCAACAGAGGTGGAAAAAGTGGACAAAGACAAAATGGAAGATTAACTTAAAAGGATCCTGAATCTCCATTAGTCAAAGAACAGGTACAAAGAGTCAGAAATGTGGCCCTAACTGAATCACCAGAAGAAACTTCTATGTCCCCAGGTCGAATGGGAAAACGTCAAATAGACAAAATCGAACTTAACACCTCAATAGCGTTAATGGTGCCAGGAAAGAAATGAAATCAAACACAAGCCGTGCCTTCTGGAGCCACTTCTTCTGTAAAACATGTCAAAACAGACGGAGTTCGCCGGAAGAATTAAATAATTCAGTGCAAGCATTGCAGCAACATCAGCATCCTAAGAAAGTTGTCCAACCAACATGCACACAAGAAGACAACTGGACCAACTCTTCTTCTGAACAAAGCTCTTCTTCCGAACAAAGCCAACCTTACACTCAGAGACCCATAAGAAGAAGTAAATACCCTAGACGTTGTAAGGAACCACACAGCTCCCACATAAAAGAGGACAGTCACGACCCTCTAATCCAACGGGAGCAATTAGCAAACCTCCAAGCAGCAGTGTGGTCCATATTGACTATCACCTTGGCTCCGTTCCTCAAACTCTACAAAGCCCTACATAAAAACTATCACGATCAAACCACCTTGCTGGCGGTAATGCAGTCCAAACTGACCTTTATTGAGGCTTACATAGAAGCGACAAAGGAACGAAGAAACAGGGAGAAAGACTCTGAGAACGTCATATTCAAAACATTGATAGACCTCATGGAGGATGCTCGCAGCTATAAACCATTTTAGTAATGTTGCAAATCTATTGAGATAAAATCTTGACATAAAAAATCAAAATGAAGAACGAAGACAAAACAGTAGCAACTTGACTGGTACCCTCGGAACTACCACAAGCAGGCCCGAATCAAGCTCAACTGAGCATGACTCAACAAAAATAGTAACAAATGGAACAACAGGAATCTCCTTGTGCACCCAAGCCCCTCAGAATGGGCTGGAAAAAAGATCATGGAAGACGACCAATGATAATATGTTCAGGAGACGAAGTGGCTGAGCTTGATCAACAGTCATCTGGTTCAATCAACCCTGAAATAGGGTATAAAAAACACAAGAGCAAGAGCCATCCATGGCAGTGTCAAGGAACCCTGATCCCTCACAAGACGATAATAAACTGGAAGAAAATCTAGACTTGAAAAGTTCACAAGTGGTCTATACTGTCTTTGAGATCAACAAGTCTCAACAAGAAGGAAAGGGAAAAGATATGGGAGCTAGAAGAAAACCTGTTGAAAAACAAACTAAAAAAACAAAAAACGTACCCCTGTCCAAACCTTCACTAAACGGTGGTGCCAGAAATGTCATCTGTAATTTAAAGCCAATTGGAGATCAGGTGCAGCTGAACTCCCAAATCCACCATAGGATGAAAATCCACTGTGATGTCGAAGAAAAAAGCTGACAAAAAGTGAACGCCAATTTGTAGTGCCTAACAAACAGACTGAGTCTGATTTGGAAGAGGTGACTGAAAATGAAGAAGATTCATTACTACAATTGTCGTGTATGAAGATGAATGCACGACGGATGTGGAAGTTGAAACACCTCAAAGCCCACTGTCTCGGGATGAACAGAGGGATCCCTCGTCTGTGCTCCCGAACAAACCTCGGTTTGTAACTTTGCAAACCAAACGAGAACTGGAAGCAAAGAAAGCAAAGGAAAAGGAACCACAACAAATTATTCAAGCAATGCTAGACAATCCGAGAATGGAGAGATCACAGAAAGAAAGTCAAACTACCTCACAGTATAAACTAGGAACAAATAGGCTGAGAGAAAGAAGCAGCCTGGGACGGACCAACCCCATAAAAGGATTGCTCAGTTGTATCCAAGCTTATGAGAGAGCATGTTGTAAAGACAAAAGATGGCCTTATACTGAATCGTTCAAATGTGATGAGACTGTTACACTCTGTCCCACAGCTTAGAGTAATTTAATCAGAGGACATTAAAATAGTGGCCTTTCCTTATGAACGTGAAACAGACTGTATATGCGCTCACATCCTGTCCAAGGTTATTGTGAATCTTATTACGTCAGTAAAGGAGGAACTGTGAATCCTCGGTTTCGATGTAACCCCTGTAGAAATGGAAGAGAGACACACAGATAAGAAATCATCGGAGCGAAGCGAGGAGAATGTCTCGATAAAAGAGAGAAAGAAATGGGTTAAAATTGAATCATTGAAGGAGAAGGAAGATATCAGACCCATTAAGTTCTCTCTGACGGTATTGCAAAGCCCAAATACCCTGCACATTCTAGTCAAAGGTCAAGCAAATTCCATACAGATAGCTAGGGGGATGCCAAGTAACAAGGTAAATACTAAGATCAATGAAGCAGCATCTTGGGATTAGCTCCCGTCATCCCTAGAAAACATGAGTAAAAAGAAATAGAGTGAAGCAAAGGGGAAGCAAGAGGTCATTCGGATTGTTTCATGGAACACTAGAGGTTTCAAACACCTACTTGATAACATACATTAAGATCTCCTGCAATGTGAGATTATATGCTTACAAGAATGTTGGCTACTAAACACACCAATCTTAGATGGCCACGCTTGTTATTTGAACAAAGCATATAAAGGAGCAGCTGGAAGGCCATCGGCAGGTATCTTGACAATCGTAAAAAATAACCTAACTGTAAGAGTGATATGGACGATAACGCCTTCGCCGCTTATCCAAATAACGGTAATGCAGGAATCTTATCAACAGAAAGAAGACAAGGAAATAAAAGCTATCTTCAATCTCTACTGGAATAGTAAAGCTAAAGACAGAGAGAACTTTTTATTGGTACTTATGAGAAGCATAGACGACCTGCGTGCAGAGTTTGGCGATGTTCGAGTTATCATCTGTGGAGATTTCAATATAGATTGTAGCGACATAGAAGAACAAAAGGATCACTCCCAACCCAACCAGCAAAAGGCATCTCACTCCCAGAAGTGGATGAGAGAGACTAAAATCCGAGACGGTTAATGAGAATGTTGAAGGAGACTGGCCGAGAGCAAAGACCTGGAGATCTTTCAATGCCAGTGCTACCCTTGACTACTTCTTTGTAGACTCGGTCACTTATCAAAACATCAAATCCCTGAAAATACAGGCATCTGCAAAGAGCGATCATAGTCTGTTGATATTAACATGTATTTTTCCAAACAATCAAAACAAAGAGGTGGGCAAAAATACCCGAGAAATATGGCCGCACAAAGTGAGTATAAATAACAGACAAAATTAAATACCAGCAAATAACCCACAAATCTACTGACAAGCTAAGCTTGGCCATAAACTCCTGACCAACGAGCGGTGTTGAATACGAATCATGTCTCACATTGTTTAGGGAAAATGGGCAAACCTTGCTAAAGAAAACAATACACCCACACTCCTTTGCTCAGGAGTTATCTAACAGGAAAAAACAACTAGCACAGGCACTGCGAGCTGTGAAAAAGGCCAAGAACAAAACATCAGTGAATGATGCAAAAGTACTGAAAGCAACCCATCCAAATTGGGTGAAATCTCATACAGCATAACTTTACCAACAGGATTCAGAGCTCATGATCATGGCTATAGAAAACAAAAATGTGAATGCTTTCTGGAACTTAATAAACAAACAGGTGAACATAAAGGGCACAGAACAGATAAATCCCATTGATCAACAACAGTGGGTAGACCACTTCAGAAGAATGTATCAGACAAGTGACGTGAATATAAATTATATTGGACCCCAAGCAAATACCAAAGCCTGGGAGATAGAGTTTACAAAAGATGAAATTCTTGCCTTAATAAACAAAGCAAGTAAATCCCACGCTCTCGGACCGAACGGACTCTCAAATTTCGCCCTAAAACAAAATCCAAACCTATGGGCTGACCTGTGTGAAAATCTGTTCAACAAAATAAACAACAGCAACAAAATACCAGTCTCTTGGCTGAAAGCAATTGTGATCCCAATCTTTAAAAAGGTAGATCGCTCAAAACCTGAAAACTATAGACCGATATCCTTGTTAGATGTGTTGGTGGAACTCTATGCAGGTATGCTCCTTAAAAGATTGAATGAATGGCTAACATCGACAGGAAACTGTGACAAGAGACAAACGGGTTTTGTCCAAAGGGTAGATTATGGTTTGAATATACTAATACTCAACCTACTGAAAATGAAAATAATGAATGAAAAAAAGGAAGATGTACATAGCTTGTGTCGACATGGCCTCTGCCTTCGACAGGGTGGATCTCCGCATCTTATGGTACAAGCTAAGAAAAAAGGGATGCCCCCAAGACCTGCTGGAGGCAATCATTGTGTTGCACACGAACACGAGCCTCCAGATCAGATTAGACAAGACAGGCACTCTCAGTGAAGCAGCAACAACATGAGGCTTGAAACAAGGATGCCCCCTAGCGGCAATCCTATGCAACTTCTTTATCTCGGATATTAAAGAGTGGATTGAGCCAGTGCAGTCATGTAACCCGCTTATTTGTGGAACTGTCCTGGTTCATTTCCTATGTGCGGATGATCTCATCCTGCTTTATTTTACCGCCATAGATCTTCAGCACAAGCTAAACACTTTGCAACAATATGTTGACAAAAATCAACAGGAGATCAATGCAGGGAAAACAGAAATCCTGGTTATTGAAAAAGGACAAAAGAAAAACCTAAGAAAATGTAAGTGGGTGTTGCAACAATCCATTATCAAGGTGACAAAAAGCACAAAGTATCTGGGCATCATGGTCAGTGCAGATTATGGTGAAACACCATGTATTTCAAACCTGGACATAAAAATGGATCAACTAATTGCACAAGCTCTCGTTCTGAAAAGGAAATTTGGGAAATTCTCGCTACAACCAGTGGCTGATTTTTACAAATGCAAAGTAATCCCAGTGATAACATACGCTAGAGATACATGCCTGAGATTGCCCTGAAATATATGAGACAAACTATAGGCCCGTGTTTGGCGAAGACTCCTAAACCTAGCAAATTCTGTGCCGAAAGGTGTAATCCGCCACAAACTAGGGCTCCACTCAATGCATACTCATGTGATCTGAAAAGCACTAATGACATATAGAAAAGTGGAACTTCAGGATTGCCCAGTCCAATATGAACTCTTGAAACAGGAAAATGAGGCCTCTATATTCTGTCCTCTAAAGTTGTGGAGAGAAAAGTGTGTCTCAATCCTGGAAAACTTGGGAACTAAGGCTGAAACACTCCGTTTACAACCTAAAAGAGTCAAAACACTACTCCTATCTGTAGACTGAGCCCAAACAGAGGCAAGCCATTCTGCCTCTAAATCACATACACTATCAAAAAGCCTGATAATTTCTCCAACCAGCTACCTTACTATTTAAGGAAGAGCCCAAATCTGAAGCACAGGGACTTGATGTTGTGTTTCAGGTTGAATGTCTTATGGACAAGACAAAACCTAAAGAAATACGACCTAGAAAAATCAGCTAACTGCCATCTCTGCAACGTACATGAAGAATCCCTACAGTACTTGCTAATTTCTTGTGGAAAATTAAAAATAGAAAGAGGAATCTATTTACAGCCCATTTTACTCCCACTGTGTAGCCAGGACACGGCCTTATGGTGGCAAGCACTGTATGTGGAGCTGAATAAAAGAACTGTCAAAGGACTAGGTATTTACCTGGAAAGACTGATTTCAAGGCTTACAAACGTAGGTAACAATGCTTCTAAGGATTTGGGAACTGCTCAAACCTAGCCGAACGTACAACAATCAACACCACAGCAGATGGATCTGCTAAAGAAATGTTTTAATTTGAGACATCTTGTAAAGAATTAGGCTCTTGCTTTCTGCTCTTCTTCTCTTTTTTGTGGTTCGGCTAGGTGAAAAGAGGAACAAATGAACACTTGGAAGGAAAAGTTAAAAAGTTGTATTGTATTCATTTATACTGAAATGCTAATAAAAAAATAAATTGTCAGATATAGTTTGCAGTGGTCAAAGGACACTGAGGGGAAAAGCAGGAACCCATGGCCAGCTAACGGAAGTTTCTCCAAGGACGTGTTGCAATCACTACTGACACACTTGCAGAGCACATACAACGGGAAGAAACTAGCAAACCGCATGGCCATATTCAAGCTTTGGCGAATGTTCCAACAGGGGGCAAGAGAAGGGGTATGGATGATGAACCAGCAAGAGGTGAAAGCAGAGGGTTCTGACCCTTCCGCACCTCCTCCAGTCCTGCCTAGTGTAATATCCGATGATGCAGATGATGAACAGGGAACATATCCATTGAGGACACTAAGGGCAGCCGATGGGTATTCAAACCCAACATGCAAACCACCACCATATAACAAAGTCGTGCAACAGTGAGGTACAGGGCCAGCCGCCAGCAGCACCGACCAAAATGAGGAGGAGCTGCGACACATGAAAAAGAATTTGAGGGAACAGGGGCGGAGAAATGGATAGCTGCAGAGATACTCCTGAAATTAAAGGGGAAGAAAACAGGGGTAGCAGAAGGGACAACAAAAGCAATAGAGGGTTTGAAATTGGAACAGGGAAGGCATGACTGAGCAGCACAGATGGAGGAAGAAGCAACAACAGGACAAAGAAGCAAGGCTAGAATGTGAGGGCAGGGAATGGAGAAGCATACATGCCAACCCTCCCGATTTAGCCAGGAGACTCCCAATTTTTTAATGAAAAATTGGGCTATTTTTTACTGTCTCCCGCCTAAAATAATTGTAACTCCAATGCAATCCTATGGGAAAAATACTTTCTCCTGATTGCTGTCGTGAAATTTCCCTCTCAGGGCCTGACAAATGTTGGCATGTCTGGGAGAAGGGAAGAGAAATTGGAACAGGAAGAGTGGGAACGGAGAAGGGAGTAGGAGTTGGAGATAATGGAAAGGGAGAGGAAAGGGAAGATAGAAAGGGAGTGGAAGGAAAAGGAGAGTGAAGAGTGGGAGAAGAAGGGGAAAGACGAGAAAGAGGCAGAGATGGCAGAATGGAGGAGGAATATATTAGTGCAGGAAACGTGTAAGTATGAGGAGAGAAGGCTGAAGAAGTTACAGTTAGAGAAGCTGGCAAGGGAAAGGGCACGGGAGGAGCAGGAGGAGCAAGCAATAAGGGCAGTGGGTGAACAGATTGCACTTGAGTTAGACCGGAAAAGACGGCATAAGGAGAGGCAAGAGAAACAGACAGCCGTTATATACGTAGGGATGGTTCTGCAGAGAGGGGCGCTCCATGTCTGGGGATACGAGAGGGGGAGAACAAATGTAATCTGACAGACATCAATCTTAATGTAAAGAATAACTCCAGCTCAATCACACGGAAATTGATTTTTTCGGAAGAGTTCTGTAGCAGCATGGACAAAGGCTCTGACTATGACAAAAAACACTGTGATGATGAGAGAGGGGGGCACAGCAATACCTACCTCACAAGGACGGGTCAAGGGACGTCATGGGAGTGCAAGTTACAGGGCAAAAGGGAGGGAGGACAGGACTCTTCCAGGGCGTAGGAGGGACGAGGAAAGGTTAGCACCCGCCAGGGGACAACTGTCTAGAGCACACAACCTACTACAGGGGCCACCTGCACTAGAACCTATAGACATATGTACAGGCATAGAGGATGAAAGAGGGCCTATCCAGATTAGACAATATAGATGGACACCGGAAGAAAGAGCAGCATACTCTCAGATGCCCCTGGTAGAGAAGGGAGGGACAAGACCGCAGTGCATGCCCTGGAAACACACAGACAAGGAAAACGTTATATGCTGATGACCCTCACTGGGTGCGGTGGCTGGTAAATGGATATATGAAATGGAGAAGTTGACAGCAGGACACAGGTTAGCAGTGGGTGATGTCAAAGGACTGTTGGTTTCGATATTGGGTGACGCAGCTGATGACATATGGAAGAGGGCAGGTTTCGCCGGGGTCAACATACAAACTGCAGCCCATTATGGGTCACCGTTTCCAAATTGTAGAGCAGTAGTATGGCAAGCATTACAGACACAGTACCCCGACAAGTCAGACATAGGGGCTATTACGTCACACAAGATGTGTGATGATGAAGATCTTCTTAATTATATTCAAGAGATTCAAGAGCTTTGGTGCCTTGAAACTCGAGAGCCGTGGGACAAGATGATAGAAATCTTTTATCATATCTTGGTGCAAGGGTTTCCAGACCCAGTACAGAAATGTTTGAAGAAACTGGTGGGGATGGAAGCTAAGGGCTGGCCAGAAATACAGCTCATCATAGTGCATCATTGCAGATTATGGCAGGAGAAAGCTAAACAAAAGACAGAAGAGAGAAAGGCAGATGAGGCGAAGTTAGTCCTAGTCCTACAATACCAACCACAGCTGCCATACCACCCCATGCAACAATATGCACCGCCCATCGGAGGAGGGTACATGGGAAGGGGTGGGTACCTGAAAGACCAAAGAAATATCGAGGCTTAGTACCACAAATGAAATACACCAATCACAGGCTGAAAAGATACAAGTATCTTTTATTACTGTACAGTTTACAAAGCAAAACAGATAGCTATCTGGCTCCCAACACCTCGCAGTGTGTACCAGCAGACACAGTGAGGCGTGAGAGTGCTGGACACCTAAACACACAGACATATTTATACTATTTTAGCAATATTGTCCAGCCTCTCTCCATGTTAATAATTTGTGGGCTAGAGTTCGTGCCTAGTTCACATGACAGATGTTACAATATTATACAAAGGATTAAACAAGTTTACATGTCCATGAAAATACAATGATGCTGTAGGTTCTCAGATCCACGGTAAGCCTTATTCCAAGAGTCACTACAATGCAGTTCAGCTAAAGCATACGATCGAAGTTTACTCCTCATTGTTTCAGTGTTTATACGAGTATGAGGCTTGTGAGCGCAGACAACACTTCAATGGCAGTTCGTATGAAGCGGAAGGTTTCTTTGCATAGGTTAAACAGTCGGCTCTCGGTCAACCTAAACATTAACAAACTCAAAGGTCATTCGGCTCGACTGCAAGTCGAAAACACAGTCCACCATTTTAGAACATGGAACATGAGTTGAAATCAAAATATCGGATGAATCTTAAAATGGCGGTGAAGTTATCCCAAAATCGGAACTTTGTGAACGCGGTTTTCTGCGTAACGCGAATGGGCTTAGGCCAATATTCATAATAAGGAGGCACTATATGATTTTGGTTTAACATACCAACAGGGTTATCGAAGGAGAGGAGGATTCCAACGAGGGTGTGACTTCAGGCCCCAATCCCATCAAACCCCAGGAGGATTTCAGGGATACAACCAACAGGTGCCACAGTGACCAGGAGACTTTACAGGAGGATTCCCAGAGCAGGGAACCACCCCAGTGCTGGACCTGTGAGCAGCTAGAACATATTTCCAGAGCATGCAGAACTAGGAGGGTACAAGAAGGGTGGGGAGATCAAGGGCAGCAGGGCTACCAGGGAGGACGGGATGATTATTATGCCCAAGACATATAGCAACAGGGACAGATGCAGAACACCCAACCACAGATACCACATTCAGTACAGACAAAGCCTCAGGCTGCAACCATGGCATCACCCATGACAGTACCACAAATGACAGCACCACTACCCCAATATTTGCAAGCAGCACAACAGTAAGCACAAATAAAGGACTGTCACTCCCCAGACCCCTTGGCCACAGTGGCAACGGTACAAATCAGAAGGTTGGGAGGGGTCACCATGGTTGGGAACAACCCCTTCATAGGGAACAGATTGTCTATGTTTCCTCAATACGACAGCCCACAGACGAACTTACTGTGTCCCAAACTGTCGGTCACATCCAATTCTGAGGAGGAGCCTCGCATAAGGGTGGCAATAGGTGACAAAACATTTCATTTCTTGTTGACACTGGTGCGACTAGGTCATGTATTCGGGAAGGGACATTTAAATTGTCAGGCAATGCCATGAACACTCACAGATTCTCTGGGGCTCGAGAAGTGGTTCCTTTCACTGATAACATCTCCTTATCTATAGGAGAACACGACTTATCTTTATCCTTGCTCTATTCCCTACAAGCACCTGTAAACATAACTGGGACGCAACATAATGAGCAGATTAAACATGACTATCTCGTTCAGAGACAAGGGCATAGTATGTTCTGCACCAGGATTACACATGCTAATTGCAAGCCAGATTGTACAAGCATATTGTGGGAACACGGTACAGAGGGGGGGTGCCATCAGACCCCAAAATGTTCCAGTACGGGACAGACATGGCACTTGCATGGAAGCCAGGAATAGCACAGAAAGTATGGAGGATGCCAGGTGAGTACCTGTTAAAACCAGAGACACCACTAGATGAGAAAGAGGGAACACTTGTGTCTATAGACATCGAGGCAGTTGTGGCAAGAGAGGATTGTGTACAGAAGGTCCCAACACCTTCTCTGGGGCTTGGCACCCTGGGATAAGGAAACAGAGGCTGAAGCACATCAAGACACTCAGACTGGAGTTTCAAAGTCATCTGTTTATTCTTTGCAGCAGAGCAGGACACGGCATGGTGAAGAGAAATCTGGAACTCTCAAATCCCCTCAGTTTTCAGCTCCTTATATACTCTTAAAAAGTGAGGTAATGCAATGATCATCATAAGACAGCCTGATTGGCTTTGGTATTTGAAGACAACCCCTTTTCCAATCCCTGGTTGGTTGCCTTAGCTGTCACTCAGACCCAGTCTGAACATGTTTCATCTAACTCCTTCTACACCAGTGGCCTCTTCATGAAATTCTATGAAAAAAAGTTATCCACTGACCTCATCATGACTAGCAGAAATCGACCATTTTGTATGCTCAAGCATCCATCTTAGAGTTGCCTGACTTGTCTTATTAAAAATGGCCGACCAAATTATGAAATGTCTGACCAACTTATTTTTACCCAAAATGTGGTCCCTGCTCAATTTCGAATCTCGATTGTTTGATAATGTATGATAAACATGTACTACTTAACATATTCTCTACTGTGCATGACATTCTGACTCCACAAAATAGATCGCCTTTAAAGCGCTTTTCTAAAAGGCACTAAATTTCTGATTTTCGCAGTATTAGAGTCATTGATCAACCCAACAAGTTTTCATCGGTTTGAGGGGGTGGGGCCTATCTTTTATACATTTGGGGCGGGCTCGTCCCTGTACAATTGGGTTGCAGTGCATGCAACAGATGACCAAGGGAGAGCATGGAGGGCAATAATTGCGGTGGCAGAAGGATGCAGGCTGACCATAGTAACAGATGAGGAGTTGTTTTCGGAAGAAAGAGTGGAGACAGAGATGATGTTGGAAATGAGTGTGAGATTCTGGTTACAGATTACGTACAGAGTGGTTGCATAGAAAATGGCAATGGCATTGGAAGCGCCACTGCCTTTCTGGGAGGAGGATTTGGCAAGAGTACCCGACAGCTCATGGACCACGAGTTCTTATGATGTAGGGTGCATAAAAAGCATAGGGGAAGTGAAGAATAAATTGAAACCTGGATGATACTGCCACGAGGGAAAAAATACCCGCTGACCAAAGAAGCAGATGAGAGCATTTATAAAACAATCAACGCCCTCATTGAGAGAGGAATCCTGATACCATCAGAATCTCCATATAACACCACAGTGTACCCTCTACACAAACCAAACAGGGGGTTGTGGCATTTTATACAAGATTTACACCCTCTTACCCACATTTTAGGAGCAGAGTATCCTGTAGCAGCAAACCCAGCCACAATAATGTGCGGCATTCCAACAGAAGCCACCTGTTTCACAGTGATTGATCTCAAGAACGCCTTTTTCTCAGTACCCCTACACCCAGACTCACAAGATTTGACCAGCTTTATGTACCGCAACCAGAAGTGGAAACACACTAGGCTGCCTCAGGGGTACTGCGAGTCACCATCTATATTCAACAGGATGATTCAGATGGACTTAGGAAACACCACCACAGACAGCACAGTACTACACTATGGAGATGACATCCTAATTTGTAGCAAGACAGAATAAGAATGCAGGACAGACTCAGTACACATGCTCACAGTACTAGCAGAGGAGGGGTAGAAGGTAGACAAGGCCAAACGCCAGTACTGTCAAAAGGAAGTACTGTATATTGGACAGCTAATATCTAAGGACGGCAGGCACATTGCCCCAAAGAGAGCACAGACAATACACAACACACAACAACCTAAAACAGTTAGAGAAATGCAGCAATTCCTAGGGTTGTGCAACTCTTGCAGAGCATGGGTCTTTGATTACAGCACATACACCAGGCCACTGCTACCTGCACTGAAAGAGGCTCAGAGAGGAGCTAAAATGCTGGTCTGGACACAAGAGATGACTGAAGCATTCAATGAGCAGAAGGAAGCAATATGCAAGGCTCCAGTGTTAGGGACCCCAGACTACAAAAGGGAATTCTTCCTGTTTTCACACACTGACAGTGTGGTTATGAAGGCAGTACTGACACAAAAAATAAGCATGGGCCATAAGCCAATTGCTTACTACAGTGGACAGCTTGACCCAGTAATGAAAGGACACTACCCGTGCAAACAATCATTGGCTGCTGCAGCTTTCGCAGTGGAGCGGGTATCAACAATAACAATGGGGTGCACAACCACTCTTTACGTGGAACACGCCCTGTTTGCAATACTGCACAAACCAAAGAGCACATTGATAACACAAAGAGCATCAGGTTACGAGATCATACTATCAAAATCAGAATTCAGGATAGTAAGATGCAAAACTGTAAACCCAGCATTATTCATGGCAGACGTCTATCAACCAGGAGATTGGCCACATGGCTGTACCAAAAACACAGAGCAATTCACTGAGACACACAAGGTGGAGGAGGATGCACTTGAGGAGGGAGAGGTGCTCTATATTGATTGGTCTTCAACTATCGATCAAAGTGATGGGATCAGGAGAACGGGGGCTGCTGTAGTGAGATTGAAGGAGGATTGGACAAGTGAGGTAGTGGTGAGTGCCCGGCTACCACCTCATTATTCAGCACAAGCAGCAGAACTAGTGGCCCTCATATTGGCTCTATAGCACAGCATAGAAAAGAGAGTGACAATATACTCCAACAGTGCCTATGTCACCTCTTCAGTACATTCAGGATTGGCCAGATGGCTCAGGAGAGTGTACAGGAGACCTGATGGAACTCCAATACAACGTTCCCTACTATTAGGAGAACTAATTGAAGTAATAACATACCCGCATGAGGTAGCATTGGTAAAGTGCCAGACACACACCAAAAGGGAAGATGCAATATCAAGAGGGAACGAAGCAGCGGATTATGCTTCATAACGGGTGTTAGTTCTACTGAGAGGTGACCCCTACTGTTCCTTATTCTTTCTAGGGATAATTGTGTTCTACCTGTGATGATGGTTGCCTTCCTTCCTAGGAGCCTTCTACCTTTCCCTCTTCTAGCCCTGCTTAGTATTCTAGGGGCAGGTTTAAGGATGGTGCCTCCTTCCACACTGTAACAGTGACATGTCACACAAACACTATCTCACCTCACCCTCTCCTATACTGTGTTCCTATATGTTCTCTTCCCCATGACTCCACTGTCTCTCTGATGTTACACTCCGCCTTCCTACCTCCACCCTTTGATTTTCCTTCTCTTCTCAACTCCTCCTCTCACTACTACCACTACCTCCAACTATCACTCTGCTACTCTCTGCGCTGTCATTTTCTCCTCCCTCCTGCCTACTGCCTTGTTTCGTTATCATGACTACCTCTCCTCTACTACTGCTACATCTCTGCTCTTACCTCTACTCCTACTCCACTACCACTTCTCACTATTACCCCATCCCTACTACCACTACTGAGCCTTTACTGCTACTATCACTATCACCCTACTACTTCTACTTTACCACCTCTTCTCTCGCTCTATAGTCTACTCTTTACAGCCGCTACTCTAACTACTTCTTACAACTACGACTACATCTCCCTCCCACTACTACTCGCTATTTCTAATACAACCAACTACCACTGCCTCTTCTCTCCTCCTGTCACTACTCCAATACAACTATCTCTCCTACTCTGCTCCTACTACACTCCCTCCTTACTCTCATGCACAACCACTCAATAGACCCCTCTCTCCAGTTACCTCCACACTCCATCCTCACTCTCCTCCTCTAGTCTCTCCGATGTCATCCTACACCTCTTATCCTTTTTTTTTTAACAATGTTTGCATTTTACAATATACAAGAGTAACAATATACAGTCAATATGCCACACCCTCCCCCCACAAAGAAATTATATACAGGCATAGTACATGTCCAGCAATTTACTCCATATCTTCTCAAAATAATTCAATGTTTTCTTCCAACGATAAATCATTCTTTCCATGTCAGCCAATTTTAACATTTCATCCATCCAAACATGCACTCCCAGAGACAGGCTCGACTTACACCCTCTTAATATGAAAAATATTTTTGGCCACTGAGGCATCTCCTGTCCTTAAGCAACTAACCCACACTTGAATTTTGTCACACTTATCATTAAATACTCCTCCCCCTCCAAGGATTGGCCAACTTGCCCTGACCAATCCACTTATCTGTTTTCAAGGGGTGGGGCAAGGTAAGGCCTTATGGAGGGCTGAGGGTCGTTATAAGGGCTTGTAGGTCTTGCCCCTTCTCAGACTATCTTGCTGCGTTTCTCACATGCGCAATGTAATGGCTCATAGGGAACTGTTGTTCCCAATTTGTTTGGCTTCTCTGGGGGCCTCTTTCAAAAAATAATCCCTGGTGGCCTAGTTGGTTGCCACTGCCAGGGCCTACCTGCAGGCTTTTCTTTATTATTAAAATCCCTCGTGGTTTAGTGGGTGTTTCCTGAATGCAGGCTCCAACAGAGACCCTCTGCTGGCAGTGCACTCCTGTCGGTGTCGCTGCGCTGGATTTTGGGCATTCTGCAGTGCCCCACTTCCTACCTCCTTCTGGCTATCATTGTATGGCCAGCACCCATGCTGCAGTGTCTCACGGGAGGTCGCTGTGTCGGGCCGGCTTATGTTGCCTGGCCTCCTGGCATAATGCTGCGGCGCGGACGTTTTCCCTTTTACTCTCTCTTCCGGAGAGGTTGCCTATCTGGGGTTGCTGAGGTGCCTCTGCCCTGGGTCCCGTTTTGGCACTAGTGCCGCAGAAGGTAAGGAAGTTCGCGGTCGGGCTTCCTCCCTCCCCTGACAGGGCCAAAACCATAGCCCTGTCACATAGGAGACTTTTCAAGCTTGCATTATTTTGAATCCTGGAAATGAGTTTTCCATTCAGGATGATATTCTTTCGGCTCACCATGTTTCTATATGGATTTATATGTTGTTATTTGTTTTTCTATGCATGTATATTTAGCAAGTAAGAATCTATGAGGCAGTATTGGTGTAGGCCTTGAAATCCAAAACTTACATTTTTGTACCAAGTACAGATTTGCAGGCATGTGTTCAAGTGCCTACATTTGTATTTGTATTTTTGTATTTGTTTATTATTTATATCGCGCACTGAACCCTGAGGTAACTGGGCGCTGGAAAAGACTTGTGATACATACATGGAAATCAATCAAATCAATGGCAGTACAAATGATGTTACCAAGACCTGTGGTTACAGAAGGTCTGGAGGCATGCAGCATTTATGGCTAAACCTGGGCAGAAGTGCAATCGAAAGAGTAAAGAGAGTAAGAGTTTGGCGTAAGCAGGGGTGGTTATTGGAGAGGCATGTTGTTCAGCCAGACCTTGATTCCGGATTTGAATGCTAGGAGGGAGGGTTCTTATCTGAGAGCAGTGGGTATGGAGTTCCAGCGATTGGCTGCTTGGACTGGGAAGCTTGCTCCATAATCCCTGATTTACTGTTCATCCAAAGTGCGTGATCATGGGTGAATACTTTACTGTCACTCTGACTTAAATGAAAAAAATGCAGTCCTTATAACAGCATTCACACTATTTGAAAAAAGAGGCATCCTTACACGTGTGCATATAAAATGATGTATGGACAACATGGTGTATTCTCACGTTCCTCTGTTAGTGGCACCAAAGACCGTCGCCTAGAATTACAGTATTTTTGCACTAGCCCTACCTCAGTCCTATATCACTTAATTTGACTGGCAGATATATAGTCTCAACAGCCATTCAGCGCACCAGAGATTTGTGTATAGCGGGGGGACTGTGGCAGAACCAACATTCCTTTCCTCCCCTGTTGCTGTCAGTGGTTTAGAAGTCAAATCTTGCTGTTTTCGCTTTTTGGTTTAGATGTCAAATCCTGATGTTTTTGCTTTTTGGTTTAAAAGTCAAATGTTGCTGTTTTTGCTTTTTGGTATACAAGTCAAATCTTGCTGTTCTTGCTTTTTGGTTTAAAAGTCAAATCTTGCTGTTTTTGCTTTTTGGTTTAGAAGTCAAATCTTGCTGTTTTTGCTTTTTGGTTTAAAAGTCAAAACTTGCTGTTTTGCTTTAAAAGTCAAATCGTGCTGTTTTTGCTTTTTGGTTTAGAAGTCAAATCTTGCTGTTTTGCTCTTTGGTTTAAAAGTCAAATCTTGCTGTTTTTGCTTTTTGGTTTAGAAGTCAAATCTTGCTGTTTTTGCTTTTTGGTTTAAAAGTCAAATCTTGCTGTTTTTTCTTTTTGGTTTAGAAGGCAAATCTTGCTGTTTTTGCTTTTTGGTTTAGAAGTCAAATCCTGCTGTTTTGCTTTTTGGTTTAAAAGTCAAATCTTGATGGTTTTGCTTTTTGGTTTAGAAGTCCAATATTGCTGTTTTTGCTTTTTGGTTTAAAAGTCAAATCTTGCTGTTTTTTTCTTTTTGATTTAGAAGTCAAATCTTGCTGTTTTTGCTTTTTGGTTTAGTCAAATCCTGTTGTTCTTTCTTTTTGGTTTAGAAATCAAATCTTGCTGTTTTTGCTTTTTGGTTTAGTCAAATCTTGCTGTTTTTGCTTTTTTGGTTTAAAATAAGTCTTGCAGTTTTTGCTTTTTGGTTTAAAAGTCAAATCTTGCTGTTTTTGTTTTTTTTGGTTTAAAGGTCAAATCTTTCTGTTTTTGCTTTTTGGTTTAAAGGTCAAATCTTGCTATACTCTGCTAACTTGCTCTGCACTTTGCTTTTAAATGTTGCTTCTCTGTAACTTGCCGGCTCAGTGACTTCACAGCTCTCTTTGTTCCACTCTTACCTGCCTTCCCCACCCTCCTTTCTCCCTCCTCATTTTCATGCTTCCACTCCCATGGCAATTTCTGTTTCTCCTATCTTCTCCATTGAGTATCCTTCCCTTCTCAATAAGTCTGGTAGGAATAAGTTCAAAAAGGATATCCTGGCCTCTAACACTGGTCCCCCTATTGCTGGCACCTATTCCAGCGCTTCCGCCAGGCAGACACTCACTGACATCCTCTTTGCCGTTCCTTCACCAGATCTATGACTCTTCATATGATCTTTTACTGTCTCCTCCTCTCCCATTAATGGTGGCACCCGTTGGAAAGCACTCATGGCTCCCTTCGACTCCTCTAAAGTTATCATTAATGTCTACCTTAATGGCACCGTCATTGTCCAAGGCCCTCAGGCCAATCTTCTACTCTTTGAAAGGCGTTTCCCTCGCCTCATCAATTTCCTTTCATCTCCTGTTGTCTCCTCCTCTCCCCCTTTGGCTACGTTCCCCTCTCTTCCCTCCTCCTCTGCCCCACCTCTGGCTCCTTCTGCACCTCCGCAGAGCATGCCCCTGATTTGTACCCCTTCCCAGAAGGTCTTTAAGGTCTTTAAGGCTGGCAACCTTCTTCACCTAGCCACCCTCAACTCTCGCTCTGATGTCAAACACTCCTCTGACATCTGCCACCTCTTGGAAGAACTTGACCTTGATGTCCTCGGTCTTACTGAGACATGGTTAATGGCCAGCTCTGTCACAAGCTTTGACACTCTCCTCCCAGATGGCTACAAGATCCTCTCCGCACCCATATTCAACCGGTCCAGAGGGGGTGTAGCCCTGATCTTTCCTGAGTGGATTTCTGCCTCTGTCATCCCCATGCAGACATGCTCCTCTTTTGAATACCTTGTCTGCAGGCTCTCGTTCTCTCCTAGCAACTATTACCGTGGCTACTATCTACAGGCCACCTGGTCTGATCACCTCTTTTCTCTCTCAGTGGGCGGAACTCTCCTCCTTCCCCCTTGCCTCAACCACTCAATTCCTCCTTCTTGGTGACCTCAATATCCATCTTGACACTCCTTGTTCCTCCTCTGTACTTTTCTGTGACCTCCGTGACTCCCTCTCCCTTTCTATCCTCTCCTCTGGCCCGACTCACTCTGCAGGGCACACACTTGATGTCTTGATCACCTCTGACCTCCCCCTCCCCATCACTCTGACCACTCCTCTCTCCTGGAGGGATAACTCTCTCCTCTCATCTCTCCCTCTCTGCCCCCCAGGCCAAGTTTACCACCAACATTGCCACCTACCTTCTTGGACATCCGGCCCATGATCTGTGGTCATTGGAGGGTATCGCCGCCACCTTCCCCCCCCCACCTCTGGCTGACTCACATCCTGACACAGCCCTGTCTATATTCTACTCTTCCATTTCGGATACTCTTGATACTCTTGCCCCTGTAATGAGGATCTGTTTGAAGCCCAAAGCCAAGTGCAATTCTTGGTATCACTAAGACCTAGCTACACTTAAACGTAAGTGTATGGTGGCTTAGAGGAAATGGATGGCTTCTGGTTCATCCTCTGACAAACTGGCCTTTCGCCTGCTCCAAAGGCAATACCGACTCTCTGTCCACACCAAGAAGAGAGCCCACATCCAAGCCCATATCTCTGTGGAATCTAACAACTCGGCCAAACTCATTAAAATCTGCAAGGAGCTGGCCAGTCCTGCTGCAGTCTCTACCCCTCCTGTCACCTCTCAGGCACTTTACAAGGCCCTTGCCTCTCACTTAATCTAAAAAACCCAGGACATTCTGTCCACCCTCTCCTCCCCTCCCCCTCCTTTCTTCTCTCCTTATGTGAACTCAGACTCTTATTCAGCCACCCCGACCTCCTCCTTTTCTCTTTTCTCCCCTGACGAGGTCCCTAGAAAAGTCTGATCTATGAAAGTCTCATCAAAACAGATTCATCCATGTTCTTCTAAAACCAGAAAGGACCACATTGTCACCCTCGCTCCTGCCCTGCCTGATTTCTGCAACCTCTACTTTGCCTCAGGAGCCTTCCCCTCCCCTCTGAAGCACTCTCTTGTGCATCCTCTTCGCAAGAAACCCATAGCTGATCCTTCTTGCCCGGCTATCTATCGCCCAATTTCCATTACTTCTTTTCTGGGCAAACTCCTGGAAAAGCTGGCCATCTCTCATTTTAGCCTCCACTCTGATTCTGTTGACTGTTGCCACGACCATCAGTCTGTCTTTAGAGCTGTCAGAGCCACGGAAACTGCTCTCCTAAACATCTGTAAAGATTTGCTCTCCAACCTTGACTCTAACATTCCTTATGTCCTCATCCTACTCGATCGCTCTTCTGCCTTCGACACGGTCAACCATACCATCCTGCTCAATCGTCTGTGTGAGAACCTGGGCATCACCGATCACACTCTGGCCTGGCTGACCTCTTTCCACTCTGATCAACCCTCCCAGGTCCAGCTTGGGTCCTTCCTCTCCTCTATTTCCCTCTCTACCTGCAGTGTTCCCCAGGGGTCCAACCTCTCATCATCGCTCTTTAACCAATGCCTGGCAACTCTCGCCCACCGCAATGCCATTTTCTGCTCAGACTTCCAGTGCTATGCTGATGACACTCAACTCATTTTCAGGCTTCCCTCTGCCTCCTCTTCTCCTACTTTCATCGACTGCCTATCTGCCATTCAGAATTGGTGTGCCACCAACGATCTCTGCCTGAATGCCAGCAAAACGGAGATCCTCCTCATCGGCTCACCTTCACCCTCCTTCCCTGTCACTCTCTGGCCGGTCTCTCTTGGCCCTCCTCCTAAACCCACCTGCGAGGCTAAGAACCTCGGGGTAATCTTTGACTCCACGCTTTCCTTCTTTGCCCAAATCTCTGATATCTAAAAAAATTCAAACTTCCTACTGCACCTCCTCAGAGGTATTCTGCCTTTCCTCTCCTTCCTTAAGTCTCTCGTAACCAGGACTAATGTCTGGCAGAGGGACTCCCAGAACCCCCTTGTTAATTTCCTCTCCTTCCTCCAGAAACTCACTGTCTCTCAAGTTCTAGTTCTCTAAAGGTTGGACTATTGCAATAGCCTCTTTTTAGATATACCTGCTTCTGTTCTCTGCCCTTTGCAACCTATCCAGAACAGGACTGGGAGACTTGTCCTTGGCCCCAAGCCCTGGGATCGTATCTCTCCAGCCCTGAAATCTCTTCACTGGCTCCCAGTGGCTGCAAGGATTAAATTCAAAACCCTTTGCATTGTCCACAAGGCTTTCTGGGACGTGGGGCCAAAATACCTTCAGCTGTGCCTCCGTAAATACCTTCCCTCCCGAGCCCTTCGCTCCTCCAACTCTAACTCCCTCAGGGTCAGTCGTTTTTCTAAGTAACGAGCTGGGGGTAGATCTCTGTCTTCGGCTGGGGCCTCCCTCTGCAACAGACTCCCTGCCACTCTGAAACTTGAGGAGAACCATCTCCGGTTCCGGAAGCACCTCAAGACCTTCCTCTTTGCTGCTGCCTTCTCTCCTCCTCTCCCCCTTTTGATCTGTTTTTTTCTCGGCATCGTGCACCTGGTCTTCCTCTGTCTTTAGGGCCCAGGTACCTGCTCACCCTGCCATCCACCCGCACTACCTCCGGGCAATCCCTTGCACTGGGGTCTGTATCTGTAAACCTAAAGCCCCCCGCTCTCTTTTTCTGCATTTTTTTAGGCTGTCTGTTGCCTTATTCCTAGCACTTGCCATTTGCTGGCTGCACTACCACTGCTTGTTGCTTTTTGTTATTTATTTATGTTTTATTGTTTTTACTTATTTTCATTTTTTTGCTCAGCCCTTTCCACCTCTCTACCCTCCCTTGCACTTTCCGCTCTCCATCTCCCATGCACTTGCATGTTCTCAATGTCACTAGGCCTAGTAAGATTGTTGTTTTGTTCTCCCTTGTTCCCCTCCCTTGCCTCGTTGCGCTCCGAAACACTTGTGTATGAGCATGATAAAAATAAAATATCAATATCAGTCACCGAAGTTGATTGGGCCTTCCAGAGCACTGCCCCACAGGAGAATGAATGAAGCTCTTTGCTATGCCTGTCATGCTATGTTGAACCCTGAGATTGTTGTTTTATTTACCTGCCATGGCAATGTTGATCCCTGTGGCAATTCCCACCCACTACCTGCTCCTCCCCACCCAAAACACATTCTTCTGGATTTCTTTTCTGACAACATATCTCCTTGAGATTGCTCTTTTAAGCAGTAACATCAAACTTTGGCCAGGCAGTGTTATTTCTAAATTGTCTGCAGACAGTAGTTAATGGCTTAATTGCAGCTGTGAGTGATTTACTGGTGTAATAAAAATGTTTTAACCAGGTGTGCCTTCAACCCTTGATTTATATCTGTTCCTTGCACGGGGGTCCTGTTTAAACATTCATAAAGTCAACCGTTTTGGCTTGTGTAGAGGCATTAGAAAGGCATGTGCTGGGCATTTAGCGCTTAGATGCCTCAGGGCCTTAGCTTAGCGCTTAATTACATCACATTAATATCATATTCCAAGGTACTCCATGTTTCCAGCTGTTTTCATCTTATAGCCAGGTAGTACTGTTGAGGCAGTGCCTGCAACGCCTATTCCATGCTTACACAAAAACTAAAACGGTTGGCTTTGCAATGCGTGTATTCTAAAGTGTACTGAGCTTACAGTACGGGAATGGACTTGCCCAAATGTTTGAAATTCGGTTTTGCCCAATCGCTTTATTGTATACATAAAATAATGTATTAAAAGAAAAGCTTGTAGTAATACTTACATCAGCTGTCATAGCTGGATTGACTTCCTGTACTATTCATGTAGGATAACGGCATTGTTTAGAGCTCTGTGAAATTCTAATTCAATGGCAATCACGATATGTTTATGTTTCTAATTATGTTTTTTAGTGTAAATGATGATTAACAGATAGCACTTATTAACACGTTCTAAAGAGAGGTCTGTCAACTAGTATCTTATTTAATTTGCATACACTGTTGGAGCAAAGATGTGTACTTGTAAACGTGTTGGTTTGAGATTTCTGTCGGGGAGGAATCTAGGGTCATGTTTTATTCATCCAGGCAATCTCTAGACTAGCCATCATGCAACAAGGGCCAATGAAGATGGCGAACCATAGGTTAAGCCCGTTCCTCCCCCTCCTCCAACACATCCCACGTCTCCCACCAGCCCACTTCCGCCTTTCAGGATGCAGCCAGAGTACCCTAGTTTCTTTTCTGCGCTTCCACCACTGGTTAACCCATTAAGTGCCAGACCATTAATTATGCATGTGTATGCAAAAAGGGGGCACTTAATTAAAGGGCTTGAATCCCACAATGGGGACGCGAACAAAGTATGAAATGGAAAGCTAAGGGATGTGTGTGCGCGGTATTCTGACACTTTAAAGCGAAGGGACTCATAAGTAAATACTACGTAGGTGGTGTGGCGCTGCCCCGTGATGGGTCGCGCACGCGGTGGCGTGATGTTGCACGCCGCCACGTGCTGTATAAATAAACGGGGCGTTCCGGGCCGTGTCAGAGCGACCGGGAAGTCCGAACTGTAAGGACGTGTGCTGTGTGGTCCTTACAGGGTGGGGGCTTACGGGCATCGCACGGGGGCGCTGCACCCACCCCCAACAGTGGCGACGAGTGGAGGCTGATGCCCGGGCCCGGCGGTGAAAATATGCAAAAAATGTTTTTCCTGAAACGGAACGAACGCTTCGTTTCATGCCGTGGCCATGCATCACTCACGCGGCTGGCGGCCATTTTGTCTACGAGGCCGTGGATCTTCACTGAGCTCCGGTTTGGGCGGCGAGTAGCACCCAGGCCTAATTTTTGGATATACTGCTAGCAGGCAGTTATACCTGCATGCCCATACCCGGATTTTGTATTTTTTTCTAACATTTGGGCTTCCTACGTCGAGTGTAAGCTAGGAGAGGGGCTATAATGGCTGGGCCTGCTTAGCCCAATTCTCTTTTCTTGGCTCAATTTTTGGGACTCCTACACCCACTGGGTGCTACTACAGCGAGGTGGCTGGTGCTTCTTCATCCCCTTCATCATCAGGCTGTTGAGGCCTCATCTTCATCCTCTTCATCATCTGGGTGGACTGCTGCAGTGGCAGACCCTGTGGAGTTCCACCTTCTTTCCCCGGCTGAACTTTTATTTGCCTGGGTGGGGCACCAAGACTGTGCAGAGGTGGTGGGTGATTGAGTTGCGGCCCCCAAGATCCCAGGAGGGGGTGCCTGTGCGCTCAAGCCCATGAGTGATTCGGAGGATCAGGACGGGGGTCAAGCAGCAGCTCAACAACAGGCCCCTCAGGCCCCGGTGCCTCCAGTGCAGCCACAGGCGGCTGCTCCACTACAACTCCCTCAAGCCCAAGTCGGTGGTCAAGCTCCGGTGCCGCCTCCGGCACAGCCAATTGCTCAGCAAGGACTTCCCATCATGGCCCAGGCACGTGCCCATGCGGCCCTGCAGCCCATCCCCGAGTTCGACGTATCGGGCCCACCGTCCAGCATTGGGCCCAGGTGGAAGAGGTGGGTTGACCGCCTTGTATTTTAGGGCCGCACAGGTGACGGATGATGACAGCAGGGTGGCGACAATGCTGTACTCGGCGGGGCCTTCGGTCCAGGAGATTTTTGAGTCGCTTCCAGCAGGGGATGACTCCTACGATGCGGCAAAGACTGCCCTCCAGGCTCACTTTCTCCCTCTTGCCAACTCGGACTATGAGAGATTTGTAATGCTGTTGGCCAAACAAAAGGAGGATGAAACGCTGGACACTTTCTATGGATGCCTGCACCGCCTCTCCCTGGCATGCGCATGGGAAGATGCGGAGGACACGATACGCACCATGCTGATCCAGGCCTGCTCCTCGGGCAAACTCAGAAGGCAAGTACTGAGGGAGCCGGGAATCACCCTACCCCGCATCCTCGAGCTGGGCCGGTGCCAGGAGGTGGCGGAGGCTCGGGCGTCCAGGATGGAGGCGGGGTCCCGCTCAGTCAAGTCTGAGGAGGTGTGTGCCATGTGGTGGGGTGGTAGAGGATCGAGAAGGCCTGGGTCAGGACCCCGTGACAGAGCAGGAAGAGCAGGTGAATCTTGCCAGAAATGCGGATACGACTTTCCGCACCCGACTGAGTGTCCAACGGCCGGAAGAATGTGTGGTAGGTGCGGACTGCCTGACCATTTCTCAATGGTGTGCAAGGCAGCCCTGCCCGTGATGGTGCTGAGAGGCCCGGCTCGGACTGGGTTTCAGTGCCAAAAACGCCCACCAAACGTGGCCCAGGTGGACCAGGGCAGGGAAGATGCCCACGTGGAGGAGGGCGACGAGGAAGAGGAAGAGAACATTTTCTTTGTCTCCAGTGTGGGGATCCTGAGGGGCAAGAACAGGAGACAACCGAGGTGCGTGGTGGAAGTCAATCAATCACCAGTCCCGGTCCTGGTAGACACTGGAGCATCGGTCAATGTGATGGCCAGGGGGCATTATGATGCTCTGGACTCGCCCCCCAAGCTACTCACACCGAAAGCTTGCATATTTGCATTTAGGGGACTGGAACCAATCCCACTGGACAGCGCATTCGTGGCAAAGGTGGAACATGAGGGCTCGCAGATCAAGGCCCGATTCTACATAACGCCAGTGAGCACCAACACTCTCCTGAGCTGTGCCGCCGCTGAGGCTCTCGGAGTTGTCACCTTCACATATTCAGTGTACCTTGAGGACATTAATGATCTGCTCGACAAGTATGCCACCCTCTTCAGTGGAATTGGACGGATGACTGGTGACCCGGTGAGGTTGCATATTGATGACTCTGTGCAGCCCATTGCCCTGAAACACCGCAGGGTGCCGTTCCACCTCCGGGAGCAGGTGGACAAGGAACTGGATAACCTTGTGAGCCTCGACATCATTGAGACGGTGGAGGGCCCGACTCCCTGGGTATCCCCGATTGTGGTTGCGAGGAAGCCCAAGCAACCTGACTCTGTCCGTATCTGTGTAGACATGAGGCTGCCCAACAAGGCCATTAAGAGGGAGCGGCATCTCACCCCCACCATCGATGCATTATTGCAGAGGTACAGGGGGCTTGTTTCTTTTCCAAGTTGGACCTCCGGGCGGGCTATCATCAGGTAGTCCTCCACCCGGAATCGAGGTATATCACCACTTTCACCACTCACCGGGGGTTATACCGCTACAAGAGACTGAGTTTCGGGGTGTCGCCGGCAGCGGAGGTGATTTAGAATACCATCCGAGGCGCCCTTGCAGATCTGGAGGGTGTGCTAAACTGTAACGCTCACCTGATTCCCGCAGAGGCGCCGGTCTTGACTGGGTGAATGCCGTATCTTCAAAGGTGATGTGTAACACACGGTTGGCTCTTTGGGCTGGACCTCTGTGCACTGTATGTCTGCCTCGAAGAGTAAGATGTCTGCAGATAGAAAATATGGGATTAATGAACTGGGGTTATTGGGTGCCTCTCTCCTCTTCCCTTTCTCTTCTCCTGTAGAACCCCAAAGGTTAACGCCCTCACCTTAGGTAAGTGAACGCCGAGCTCTCCATCTGCCTCGGGGCAGGGTGCCGTAACCAGTTTCTTCACTGGATAAGGGTGCAGGCCTCTTGACCTCAGAGGACTGCTGTCCGTCGTTATCTGCACGAACGGTAAGTTCTGGGCACTTCAAATGTCTTAAAAGTCTTTTGTAATGCTATCTCTTGTTTTGCAGGGTTCCGGCGATGGCGGATGGCGGGCTGATGAGAGTTGATGATCGAACCCGCGTGAAGAATAGAAGCGCCTGGAAGCACATAAGTAAGCGCTTGTAGCCTGCTTCACGATGCGCACTAACTGTCCCTTTTATCTTGCAGGTACAAGTTCGGAGCTTTAGAGAAGCTGAAGGGTGCTGGAATACCCGCTGGATTCGGCGTGGGAAGGAGTAATGGCACGTGAGTAATAAAGTTGCCCAATGTCTTTAAACGCACCTTCTTTTGTCTTTCAGATGCGGGATGCAGCGCCGAAGGCCTCCGGAGCGTGCGAAGAGCTGGTAAGCTTTTGTCTTTCAGATGCCGGAATACAGTGTGAAGACCTCCGGAGCATGCGAAGAGTAGGTAAGCCTTTGTCTTTCAGATGCCGGAATGCAGCGCGAGGCGTTGGTGACAGCCGATGGACCAGGTAAGAGATGTGCTGCCACTGAAGACCGTAGTGCTAACCTGTTCTTTCTTTGTCTTTACAGGTGCTGCTGAAGACTGGATTCCAGGATGGTAAGCCTTTGTTCCCTTAGGCCCAGGATCAGAAGCAGAAGACACGATGAGCGTTCTGCTGCAGAGAATGCAGAATAACGCAAAGCAAGATTCATCCATCGGGTGTGGTTTAAATAGCCTCCTGTAGTGCTTAGGTGTCTCCTTCCACAGCCACGCTTAGGTAAGAAAAGAGTTCCTGCTTTCCAGAAGAGTTCCAGTGTTCTGAACCTAGGGAGTGGCTCCTGCCCCACCCAACAGGAAAAGTAGTCCCAAACAGAAGAGGATCAGGGGTTCAACTGGCAGGTAAGTAAGCAGCATGGTCTGCTGCAGGTAAGTCCACCCAAGCATTATGAGCCTGGCGCTTCCAGCGCTGGGACTGGGCATCTTTATGAGCCTGGTGCCACTGGCGCCAGGACAGGGTCCAAAAGGTCCCAATTGGGACTGGCTGGCGCTCGGAACCGGGGTTATGGGTCTGCTTCCAAGGGAGTCGGGCAAGTCCTGATCTTTTGGAAGCAGAGATCATGACATAAACATCAGCAATGACATCTTGGTGTTTGCAAGGACCGAGGTGGACCATCTGAGAAGGCTGGCGAAGACATTTGAGAGACTGCAAGTGCTAGGCCACACCCTTCATAGGGACAAATGTGAGTTCCTGAGCCCTTCCATCAAATTCTTCGGATTCGTATTCAAGGAGGGAGGGGTATCGCCAGACCCGAAGAAGGTCCAGGACATCAAGAAGGCGCAGCCGCCTGAGTCGGTGTACGATGTGCGGAGCATCCTGGGCATGATCACCGACTGTGGGCGGTTCATTCAAAACCTCGCCTCTAGGTCTGAACTCCTTAGGGCTCTAACGAAGAAGGAATCTGCCTGGCACTGGGGCCCACATGAGCAAGCTGCATTCGAAGACATCAAGGGTGCCCTGGCAGCTGAGGACACAATGGCGTTTTTTTGACCCGGCGTTAGCATCCGAGATCATTGTCGATGCCAGTCCTTTTGGTCTGGGCGCCGTGCTAACCCAAGTAGACCGTGATGGGGGTGTTCGGCCAGTGGCGTACGCCAGCAAAGCGCTGTCCGAGACTGAACAGAGATATTCACAGATTGAGCGGGAGGCTCTGGCGGTCCTTTGGGGCTGCAGGCACTTCCGGCTCTATGTCCTGGGACGCCCGGTGACGGTTGTGACCGACCATAAGCCCCTGCTTCCCATTCTGGCAGGGTCCTCTTCAAAGCCACCGGCCACAATCGAGCGGTGGATGCTCGCTCTTCTGGAGTATGGGGTCACCTTGGTGTATCGGCCGGGGGGCCAACAATGCAGCAGACTATCTCTCCCGGCATCCGGGAGCACGTGGGGGAGTAGAATATGACACCTGTGCTGAGGAGGCTGATGATCATATCCGAATGGTGGTGGAGGCGGCCACGCCCAACGCAATGCCCTTGTCGGAGCTTGAGGCGGCAGCTGCCGAGGACGAGTGTTTCCAAATCCTAAAGCACTCCATGCAGCAGGGCTCCTGGAAGTCAGTGCTGGAGTCCTTGGCAGGACGGACTCAGGAGGCCAAGACAGGGCAAGAGCAGCTATGGAAGATCAAGGAAGAGCTGTCCTTCTCAGCGTCGGGCTTGTTGCTTCGAGGCGACCGGATAGTGGTCCCACAGTCTAAGGTAAAGGAGGTGATCACCCTGGCCCACCATGGACACCAGGGTGCCGCGAAGACCATGGCAAGGCTGCGGCTGAAGGTTTGGTTCCCCAAACTGGAGCGGAAGGTCGATGACTTTGTGGCGGCCTGTGTCTGGTGCCAGGCGACATCTCCGTTGCAGCGAGAGCCGGCCATCGAAGCGATGCCCCGGAGCATGCGGCCCTGGGAGGTGGTCTATGCAGACTTTGGATCAACGACCGTAGGCACCCACTTCCTGGTGATCGTCGATGAGTATTCCCGGTACCCGGAGGTGGAGTTTGTGGAGTCAGTGGCTTTCGAGCACGTGGTGGTGGCCGTGGAGAAGGTGTTTGCGGCCCATGGATTCCCCCACACACTGTGTTTCGGACAACGGCTCGCCCTTCCAGAGTGAACGGTTCTCTGAACTGATGGAGAGCTGCGGGGTTCAGCACCGGAAGGTGTCCCCGCTGTGGCCCAGGGCAAATGGAGATGCTGAGAGACTAATGCGGACACTCAATAAGACCTTCTGGATCGCACAAGGGCAGGTACAGTCACTCCAAAGAGCTCTGTATCAATTCCTGCGGGTGTACCGCACCACACCGCATGCATCCACGGGGGTGGCGCTGGCCGAGGCCCTGTTCAAGTGCTGCCCGTGGGGTCTGCTGCCCGAAGTGGGGGAGAAAGAGCCTGGGGTGATTGACAACCAACAGGTCGAGGTGGACCGGCGGATGAGGATCAATCAGGAGAACTTGCGAAGGGGCCCCCGTCCACAACGGCTGGAACCCGGAGACGAGGTCCTCATCCGCAACAGACACCCCCATGGGAAGCTCTCACTCCCCTATGAGCCGGAGTCATTGGACGTGGTGGATGTAAAAGGGTCCATGGTGACTGCCTCTGACGGAAGATCTGCCGTCACTTGGAATGTCAGCTTCTTCAAGAAACTTGGGGATCCCAGAACTGAACCCCCCTTGGAGTTGGACGTGATGGACATGTCGGATGATGGAGGTGGCTCCCCTAGCATACTCGAATCCCCTGTCCGGGGGACGTCTGTGGAAGGACTTCCCGTGCCGGAGATAAGCGGGAGGTACCCCCAGAGGGCTGGGCGAGGGAAACCCACTTACCTCAGCGATTACGTGCTGGGACATGTGGCTGATCAACCTGAGTCCGGGGACTGTTGAGTAAGGGGACCCGGGCGGTTGACAATAAAGGGGTTTTTGGGCAAGTGGTGTGTAAAATGTTGTTGTTAAGCGTTTGTGTGGTTTGCAGTGTATAGTAGTAAAGCATTTGTTTGTCTGCCCGAAAAAGGAGGAGTGTGGCGCTGCCCCGTGACGGGACGTGCACGCGGCGGCCTGACGTTGCACGCCGCCGCGTGCTGTATAAATAAACGGGGCGTTCCCAGCCGCGTCAGAGCAACCGGGAAGCCCGAACTGTAAGGAAGTGTGCTGTGTGGTCCTTAGAGGGTGGGGGCTTACGGGCATCACGCGGGGGCACTGCATCCACCCCCAACAGGTGGGTGACGTGCTGCGTCTTTTTTGGCGGGAGGGTGCGATTAGTTTGTGTTTCGCCTTCCACCTTCGAAGGTGGGTACAGGTGATAGACATTGGCAAGTGGAGTGTCAAAAGAGATCTTAGCAGACAGTGTGTCACACTCCTGCCTGCGCATCCTTTCTATGTGAAACATCGCAGGGATCAGAAAGCTGCAGAAATTCTACCTGCTTACACAAAATCACCAAGCGCCTGCCACAATCCGCCTATCACTTGAAGACAGCTACGCGCTTGCAGACACGCAGGCCAATTGTGTCTTGCTGTGCTTGTTTCAAGTTGTCTGGGAGAGGAATTATTCGCATACCTCGCGCTGCGGTGCCTGCGCGTCACGTGACCAGTGTCTGTCAGCCGAGGCCTGCGCTCGAGATTAGCTCCCTCTCTGCTGGCCTAGTGGCCTGCCTATTGCTTGGTTACGGGTGTGTTGGGAAATGGACGCTGCCCTCCGCTGCTACAGGTAACCAAACACAAGAGGATCCCATTTTCCCTTTGCGACGTCTAGACGTGGTGAGAAGCAAACTAGCTAGACGTCATCTCCACGTGAATGTGACGTGTTTTGTGTATTGTTTTCGAGATTCCTTTTTCTAGAATGCGCAACATGTTCTCCTAAATGGAACGGTGAGGCGAACAGCTTGTCACTTTAACTTCATGTGCGCGTGCATTCGCAGCTGTAATTAAAAACTATATTTATGGAAAGGAATACACCGTTTAATACCTCCCCAAATTCAGCTACATATCGATGTTTGTCAAACCAAATTGCGCGTTTCGTCTTGCTCTCACCAGTGGTCGAAGTGCACGAAAAAAAGTAGTGGAACTATGTTCTCTGCTGGCTTGCCCACAAACCCCATCATCACGTCTCCGCCCACACACAATACAAAGCCCCAAACACTTGCACCTGCTGTTTAAGGGAACGTTAGTGCACTGAACTAAAAGTGAAGGTTTCAACTTCTTCGTACACTTTTTTATTTTAAAACGAAACCATTCCGGAAAGGTTTCTTTTTAAAATAAAAGTATAGCAGCTGTAAAAGGTAATTAAAAAAAGTAGAGGAGCACCGCTCCCGCTCACTTCGACCACTGGCTGTCATTGGAAGCTGTGAGTCCAATGGAGGGTGTTCCCCGACTATCTGTAGGGCCTGAACTGCGGTCCCCCTGCGCCACCCCGGGTTGGAGGAAACCGTGCCAACTTTAATTGGGAACTCGTGGAGTTGAGCAAAACAAATATCCGTAAAGCGGCCTGCTTGTTTTGCAAGCAAAACAATGCATTCTATGTTTTAATACTGCATAATGTATTGACATAATGCTTAACAACAACCTGCATGTACCTTTCAAATGACGAAAATCACAAGGGACCTTTATTGATAAAGCACCAAACAGCCACGTGTAAATAGCACGTTAGTCCCTGCCTCCCTTTCCCGCATTCTGTCACGTGCAGCCCAGCTCTTATAATGGAAACGCGAAAGTACCAGAATTCAGAGAAAGGAATAGCACAGGCAGCACTGCTCACACCTGAGATGGACATAGATAGGACCCTAGGTTTAGCTCCCTTGGCGGCCAGGAGTCATTGTTGCACCTTGCAAATCTAAATAAATCAAACTGCTGAGCACATTACTGCAGACAACATAAATTGTCCTTTGTCTGGTGTAAGCAACTTATCCAGTCCAGATGATCTTTTGCATTCTGATACCTAAAATGGATACAATAAAGCAAAAAAAAACAATGCAGGGACAAAGTTCGAGTTCCAAATCACTGTACATGTTGGGCCTCATTACAAGTTTGGCGGTGTGGGGAAAAAGTGGTGGTAAATTATGATTTTTGGCAAATTTACTTCTGGCCAAATTTAATACCAGTGGAATTACCACACAGTAAATCCGCCGATTTCTGAAGGTAAAGTGGAGGATTTACCTCCAGCACCAATTCCGCCAGCCTTAAATCAGCCAACAATCCCCCGGGAGTCCTATGTACTCCAAAAATGGGGAGCTACCACCACTTGTAATCCAATGTTAACCCCATGGGGCCAATTGGTGGTGACAGTAATCGAGTTTTGCTGTAATTTAGCGGAAATTACTTCAGAATTACCTTCAAACTTGCAAATGGGGTCCATAGTAAGTAGGTAGCAATAGGAAAGTAGCTCACTAGTGGCAGGTCTCTGCTTTTTAGCCAAAATCACTTTGCGTTTGACGCTTTGTAGGCCCAAACGAATAGGAAAAGCAAATCTTCAAGTGCCAGAATGCGAACAGCTGATGGCTGAAAATCCAGGGCTCGATGGAGGGGCCAGAGATATCCTTACAGGGATCACTTTGCACTACTTAAAACTTTGTTGGAATTTAGTGACAACTTTAGAGCTGTCAGGCTTCCTGGCCAGCCCACCTACCAAATCTACTACTTGAAGTCCTGCATTTATAACTGGAAAATTAAACTTCACTATTGTGAAACAGAACAAAATGGCAGGAGCAAAAAATCCAGGACAGGCAAATCATGTCAAACCTGACAGCAGACAACACAGAAGCACTGTTTCTACATATTTTACACTAATGATTTTAAACGGAGTGATGCTCGAGGACAACATTGGGCACCAGCTTGTCAATGTTATTAGCTTTATTGACAATCAAAGTGTTTGTACTAAGATGTTTCTTTGCATGTAGACTACTATTATGCAGCTAAACAATTGATGTTATGCCTCGTTCCCACATTTCCAGTTTGGAAATCTCATAATTACAGGGTCTTGGATAAGATATGCCCCTAATTGTACTTTACAACCCAGCATACTTATATGTGCCCTTCTTTGTATTTGTATTTTATTGAATTTTATAGTGCTCAATACCTAAGCGCTCAACATAGTAACCGGCGGTACAGACACATTAGCAGATACACCAGAAAAACAATAGATCAATGAGATAGAAGGTGGATTTGTAGGCAATATTTAAAGAGGGAAGGGAGGACGTGGAATGCGCTCAACATAGTAACCGGCGGTACAGACACATTAGCAGATACACCAGAAAAACAATAGATCAATGAGATAGAAGGTGGATTTGTAGGCAATATTTAAAGAGGGAAGGGAGGACGTGGAATGCAATGAGAGAGGAAGAGTTCCAATTCTTAGGGGCAAGAAGAGCAGATGAGTGGGAACGAGATGAGACACAGGGAGCATGGGGAACAGTTAAGAGCAAGAGGAATTGGGAACACATCGGCCGGGCTGGAGAGCAGAAGGAGATTAAAGAAGAGAGAAATGAAGGAGCAAGACCATAGAGACATTTAAAAACAATACAAAGAAAGTTGAAAAGAAGACGATTTTCGAAAGAAAGCCAGTGCAGAGAGTGAAGAGTGAAAGTGATAGAGTCACAAGGAGGGAGTGAGCAGAGTACCCGAATTGAGGAATGGTAGATAGAATGAAGAGAGGCAGGATGAGGTACAGGGAGTCTGAGGAGGAGACAGGAGCAGTAGAAGAGTCGAGAGAAGACTAGCAAGGAGACAAAGAGTTTAGTAGAGGGAAAGGTAAGAAACCGACAAGCTTTTTTCATGTTAAACAGTTGACAGCAACAAGAGCGATAGGGAGAAGAAATATGAGCTGAAAAGGATAGTGAAGAATGGAGGAGGATGCCAAGATTGCAGGCAGAGGGGGAAATAGAAAGGGAAGAGGGGAAACCGAGAGAAAGGGGGGTGGAGGAATAGTCGAGGCAGGGAAGAAAAGGACCTTCGTTTTTGAAAGATCGAGGTGCAGGTAGTGAGCGGACATACAGGATTGAACTGCAATGAGGCAGGTGGACAAGGAAGAATTAATAGAATCTGTAAAAGAAGGGAAAGATAGAAAGATTTGTGAACCATCCACATACATGTTTTAAGAAAAGTCAAAGGACAAAATAATGGATTCAAGGGGAGAGGTGTAAAGAGAAAAAAAGAAGAGGGCCAAGAACCGAGCCTTGAGGAACACTGTGTAAGAGAGGAAAAATTGGGAATTAGTGACTGGCCTAGGAAACAGAGAAATAGAGTCCAGAGAGGTAGGAGCGAAAGGACAGAACCGCTGAAACCCAATTTGGTAAGAGAAGGAGGATAGCAGGGACGTCATTTCACCAAAATGCCAGGGCTAGCGGAAGTAACATCACATGACCCTTGACCTCTGATGACATCACAGGAACTGATTTTATTTGACCCCGCACCCTGAAGTGACATCATGGGAAGTATTGGAACATGACCTTTCACCCCTTGACAAAACAGGAAGTGGCATCACATGATATGATATAGCATTTATAACGTGCCTATACACAAGTGTTTCAAGGCGCGATGAGGCAAGGGAGGGGAAACAGAGGGAGGACAGACAGCGATCCTACTAGGCCATTTGACATTCAGATCCCGCAAGTGAAGGGGAAGGGGCAAGGTGAAAAGGGCAGGGAAAAAAGGGGAGGGAGCAGTGCAGTACATAGGATAACAGCACAATAAATAAAGACAACAAATAAAAGTACAACCAGCTGGTGGCAAGTGCAAGGGTAAGAGCAGACATCAGGGGTCAAGTGCTAGTAGGGGCTGTAGGGATACAGAAACAGTCCCCAAGTGCAAGGGTTGCCCGGGGGGCAGTGCTGGTGTGCAGCTGGTAGGGGGGCGGCAGGACCTGGGCTAGAGATCAGATGGTAGCTAAGTAACCAGTGCAGTTTCAGCTTCAGCCAGGAGATCAGCAGGGGAAAGGAGGAGAGAAAGCAGAAGCAAAGAGGAAGGTCTTGAGGTGCTTCCGGAACCGGAGATGGTTCTCCTCAAGTTTCAGAGAGGCAGAAAGGCTGTTCCAGAGGGAGGCCCCAGCAGAAGAAAGAGATCTACCACCCGCTCGTTGCTTGGAAAAGCGACTAAGCCTGGGGGAGTTGGAGGCAGATGAGTGAAGAGCTCCAGAAGGAAGATATTTAGGAAGAGAGTGTTGAAGGTATTGAGGTCCCAGGTCCCAGAAGGCCTTGTGGACAATGCAGAGGGTTTTGAACGTAATCCTTGCCGCCACTGAGAGCCAGTTCAAAGATTTCAGTCCTGGAGAGATACGATCCCTGGGCTTGAGGCCAAGGACAAGTCTCACACTCCTGTTCTGGATGTGTTGCAGAGGGCGGAAAGTAGAGGCAGGCAGATTTAGAAAGAAGATGGTGCAGTAGTCCAGCCTAGAGAGAACCAGAGCTCTGGAGACAGCGAGCTTCTAGGGGAAGGAGATGAAAGGAAGAATGCCTCTGAGGAGGTGCACCTGGTAGTGTGACTTCTTAGAGACGTCAGAGATGTGAGGAGAGGAGGAAAGTGTGGAGTCGAAGATGACCCCGAGTTTTTAGCCTTACAGGTGGGAGCAGGAAGAGGGCTAAGAGAGGCCGGCCAGAGTGTGACAGCAAAGGAGGGAGCAGCTGTGCCAATGATGAGAATCTCTGTTTTACTGGCATTAAGGCAGAGATCTTTGGCGGCACACCACTCCTGGATGGTGTACAGACAGTCAGAGATGAAAGAAGGAGAAGAGGTGGCTGAAGGGAGCCTGAAAATGAGATGAGTTTCATCCGCATAGCACTGAAAGTTGAGGCAGAGAGCAGCAATGCGTTGTGCAAGAAATGCCAGGTACTGGTTGAACAGCCAGGGAGAGAGGTTAGTCCCCTGGGGGACACCAGAGGTAGAGACAGAGGAGTGGAAGGACCCGAGTTGGACCTGGGAGGGTCGATCAGAGAGGAAGGAGATCAGCCAAGCAAGGGCCTGACTGGTGATGCACAGGTTATCACAGAGACGGTTGAGCAGGATGGAATGGTTGACCACGTCGAAGGCAGAAGAGCGATGAAGTAAGATGAGGACACATGGGGTGTTGGAATCAAGATTGGAGAGCAGGCCTTCACGGATGTTTAGGAGAGCAGTTTCCGTGCTTCTGGCAGCTCTGAAGCCAGACTGATGGTCATGGAGACAACCAACAGATTCAGTGTGAAGATTAAGCTGGGAGATGGCCAGCGTTTCCAGGAGTTTGCCCATGAAAGGTGTAATGGAGATGTTTTTTAGGGGTAGAAAGGGAGACTACAGGGTTATCAAGGGAGACCTCAGAGGTTGCATGTGCGGCCCCAGGTGACCCCCAAATGACGTACCTGGAGGATATACTCTATCAAATGCAGCAGAGACATGGAGAAAAACAAAAAGTGAGTAACGTTTTGAATAACGAGAAGAGAGAAGCTTGTTAGTGACAGATAAAAGAGTGGTTTCTGTAGAGTGGTGTGGCCTGAAGCCAGACTGAAAGGGAGGTACAAGAGAACGTAGGTTAATAAAAGCAGAAACTTGAATGCAGACAATGCGTTCTTGAAGCTTAGAGAGAAAAGGATGAAGAGATGTAGGGTGGAAATAAGAAGTAGGGACGGATGAAGCATGGGGGATTGAAGTAGGTTTAAAGCAAGAGGGAACCGTAGAGGAGGAAAGTGAACTACTGAAAAGGACTGTTATGTTGGGAGACCATACTCAACATAGGGAGACCCCCCCCCAATTAAACAAGACCACAATAGATTATTTATTTAGGATTCAACATGACCTATCTATGTCTCATACAGAGCCACGTAGATCCCTCCCCCTTTGCTAACAATGAGCCAAGAACTAGGCAGGGGCATAGGCAGAATATATATTTATTTATAATTTATGTTCAATAGATCTTTACTAGAGACACACGCTGCCTTCGCTGTGGCACCAACAAAACGTCAACAATAAACAGATAAATAGTACTTGATAACATTTTGATTAACAAAACATGCACTGTTTCGATTTTTTTTTAAAAAAACAGTTCACACATCACAGACACAATGCTTGATACATGGGGTTTCTCTTCACACTTGCTAAATGCTTGCCGTTTTGAAAAAAACGATTTGTAAAAATGCCTGTGGTAAATGGAACCTTTTCCTTTTCATCCAGCAGCAATGCCAAAATCCCCCACACTTAGGGCCCGATTCATGTAATACTTTGCAGATAAAATAGGGATTTTGCGGGACATTCTGCGCCAAAACCCCTTCTTTGTCGATTCATAGAATCGACTTTACAGGACTTTTTTCCGGACCTTGCAGGGACCCGGGGCTGGTCCGGCACGTCTGTGCGTGCAGTCAAGCACATTGTGTGAGACTCCTCGCAGAGCGTGGGTGAGGCCTGCACAGAGAAAAAACTAGGGGCCGGAATATGCATATGCCCCATTATCGACACAGAATGAGGAATAATGTGGGCATATTGCGGGACGGGACACTCGAAGCAATGGCACGCACAATCCACCGCAAACCCAAACAAATTCATGGATTCCATCCAACGCGCAACCTTACGTCGGGAAAAGTCGCATGCATACCCTGTGATCCAACCGCCACATGATAGCAAAGTGTATAAAGCACACAATGCACACCATATGAACGTCGCACAGTCACGATGAATGCTCTAATAATGGGAGCCATTGTCCATGGACACAGAGAAGGAGGAGGATGCCCTGGCCCCAGAGTTTTGCTATACGCTCCACGCTGTTTGTGATGCCTTATGATCAGGTGTATGCCAAGTACCGTTCCCACCCCATATCATCCAAGACCTTGTCAGGGAGTGGGAGAAAGACCTAGAATCACCCACCATCTGCTCCCAGTCCCTTACACCCCTTGAAAATGAGCTGCCAGCACTACATTTCATTGCTACTGGCTCCATCCAGAGTACCACTGCCATAGTTGGTGGCATATCACAGGTCAAACAATCCTGCTGTCTCCACCAGGTCTTGTCCTGCATAACATCACCTGCATGTCCGCTTCGACACATATATATGCAGAGAACACTGGAGGAAAGGCAGAGAGTGTGCCAGGATTTCTATGCGGTTGCACACTTTCCTGGTGTACTTGGAGCCATCGACTGTACACATGTTGTGCTATGCCCGCGCCCGAATGACGGAGCACATCGCAAGCACTGGCATTCCATCAACGTGCAGGTTGTCTGTGATGCAAATGGAATGATCATGCAAGTCAATGCCAATTTCCCTTGAAGCATGCATGACAGCTACATTTATTGCCAGTCAACACTTTACCGGTCCCTGGAATTGGGGAAAAATGTTAACACTTGGCTCATTGGTGATTATGAAGTGGCACGCGCATGTATGCATGCATGTACATCACACATTGAACAACAGACCATGACATTAGTGCCAATAACAACTATGTAAACATTTTCAGGGGATAGTGCCTACCTGCTATCACCATTCATGATGACGCCATACAGGAATCCTTCCACACCAGCTGAGGTTAGATATAAAGCTGCACATGCAGCCACAAGAGACATAGTGGAGCACACATTTGGGGTGATTAAGTCACGTTTACGCTCCCTAGATAACTCTGGTGGGTTAATGCTATATGCCTCACCAGTAGTCTGCAAAATCATTGTTGCAGCATGTGTACTTGTTAAGATGGATTTCTGAACTCTGACCTGGTGGGCAGAGGTTCAGCAGGCCAGCCTAGTTTCTTGGAACAGGGTAACCTTTTGGACAAGCCAGACCAATCAAGGTAGCTTGGCGTGTTAAACGGGAAAACATATCGTGCCTCCTTCTGATATATTGGCCTAAGCCTAGTGGCTCTGCGAAGAAAACCGCGTTGCAAAGTTCCGATTATGGATCGACTTCGCCGCCATTTTAGAATCGTCCGCCATTTGGATTTCTGTTTGTTTGTGATTCTCTGTTCTAAAATGGTGGACTGTGTTTCTAACTTGCAACCAAGTCTTCCCGACCTTTATACCTTGTTAATGGTTAGACTGTCCGAGGACCGAATGTTTAGACTAGGTAATGAGACCTTGGCCCGAGCATGACTTGTGGTCTAAGGATTGTCTGCACTAACAAGCCTCATCCACGAACACACATCGAGGACAATGTAATGCAAATGTTGAGCATGGACACTGGCAGAACTACATTGTAAAGGGATATGTGCTAAGGCTCACTGTTACATCCAGGAATACACTTTGCCATTGTAACGTGTTGGAAACGCAAACCTATGTAATGCATGTGCCTATTATTGTATAAGCTATATGTGAACTCGGCACAAACTCTAGACCGCAGATTATTAACCTGTAGAAGGGCTGGACAATATTGCCAGATATGTATAAATAATGCGACTGTTTAGATGTCCAGTACCTCTCCCCCTCACTCTGACGGGCTGGTACTCATTGCGGGGTATCGAGAGCCACATAGCTATCTGTATCAGATCTGTGTTTCTTTGTAACTGCGCAGTATTAAAGATCTGTGAATCTTTATAGCCCGTGTTTGGTGTATTTCATTTTGTGGTACTCAGCCTCGATATTTCCTTGCTTTTACAGATGGTGCCCGAATAGGGACCCTCAAGATTGACGCCATCTCGTTGAAGCTTCCCCCAGAAGCTCACTGTCTCCCGAGCCCTGGTTCTCTCGAAGCTGGACTACTGTAACAGCCTCTATCTTAATCTGCCTGCCACCACTCTCCGCCCTCTGCAACTCATTCAGAACAGAACTGCGCCACTTGTCCTTGGCCTCAAGCCCAGGGACCGTATCTCTCCAGGACTGAAATCTCTACACTGGCTCCCAGTGGCTGCGAGGATTAAGTTCAAAACCCTCTGCATTATCCACAAGGCCTTCTGGGGCCTGGGGCCAAAATACCTTCAACTCTCTCTTCCTAAATATCTTCCTTCCCGAGCCCTTCGCTCATCCGTCTCCAACTCCCTCAGGGTCAGCCGCTTCTCAAAGCAACGAGCTGGGGGTAGATCTCTCTCCGCGGCAGGGGCCTTCCTCTGGAACAGCCTTCCTGCCTCCCTGAAACTTGAGGAGAACCATCTCCGGTTCCGGAAGCACCTCAAAACCTTCCTCTTTGCTTCCGCTTTCTCTGTCCCTCTCCCCTGCTAAATTCTACACTGAAATTGCACTGAATCTGCAACTGGGCCACTCTCACCGACCTCGGTCCTGGGCCCAGCCACCCTCCACTTGCACTGCCTCCCTGGTATCCCCTGCACTGCAGGACTGTCTCTGTATCCCTAAAGCCCCCCCTTCCCAGCACTTGTCTGCACTTACCTTGCACTTGCCACCAGCTGGCCCTATTTATTTATTTATTTTATTCTACTTACTTGTACTGCACTTCCCCCTCCCCTTCCCCTTGCCTTTTCCCTACCCCTACCCCTGCACTTGCGTGGTCTGAATGATACCTGGCCTAGTAGGATCGTTGTCTGTCTTCCCCTTGTTCCCCCCTCCCTGCCTCATCGCGCCTTGAAACACTTGTGTATAGGCGCGTTACAAATGCCATATCATATCATATCATATCAAGTGTTGACGCGGCTATCGGACCGGGTTTCGGACGGTGAGAAAGGGGGCCCCTTCTTGGATGAGACGCGATACCTCAACAGTACTGCACAACCTGATCCCTGGACGGTGAGCCCGCGGTCCGAGGCGGCATCTTGACGAGGGTCCATATATAGAGGCAGGCAGTTTTGCCGAAATCACCAACCACGAGGGTCCTTAGTTGTCCTTAGTAATCTGATTGGACCTCCTTTAGTATTTTGATCAGGTGAGTCGTGACCCGATTCTTAAGTATCCTGATAATTTGATTTGGCGGAGAAATTGTCTGGCTGCTTTAGGGCATTATTCCGCAGAGACAGACAATCTTTGGAATTTAGCCATCCGACGCCACAGGAGGGGTCGCCGGCTTGTACTATGTACTGTAAGCATGGCATTGGTAGTATAGTGTTTAATGATATTTGGCACAGACAAACTAGACATGCTTCCGAACTTCAGTGGCCAACCAATGGTAGCTTTGAGATTCCTCGTATAGAATATTTCGAGTCTATATTGTTGAAGAAAAAAGCTAGACCGGCAGGATTTGATGTGTTAAAAAATTGGAAGAAAGAAGCTATGCAGCAACTTAAAAGTAGAGAGAAACATGCGCGTCGACATATGTCCAATGCCGAGAAAGCGTTGTTGTATGATCAAAGTAAACAATCAGTCAGTTAGAAATATGGATAGGGCTTTTCAACTTGGCATTCAGAAAATATATCCGTCTAAAGATTTTCATGTGTCTGATGAATTAATTGACAAACTTCTAAATGAACGAAAGCCTGGTGCCACTGCGCCACCTCCGTATGTACCTATTCCTGTTGCTTTACCTCTTCCTGCTGTCGTTCCTCCTCCCGTAGTAATTCCAGCTCCTCCTATTGCTCCTCTTCCTCCGGTTATTGTTCCTCCTCCTATCGTTGCTCCTCCACCTGCACCTCTGCCTTTGCCTACTGTTATGGGTCTGGTAGATTTGTCTTCTGCACCAGTGATAGCACCTTTGTTACCGATTGTACAAGATTTGTCTACTCTTCCTCTTCCGAGTGATTCTGTTCCACTTGTAGTTGATAAGGGAGCGGAATCAAAGATTGTAACTCGCAATACAGTGTCTAAAGAAAGAAAGCACGATTTGACTGCATGGGCTAGACAGTGCATGGAGAAGGGTGAACAATCTGATGTTTTTGCCACACTCTCTAATCTAGAAAGTTTTCCTGAGAGAAATGTTTTTATTGAAGGACTGGGAATTCATTTATCTGTAATGTGGAACAGACTGGATGATGTAGATCTCCCACACGGGTTGAGGGATTTGAATGTTTAAGCGTATTCAAGAGATACTGTGTAGAAAGTCGAGAGGGTTTTTGAGTATAGAAAGGAGTAAGGAAGGTTACGGAATGAAGAAACTGATGGTGATAGTTTGAGCGCTATTTTTGTACAGAAACTGTTCTTTCCTCTGTCGGGGGGAAATTCTCCCGGGGTCGGCTGTGCCGTCTGTGGACTTCCGGGCAGGGAGGCCCCAACTCCTCCCGCGTATCCCAAAAATGAGTATGAGGCACACGCAAGAAGCAAGGTGATTCTGCTGTTTATTAAACAAAACGGCAGGGATGGGTCAAGGATCGTACGCGTCCGTCCTGACACTCTCTCTCTTCGTGGGGCTCGCAGGCCCTTTTTACCTCAGTATGACGCGCTAATTGCGTCACCTGGGAAAGTTAGCAAAAACCTATCGCCACTCTGTATTGGTTCCTCGAGTGGTAGGGTTAGTATAGCATACGTATGGAGAACGCTGTTAGTGGTTGAGGGTCAGTCAGGTGGTATACTTGGGTTGTCCCTTCAATTAGATACATGAAAATTGTTACATGAAGACCCCTGAGGATTGGCTAATGTTAATGGCGTCAGTGATAAGTGCCCCATGTTCTGATTGGTCCACTCGCGAGCCCCCCAGTCTGGGACCATTGCTGTTCCCAGCTCGCGGTGCACCTGTCATTTGCAACAATGTATAACTATGGGTATGTGCAGACAATGCAAGGATTTGTTCATATGCTGGAGGGCAGACTACTCCCACCGCCGCAGATGTCCATTGAGTCGCTTAATTGTTGCTGCCTGTGTCTCAAAACGTGGGATCCAGGTGCCTCCTTCCTCCTGGGCCTGGCACCCTGTCAGGTTCGGCTTGGTCACGTGAGGAGAGACCGTGGTTGAGGCAGAATTCTGCACATTTAATATTGCATTTTCCACTGTGTGTCTGGCTTAGTTTGCAGGTGTGACCTTGGCTTCGGCTTGTGGCATGCGAGTTTGCAACATTGTGCCCTTGACTGTCTGTTCTCGCCGGGCTCATTCTGCAGGGTCAGCAATTGTACTCTTGCTCGTTCAATGTTCTTGGAGGCTCTTGCTTGTGGCCTACTTGGGCCTGGTGCATAGGTGGGGTTGTTTGATGCACGGCGCTTTAGGTTATGGTATCATATTGCTTTATCCCCAGTATCATGTCTTCGTTATATTTCTCATTGCAATGCATGGGGTAGGAGAAGCGTCAGCAAGCATTTTAGATGAGTTTGTTGTGCGTCTTGCGTTTCTGCATTTTGAAAAACCTATGTGAAAAATAATAAAGATGCGCGTCAGTGGGTGTGTCCGTCACCTACGTCATAGCACTGAATATGTTCTTCGTGTGGATTGGTGTGGGGGTGTCCAGTGTGCATATTTGCACGGGTGTGCAGACCGTTGGCTAGGTCGTCATGGCATCTCTAACGATGTGTTCATTTACTGTTGAGTGGTTCAGTCGAGTTCATCCATGCCGCAGGTGTCGGCATGGGCAGGGCAGGCTGGTGGGCAGGCTGGTGGGCACATCCGTATGTTCCTGTACCAGAGTATTTGGTCGTCTGGTAGATAGGCAAACTCCTCTTGTGGCGGGTGTCTGGGCCGCGATCCTCTAGGCCAGGGGTGTGAGGGGATTGGTGGGAGCCTTTTGTTCCATTCTCCCACTTCAGTCCCCCCTCTGGTCGACTTGTCGACCACAAACATATCTTTTTCCTTATCTCCTCTTACTCTCCATATTTTAGTTACTCCTCCCAAATGTCCATAGTGGTTGACATGGTCTTCAAATGACCAATACATATATACACAGGTTCCTCCAGGTGTGCAGTATACCCATTTCCCTATGTAGCTCCTTGGGTTTCTTGGGTTTTTGAGCTTCACAGATGGTGGGTCCAGGTGGTTGGTGATGATCTGTTTGCACAGTTTTTCTCTCTCTTTTATTATTGTGCCTGTGTGCTGGCCATCATCTGCCGGCATCAAGGGGTGCATACCAACCATTTCGATCATTTCGTCTGTAGTGCGTGCCTTCCGGGCCTTCCAAAATCTTATTATGATCAGTGCAGCTCCAGCCAGTATTATGCATCCAACTATAATCTTCAGTCCGTCCGACAGCCAAGATGGCATCCATGACCATAACATTGAAAACCAGCTGTCATCCTTCTTCACTCCTTTACTTTCTTCCATCATTTTGGAATGCATCTTGGCCAGTTGTGATACTGCTTCTGTCAGTGTACCATTGTCAGCATCGTTAGCAGGAATGAATGTGCAGCATGATTGTCCTATCTTTGCGCAAACTCCTCCTTCCATTGCTGTAAGGAGATCCAATACATATCTGTTCTGTAGTGCTACCATCCTCACTGCTCGCAGTTCCTCTTTTATTGCATTGAATCCATTTACTGTAGAATTAATTGTCATCATCAGCTCCCATCGAGTTATCTGGAGCCATTTTGCGTTTGCGTAAGCTTGTAGTCCCGGATGTATTATTGATGAGAAGAACATTGCTGCTCTGCTGAATAGTCTGTGTTCTGGTGGGATTGAAGTGAGTGCTGTTTCCGACCTTCCCCATAGGTAATTTCCTGTCAGAGGTTCTCCTTGTCTCTTCTTTCTATTCAGGACATTGTTGTTGTTGTTGTTTTCGTTCCCTGACCCCTTCTGAGGTTTTACAGATCTCTTCTTTCTCTTGTTTCCTTCATCCATTTTAGGGAAGTTCGCCATATTCACATGTTTCTGGGGCACCACTAGTGATGGTACATTAACGTGTACCATTGTGCATATACCATTCCACAGAGGGGACAGTGTGTGCTATGCCTTGTTTCCGCAGGCCCAGTAATGGTCCATTAATACTGCTGTTCCTGCCCCCCCTCAGGTAACTCCATCACGCTTGCACAGTTGGTGTTGTATCCCACGTCCACTTCCCCTCTATGTTGGTAGCATACCTTAGGTGCAGACAGCGGCAGTATGCTTATTGGGTCTTCATCCTTCTCCATCCATGTCAGCATGGGTACGTACTTGACCCAAATTGTCCAACATCTGTTATTGTGTTCATCAATAGTTGTAATATTTTCCCTTGTTACCATGTTGCTGCCAATCACTCCTATGTCCCATTTGTTGTCCATGTACACCTTCCCTGTTATTGTTACCAGTGGTCTTTCCCAACATCCTTGTTTACCAGGAACTTCAGTGGCGTACCAGTCACATGGTAGGTATTGTAGTGTTACTTTCTTTGTTTCTCCCTTTTCAGGGCCACTTGTCATGTATCTGAATGCTCCAGCATGCAAACTGCTCTTGTGGTAACTCAAATAAGTCTTGAGGAAGTTGTTTTCGTATGGATATGTGTCTCGCGTTTTCCACACCAGGTTCACCACCGTCCCTTGAAATCTCCCTTTCGTTTGGAACAGTGCCAAGTATATTATACATCGTGCTGTCTTTTCATCTATTTCCGTGGCAACGAATGTTCGAGAAGCGCTCATGGCATATGGGATCAATGAGCAGACGTAGCAGCTGTCTTCTGTTGTCTGCTTACCTATTTGGGTCATGTGTTGGTACCACATGTTGATCGAGACGTGTGCTAAATCTGTTATGTAGTTATCAATACCTTTATTATCTGAGTATGTGCTGCGTTTAACTCTATTTCCCTTATGTGGAATCTTGCTAGTACCACCTGACGTAACACCTGTTTCAGCCGTGGGTGGGGGTATATTAGGTTTGGGTACAGCCAAAATATTGATAGCATAACTTTTCTGCCATACAGAGGCAGCCAAAAACCCGGTGATCATCAAAATCCCTATCATCTTTATTACAGAGGCTAGTCTCACCGGCATTTTGCTCTTACCTTGCTGCAGTCCGGCAGCTTATTCTTGCGACGTTAAAGTTGCCCGCCTGAAAATTCTCAATAGGCTTGTTATTAGTGTTAGTTGTTGTTTTCAAGCTCTCCCTATCAAGTAGTCGTTCAGTGCCCAGGCGAAGAGCTGTTCCCACGCCAATCTAAGCGATCTGTCTCTTAGGGCAGGCAAGTGTTGGTGAAGATGGGGCATTGATTGTTCTATGGCCAAGATAAATGCTGTGTAGTAGACACGTACCCTCCTTCTTTTCAGGTACTTTGGCCTTTTTATGTGATAGACAAATTGGTGTGATAGAGCTTCAGGGTAGTTATCGTCTGAGGGTAGCATCTACTCCTGGGCAATGAACTTTGTTAGTTATCTGTTTTCTTAGCAATACAATAATACGCGGTACCTGCATGTGCGAGAAAGAAAAAAAAGGAGAACATTCAAGTGTTTACATGTGTATATGTGCAAGACAATGGGCCTCATTACGATCGTGGCGGTCCGGAAATAACGGTGGCGGTAAACCCGCCGCCACCGTTGTTTCCGGACCGCCTGATCCCGACCCCTGCAGGCGGGAGGTGATGTTCCCGCCAGGTCTGACCTGGCGGGTTTAACACCGCCCGCCTGCAGGCGGACGAGGAAACACCGGCAGCATTACAAGATGCTGCCGGTGTTTCCATGATCCCGATTCCCATTGAGTCCCATAGGACTCAATGGGAATGGGGATTTACACCATTCCGCCTCCGTGATTCCCGGAAAACCGGGGTTGTGATGCCCCGGTAATTCCGGGAGTCACGGAGGCGGAATGGTAATACGAGTCCGGCGTTAACCAGGCGGTTTTACCGCCTCGGTTAACGCCGGACTCGTAATGAGGCCCAATGTCCTTCAATTGGGTGGTTACTGTAGTGGGTAGGGGGTCGATGGGCAGAGGGTTTGGGGCTCAACTGGCGGCAGTCTCTTTACTCTTTGATCGTGTGACCATGGGGTGGGCGGTATGGGAATTACCAGTTTCTATTTCAGTAGTTGTCTCTGGGGAATCTGGGGGGTGGCAGGGTATGGAGACACTTAGGTCGTCAGCTGTGGTATAAGTCTCCTCCTCCGTGGGTGACGCTGTTGCTGTTCTTCCAATGGCCCTGTTGGTGACGCTAGGGCGGGTCTGGAGTTTGCAGATCTTTACATCGTGTAGGTGATTCCAAGCACGCTTATCCTGCAACTTTACTGCTCTCGTAGATACCTCCTCTACAAGTTGGGGACCAGTGAAGCGTGGGCTGTTCCACTTTCTATTGAAATTGCTGAGTAGCACATGGTCACCTTTAGCAATTTTGCACAGTTTTTCCTTTTCCGGTCCTTGGTCCTCGTCTTCTTGTTGGTAACTCTTAGACCCGCCCCGCGTGCGCTCGAGCTGTTGAGACACAAACACTACACTAGTAACCAAAGAAGACACATATTGGTACATTTCATCACCAAGAACAGTTGCAGTGTTTACATAGTCTGTGAATGCCCTTGATGTTGGCGTTAGAGGAAGGCGCATTTGTCGTCCGGTCACCACCTAATGAGGAGTGAGGTGGTGGTCGGAGCCTGGTCTATTCCTCAGCTCAAATAGAGCTAGCGGAAGGCAATACAACCAACTCTTCTTTGTTGTTTGCTGTATCTTTGCAATTGCCTCCTTCAGTAGGCTGTTCAGGCGTTCGCATGCACCGTTGGCCTGCGGGTGATATGCACATGCAAATTTATGCTTGATGTTCAGTAGGGATGTGATGTGCTGGAACATTTCATTAGCGAAATGCGGGCCGTTATCCGACCGCAGTACCTCGCACACTCCCCACCTGGGGAAAACCTCGCTCACTAGAAATTTAGCTGCTCTAAATGCATCTGGATGTGAGCAGGGTCCTGCCTCAATCCACCTGGAGAATGGGCATACTACTACAATCATATATCTATTTCCTTGACATACGTTGATCATATCAACATAGTCCATATGGATGTGCAGGAAGGGTCCCTCTGGCCGGGGTATAGTACCTTTTTATCACTTTCAGCGTGTGACCGGCTGTAAACTGTTGACATGTGAGGCAATTGCTGATAAAATTTGTCACATGGGAATTTAACTCGGGACAGAACCAATCTTCCCTAATTCGTGCTGCAATAACTTCCTTGCCTGTGTGGGCTGGGTGGTGGAGTTGGCTCAGGGCGGTGTTCAATAGTGCCAATGGCATTACCAACTTTCCAGTGTTACCCTGGCGCCATAGTGCGTCAGTTGGCGACATTGTACATCCTCGTTTTACCCAGATTTCTTTTTCCTGCCATTGGTGCAGCCGCTTGTAACTCCATTATCTGTGTGGCTGGGAGATGGGTGTACCCTTCTCTTATCAACATCTCTTTAGCTATCCCCCTCCCTCTCTCTGACTCTGGGGGGTTCCATATCTCACCAAAATATGCAGCATACTTCGCATGTGCGTCTGCTGCTGCATTTCCTTTCGAGATATGATCTTCTCCATTAGTGTGTGCGGTACATTTGACCAAAGCTAATTCTTGGGGGTCATTTATTACTTCAATTAATTCAGCTAATAAGAGAGCATGTTGCACGGGGGTGCCGTCAGCTCTCCTAAACCCTCTTCTCCTCCATTTGGACAATCCTGAATGGACAGAAGACGTGACATATGCGCTGTCAGAATATATAGTCACTCTTTTGTCAAAGCTTTCCTTCAACGTCAAGATCAGTGCAACCAATTCTGCTGCTTGAGCAGAGTAATGTTGTGGTAATTGTACGCATTTCACCGCCACACACACCAATTCCTCTTTCATTTTTACCACTGCTGCCCCAGTTCTCCTTATCCCATCACTTTGGTCTATTGTTGATGACCCATCAATGAACAAGAGCTCTCCTCCATTTAGCGCGTCCTCTTCAACTTTTCTAGTACATGAGTACATTTCGGTAGTCTGCGTACAATCATGTGCATAGTCACCTTCCTCAATTACTTCTTCTATAAACCTTGCAGGATTAACTGTGCTGCATCTAACAATTGATAATTCTGGTCTAGATAAGATGATCTCATAACCTGACGCCCTCTGCATGATTAGTGTGGACTTAGGCATGTTCAATATTGCAAATAGTGCATGTTCCACAAATAGTGTGGTTAGGCACCCCATTGTAATTGATGATGCTTTCTCTACCGCGAAGACATCTGCGGCGAGACCTTGTTCGCAAGGGAAATGTCCTAACATCACAGGATCCAAGTGACCACTGTAAAATGCTACTGGTTTGTAACCCATGCTTGTTTTTTGAGCCAACACTGCTTTCATTACTGCTGAGTCGCAATGTGAAAATATAAAGAATTGTCGTTCATAATCTGGGGTGGCCAGTACCGGAGCAGTTGATATTGCATCTTTCAGTTCATCAAAGGCCTCTTTCATTTCCATTGTCCACCCCAATTTTTTCTCCCCTTTGTTAGCTTCTCTTAATGCCTCAAGTAGGGGTCCTATGTATGAGCTGTAATCAAATACCCATGCTCTACAGTAGTTGCACAGTCCCAGGAACTGCTGCAGTTCCCTCACTGTTTGTGGCAACGGCGTTTTTGATATTGCCTGTGCTCTTTGTGGTGCAATCTTTCTTCCGTATTGGGATATGAGCTGACCAATGTATAGTACCTGTTCCTGACAGTACTGTAACTTTTCTTTGTCTACCTTGTAACCCTTTTCAGCCAATATTGTCAGCATCTTCAATGAGTCCTCTCTGCATCTTTTTTCGCTTGTGCTGCAAATTATTATATCGTCAACATACTGCAACACTGTGCTTTCCAAGTCAATGTTTCCCAAGTCCATCTGTATTACTCTGTTGAAAATTGAGGGTGACTCACAGTACCCTTGTGGCAGTCTGGTGTGTTTCCATTTTGTGTTTCTGTACGTGAAGCTTGTTAGATCTTGTGAGTCTGGATGCAGGGGTATTGAGAAAAAGGCATTTTTGAGATCAATCACTGTAAATCGTGATGCCTCTGCTGGAATGCCACACAATATTGTGGCCGGGTTTGCTGCTATGGGGTATTCTGCTTCCACTATGTTGTTCAAGGGCCTGAGGTCCTGGATGAAACGCCAAGACCCTCCTTTAGCTTTGCGTACTGGGTATACGGCTGTGTTACATGGTGATTCTGATGGTACCAATATGCCATTATTTATAAGGGCCAATATTGTTTCATATATGCCCTCATCTGCCTCTTTTGATAGTGGGTATTGCTTCACTCTAGGGAGTATTGCACCTTTTTTCAATTTTATTCTTACTCCCCCTATACTCTTTATGCACCCCACGTCATAGGGACTAGTAGTCCATAATGATGTTGGGACTTTTGCCATATCCTCCTCAAAGAAGGGAACTGGGGTGGATGTGGGTGTTTCAAGTGCCATTGCAATTTTTTGTGCCACTTGTCTGTATGTCACTCTTAGCCATATTTCTACACTCATCATAAATACCATTTCACCTTCTTCCTTTTCTTCTGAAAAGAGCTCCTCGTCTGACACCTGGGTGAGCCTGCATCCCTCAGCTAGAGCTATCACTGCCCTCCATGCTCTTCCTTCTCTGTCTTGGGCATGTACTGCGATATAATCAGCAGTTGCTATAATGCTCTCCATGCTCACTGAAATCACCTTTCCTTCTGGTTCATTGGCTGGTGTTTCTGGTCTAAACAAATAGGCTGTTGGCCTCCTCCAGATCTTTCCTTCTATTCCTGGCATCCATGCGAATGCCATGTCTGTTCCGTACTGGAACAGTTCGCCATCTACTGGCTCAGCCCTAATCACTGTCTGTCCACAGTATGCTTGCATAATTTGTCGTGCAGTGAGCATGTTTATTCCTGGAGCGGAGCAAATTATGCCGCTCTCCGGAAAGGAGATCGTCATATTCAACCTGCTCATTATGTCTCTCCCTGGTATGTTTACTGGTGAGGCCCTAGAATATAAAAGCGGGACGGACATGTCATAATCCCCTATTGATAAGGGAATGTTATCAGTAAAGGGAACCAACCCCCTAGCCCCAGAGAATCCTTGGGTGTTGATGGCCTCACCTGACATTTTAAATTTACCTTCCCTTATGCAAGACCGGGTCGCCCCGTCGTCAACAAGGAATGATAATTTTTTGTCACCTATCGTTACCTCTATGCGTGGTTCCTCCGCACTATTAGGTGTTACCGACAAGATGGGACACACCAAGGTCGTCTGTGGGCTGTCCTATTGTGGGTATAATGATTGACCACTTCCTGTGTAAGGGTTGTGTCCCAGGACCGTCACCCTTCCCAGTTGTGTTTGCTGTAGTTGTGTATTGGTAGTGGTTATGTTATGGTCTTGAATTTGGGCAGGTTGCTGTACTTGCTGCACTTGACGTTGTTGTGTTATTGCTACCTGTTGTTGTGGTAGTGAATATGTCTGTGGCTGTTGTTGTGTTACTAGTTGTTGCTGCACATTTCCCGGTTGCAGTGCCTGCTGTTGTTGGATGTCCTGCTGTTCCCTTGTAGGCCCCTGTTGTCCCTGTTCTTCCCATGATGGTGTGCCTGGTCTCATTCTACATGTGCGTGACATGTGCCCTAATAATCCACAAATCCAACATACCGGTGGTTCCCTGTTCTGCCATGGAAAGCTCCCTGAATTGTCCTGGTATACTGGTTGCCCGGTGGGGTAGAAATTTCTGAATCCTCCCCCTTGCTGTTGTGTGTTATAGCCATATCCCCTTCCCCTCATCATTCCTCCCCTTCCCCTGTTGTAATTATAATATCCAGCTCCTGGCGTTGAGTATCCTCCTCCCATGTTAGTCGTGTAGGGTTGGGGTGGTGGCAGCTGTTGTGCTACAATCTGTGATGATTGTATTTGGGAGGGATCTTGTGCAGCCACTGCTTGTGTGGGGTTTTGAGTCATTGTTGCAGGTGTAGTTATTAGTGCACCTTCCATCGTGTATTTAGTAAGTTTTTTCTGTACCAATTTAGCGTCTTCCGCTTTTCTATCCTCTTCCTTTTGTTTCATCTTCTCTTGCCATGTCCTACAATGATGTACTATCGTCAGTTGTATTTCTGGCCATGCTTTTGCTTCCATCCCCACTACCTTCTTCAGTTGTTTCTGAACTGCTTCTGGGAGCCCTTGTATTAGTATATGATAGAATATTGCTGGTGTTTTGTCCCATTGTTCTCTAGTTTCCATACGCCACTTCTCTTGAATTTCCTGGATATAATCAACAGGATCTTCGTTCTCACGCATCTTGCGTGAGGTAATTGCTCCTATGTCTGATGTGTCTGGGTACTGTACCCTCAGCGCTTGCCATAATGCATGTCTGCAGTTTGCGAATGGTGCCCCATCGTGTGATGTGTTTGTTATTGTGACCCCGGGGAAGCCTGCTCTCTTCCAGATGTCATCTGCTGCATCCCCCAATATTGATATTAGAAGGCCCTTTACATCCCCCACTGCCAGTTTCTGTCCTGCGGTGTGTTTTTCCATTTCATATATCCATTTTCCCGCACCTCCACTTAATGATGGGAGCCTGCACTTTATATTCTCCTTGTCTGCATGCTTCCAAGGGACGTATTGTGGTCTAACCCCTCCTCTCTCCAGAAGTGGCATTAAGTTGTGTCCTGTTTGACCCCCTGGGTTCCACAAAATCGAGTCTGTGCACCCCTCCTCTTCTTCCGTGTCTTCTACATTGTCAATTGCGTCCATATTTCCCCTGCTCGTAACTGTTTCTCCTCCATCTCTTCCCCTTCTTTTATCATTTCCTTTATTTAATGTGGGCGTGTGTATTCGTTCTCCCTGCCTGCGTCCAGGGAGGTCTCTAAGCCTGCCTGTATAGGGTGTCAATTCGTGGGGGAAGGGCGCGAGTTTAGGTGGGCATGTTGCACGTAATGAGTGTGGGGTGGTGGAGCATGTTGGACGGGATGATGAGGGTGTAGCTGCACGTGTCTGTCTTCCCGCCATTCCTTGCTCTTCCCCCTCACTTCCCTCCAGTTCTTCCTTTCTCCTGCAGGCCCATGGTGAGTCTCTATTTGTCCGGGCGATGTATAATTTATCTAGGCTTTCCCTTTCACTATTTCTTCCTTCCTTCTCCATTCCTTCTTCTTCCTCACTACAAAAGTCATCCAGGAATGGCAACCCCCAATCTGTCTTTTTCCCCCTAATCGTTACTGTTTTTAAGTCTATTAGATCCGTTCCTCCCGCTTCTTCTTTACCAATTGCTCCCCTTTGTGCTGATGTTGTTGCTACTTCTGTGTCTCTGTGTACATACCTCCTTACTTCACTCTCCCCTCTCCTATCTTCTCTTTCCCCTTCATTTTTCTCCGCTATTTCTCTACCAATTTCCTCTCTTTTCTTTTTCAATTCCTCCATTACTTCACTACTCATCTTTTCCAATATCCTTTCTTCTTCTCTCTTCCTTTCCCATCTCGCTCTTTCCCGCTCTAATATACTCTCTATCATCCTCCCTTCTTCGTATTTCTTTGTCGTTTCTGATAGTAATCTCCTCTTCCATATTTCCATTTCTTTTTCTTTCTCTTCTTCCTCCCTTTTCTTGTCACGCAGTGCTGCTCTGGATACCCTTTCTGCTACTGCCTTTACCCTTTCGGCTTCTCTCTTTTGCTCCTCAGTTGGTTCCCTCATTTTTTCCAACTCATTCTTGCTCTCTTTCCTTTCCCGTGCTCTCTCTCTTTCCTCTCTCTCGAGCTGCTTGATCAGTGCATTCTGCTCATCCCTTAATTCTGCTAATCGTTCCTCCAAAATCTCTTCCTTTTGTCGTAACAGCTCTTCCCCCTTTCTTTTCCCCTCTTCCCCTTTCATTTCACTCTTGCTGGTATTATCCTCGTCCATTTTCCTTACTGCCTCCTTCTCTTCTCCTGTTAATGAACCTCGTAATTTTAAAAGTACCTGCGCAGCTACCCACTCATCATGTCCTATTTCCGCGACCTGCTCTTCGCCAGTCCTCCCCTCCCCTGCGGGCATCTTCGTACGAGCTGATCCCGTCGTACTAGTCTGCTCCCCTCCCGTGTGGCCACCTGTAGCTGTATATGGTGGCGGGCTGTATGCCAGGTTCGAGTACCCCTCAGCCGCCCTTAATTGTACTATTTCTCGTAGTTCTGTTAAAGGATATAACCCCCCTTCCTCCTTTTTCACTACCTTCGCTAGGGGCATATCGTCGCTCTGTTCCTTTTTTATTTCCTTTTCGTTTAGGTTGTTACTCTTTTCTCCTCCCTCTTGTCTGTTCCCCGTGTTCTGTGTGCCTTCACTCTCTTTTTCCCCATTCTCTTCTCCCTCCTTAATCTTCTTCTCTTCCGTTGTTTCCCCCATAATGAACATCCCGTTTGGTCCTGGTCTGGACCCTTGGAACATCCTCCATAAGTTAAACACCTCCACGTGGTGTGTCAACTTCTTCCCCTTGTATGTGTTATGCAGATGGGTTAACAGTGAATGTTGGGTATATGGATCGAAACTGCCATTAGGCGGCCATGGTGTCGTCATTTTGTTGTCCGTCCCCTGTGTCCATTCTATGCTATATTTGATCAGTTTCTCCCTATGGGGTGACAGTGTTTTACATATATGCTGTAGCGGGGTAGTGAGGGTGTTCCCCCACCCTCCCGATCCTGTCCCGTATGACATAGTAGCACTTCACTTGTTATCCTACCCCTATTTGGTAGCGGTTATCTTGCTAACAGTGTATGCTATACAATCTTAGATCTTTACCTGGCCCCGTAATTTTGGGGACTTGCGATTGTCCGCTAAGGAAAAATAGTAAAATATAGCATTTGCATTTGTATATGCTTTTCTTTCTTTTCTTCCTTTACCGAACACCTTTACGGCCCCCTGCGGCCGAGGCGCACGTAGCCCCCTGCGGCTGCGTGCCCCGTGTGACGTTCTTATACAGCCGTCCCACTTTCTTTTACCCCTCCTCCTCTTTCTTCACTTGTCATGGCCGGCGTTCTCCGTGCGCAGCCACGTCCCCCTTTTCACCTTGCCCCGATCTACTCGTTACCGTTTATCTCCGTCTCCACTCCCTTACCATTATTCTCTTCCCCACCACTCTCCGAAAAAAAAAATGCCTTGTGTTCGAGATATCCTATGAAAGCCCTACTGGTGACGTCACCGATCTCTTCCAAAACTACTGGTAAGTTCTTTACATGTTTTTAAAAGTCCAAAATACGCATGCAATCTACCCCCGTTAACACCACAGCTGTCCTCTTGTCACGCCTGGAACAAGGTAATCAACAATATAATCGGACTGCGCACGCTGCGTCGCCTCGCGTGTGATACGCCCCTCGACAGGAGGGCTTAACCAGCCAATTATCTTCCGTATTAGGCAACCAGCTAGCTACCTCCTACAGGGAAACGTCATCTATCTATCGAGTTTCCTGCTCGATCAATAGGGATCCTCATCTACTCATTGATCAATAATCACCAAATCGTAGGAAACCGCACACACACACACCCTTACACGTGGTCGTGACCTAGGCCAATCAGTGTCTACGAGCGGCCGCACGTGATGTTTTCGTGCTCCGCCCCCTCCTCTTCCGTAACGTAGCGGAATGCTCTCGCACTTGTCCAGCTACTATTCACTTCACCGTCAACACTAATTTATCAAACCTTCGCCGCGCACCTGTGTAACACCTCCCGCCTCCCGTATTCTATTCCTCCCCCCTCCCTCACAATTTCACATTGCTTGTTGGGCGTGGCATACTCACCAAGTTCTCTTGATGCGGGGCCGCTCGACTGTGTGCACCCCTCCAAGCAGCTCGCCACCTCCCCTCGTCTGGACCACGTCTGGACACTCGCCAACCACGGGCGGGATACTTCTCAACCGGCTCCCGAAGGCCAATATCCGGATTGCGCTGTCCGGTCTTCTCGCAGTTCCGCGATGGTCCTGTAGTCCTCAAAAGGGGGCAGCGGCAGAGGGGGCCGCGCCGCCGGGCCTCCTCGCAACGGGAGCACTTGGAAAAAATAAAATAAAAGCAGATCGTATCCCAAAAATGAGTATGAGGCACACGCAAGAAGCAAGGTGATTCTGCTGTTTATTAAACAAAACGGCAAGGGTGGGTCAAGGATCGTACGCGTCCGTCCTGACACTCTCTCTCTTCGTGGGGCTCGCAGGCCCTTTTTACCTCAGTATGACGCGCTAATTGCGTCACCTGGGAAAGTTAGCAAAAACCTATCGCCACTCTGGATTGGTTCCTCGAGTGGTAGGGTTAGTATAGCATACGTATGGAGAACGCTGTTAGTGGTTGAGGGTCAGTCAGGTGGTATCCTTGGGTTGTCCCTTCAATTAGATACATGAAAATTGTTACATGAAGACCCCTGAGGATTGGCTAATGTTAATGGCGTCAGTGATAAGTGCCCCATGTTCTGATTGGTCCACTCGCGAGCCCCCCAGTCTGGGACCATCGCTGTTCCCAGCTCGCGGTGCACCTGTCATTTGCAACAATGTATAACTATGGGTATGTGCAGACAATGCGAGGATTTGTTCATATGCTGGAGGGCAGACTACTCCCACCGCAGCAGATGTCCATTGAGTCGCTTAATTGTTGCTGCCTGTGTCTCAAAACGTGGGATCCAGGCGCCTCCTTCCTCCTGGGCCTGGCACCCTGTCAGGTTCGGCTTGGTCACGTGAGGTAGACCGTGGTTGAGGCAGAATTCTGCACATTTAATATTGCATTTTCCACTGTGTGTCTGGCTTAGTTTGCAGGTGTGACCTTGGCTTCGGCTTGTGGCATGCGAGTTTGCAACATTGTGCCCTTGACTGTCTGTTCTCGCCGGGCTCATTCTGCAGGGTCAGCAATTGTACTCTTGCTCGTTCAATGTTCATGGAGGCTCTTGCTTGCGGCCTACTTGGGCCTGGTGCATAGGTGGGGATGTTTGATGCACGGCGCTTTAGGTTATGGTATCATATTGCTTTATCCCCAGTATCATGTCTTCGTTATATTTCTCATTGCAATGCACGGGGTAGGAGAAGCGTCAGCAAGCATTTTAGATGAGTTTGTTGTGCGTCTTGCGTTTCTGCATTTTGAAAAACCTATGTGAAAAATAATAAAGATGCGTGTCAGTGGGTGTGTCCGTCACCTACGTCATAGCACTGAATATGTTCTTCGTGTGGATTGGTGTGGGGGTGTCCAGTGTGCATGTTTGCACGGGTGTGCTGACCGTTGGCTAGGTCGTCATGGCATCTCTAACGATGTGTTCATTTACTGTTGAGTGGTTCAGTCGAGTTCATCCATGCCGCAGGTGTCGGCATGGGCAGGGCAGGCTGGTGGGCAGGCTGGTGGGCAGGCTGGTGGGCACATCCGTATGTTCCTGTACCAGGGTATTTGGTCGTGTGGTAGATAGGCAAACTCCTCTCGTGGCGGGTGTCTGGGCCGCGATCCTCTAGGCCAGGGGTGTGAGGGGATTGGTGGGAGCCTTTTGTTCCATTCTCCCACTTCACCTCTTTGTAAGTCGATGAGTGAGGAAACACGAATTTGTGCGAAAGATGCAATTAGATGGATTTCAGACATGTCGATATCTCCCGTAGAAGTATATGACACGTATAGTCATTATACGCCAGAAATGCAGAGGAAAGTGATACAGGTTATGGTAGAATACCTACAGGGTGAATGTATAAAAAGAAAGATTTGTTGTCCCGCAGAATTATTGAATATCTACAAGAGAGCTTTTTCGTCTGACGCTCCTTCAGCTGCCTTAGCGCTCGATTTAGCTCTGTTGCTCAGTAAGAGTTAGAAGTTTCATATCTCTCAGTTGCCTATGAGAGAGGTTCCTCGGAATTTGTCCCAAAAGCTGAGGTTCCAGCTAACATCGCAGCAGGTACTACTGCGATATTCTTGCACATTATGTATCAGTTTGTACACGTCCCGTTCTCAAGACAGGAAGTGAACACCATCAGACAATCCATCTCAGATATTAGAAAGAATCCAACAGGGATCTGTCTTGCAGTCGCCGGTATTCACTCTGAGCGATATAGATTTGTTATTTCCCGTGCTCCTACCCATTGATTTGTGGAAACAAATTAGGACTGTAGATGATGCAGCAGGATTAGGGGACACATGGGATAATATGCTTAGACAAGATAGAGATAGACCAGCTGATGAGAGACCGCCACAGGTAATACTGACTTTGCCTGATACAATACTGACAAAACTAAAAGCCATAATCCCTGAGAGAAGGATTGTCTGGGATAGACTTACTGCTTGTGTCCAAGGAAAGTCTGAGGGTGCTACCGAATTCTTTAATTGGTTTGAACAAGTGTTTTCAGATTTTAGTGGACAAGATTGGAGCACAGAGTCTGGAAAACGACTATTTGTAGACAAATTTGTGTGTGGATTGCTACCTGACATCCAGTCGCAAATTATGACCCCTGAGAGCACTTGGCAAGCTAAGTCTCAGTCTGAAGTATTGCATATGGCTCAGTATTATGAAAACCGAGTCAATAGTGAAAAAGGGAGGATCAAAAAGAGAAAGGAGTTCTATTGCAACAGATTGTTAGAGGTTGTAGAGGGGGCAGTACACAGTTTAGGGGACAGTATGCTCCACAGGGTAATGTACCGTTGGGCCCTGTACACGTGAACCAATGTGCTTATTGCAGACGAGGGTCATTGGCTAGCACAATGTCCGATCCTCCAGCAGAGGTCGAATAACACATTTGGTACCATGGGTAGACGATCCAGAGGCTGCCCTGGGTCAGAGGGTCCTGGTAGAAGCTAGTTTTCTCAGAATTCACAACCCTTTTCACAAGACGATCAGTCACCGAGTGTGGATAATAGAAACATTTTTGATCATCCTTCTACTGCATATCTCTCTGAAGACCTTCTTCTTTGACAATATATTGTTTTGCTAGGATTGCCCGAAGCAGGGTTTGGAACCAACCCCTATTCCCGTTAATCAGAAAGGTCCCTACGTTGAAATGATAGTCGGAAATAGGAAACATCTATTCTTGATAGATACAGGAGCGCAGAAGTGTTCCATTGACCATTCACAGGTTCCAAACATTCCACTGTCAGGGCAAACCAATGTTTCTGTAGGGTTTTCTGGTACACCAGTGGTTAGTCCGGTTTCTTTGCCGGTACCGGTTACACTGGGTCCATTCACGGATCACTGTCCGTTTCTTTTGACAAAGAACTGTGGAGAGAATTTGTTGGGGTTGAATCTGTTGATTGATTGTTCTTCGGATGGAGTGCGTTTGACGATTTCACCACAGCAACTTTCTGCCTCACAGTTCCTGATTAGACCTTTGCCACCGGAATTTAGTGATGTTCCGGAGTGTTTTTGGGCGATTGATGACAATGATGTCGGTGTTCTACAAATCTAGCCTGTTAAAATCATTTTGAAACACAGAGTGAAGTTGCCACATATTCCTCAGTATAAGATTTCGGTTGATGGTGAGCAAGGTTTGAAGTGTATAGTCTCCGATTTTGTACACCGTGGGGTAATTGAAGAAATTGCAGGTCGTTTGTGCAATAGTCCGTTTTTGCCTGTGTATAAGAAAGGAGATAATGCAATTCCTTTTCGTTTTATCATTGGTTTCCGCGCTATTAATAAGATTGTTGCTCCACAGTTTCCATATTGTCCCTGATGTAACAACGATATTAACTATGATCCCAGTTCTGCTACTCATTTTAGTGTCGTAGATCCTAAGAATGCTTTCTTTAGCATTCCTATACACAAGGATAGCCGATACCTGTTCGCGTTTACCTTAAGGGGACGCTTGTTTACATTCACCCGTGCGCTGCAGGGGTACACGGAAAGTCTGAGCATTTATAGTAGGGCTTTGAAAGAGCAGTTTGATACACTCGAGTTGCCTACCACTTGTACATTGCATCAATATGTGGATGACCTTCTTTTAGTAACTGACTCAGAGAGTGCGTGTAAGGAGGGCACCGTGTTGTTGCTTATTCACCTAGCAAAATATGGACATAAAGCTTCACTGAAAAAGTTTCAATATTGTCGACAGGAGGTCGCCTATTTAGGCTATCTCCTGTCAAAGGAGGCAGAAGGAAGTCAGAGCCTTGATAGGAATGGCTTCTTATTGTAGGCAGTGGATCCCCAATTTTTTGCTAGTGATTAAAACAATGTTGGCTTTGACAAAGAAGGGCATTTCTTCGCCATTGCCGTGGAACTTGGAACACCAGAAAGCGTTTGATCTGCTGACGACTGCACTGTGTTCCGCACCAGTTTTGGGCACACCAAATTATGAAAAGGCCTTCGAGTTGTATGTGCATGAATGTGATGGATGTGCTTTGGCTGTATTAATGGAGGAACATGGAGGCAAGAATAGGCTGTGCGGTTACTTTTCTTCCGCCCTTGATTCTGTTGCATGCACTTTGCCAAAATGTTTGAGAGCTGTCGCTGATGCTGCTGCGTCTGTAAAACAGAGCGAGGGTATGGTCCTAGGCCATGCTTTAACCTTGTTGATACCTCACTCTGTAGATGTTCTATTAAATAGAACACAAACACAACACCTCACCTCTGCACGATTAACGAAATATGAATTGATCTTGTTTGCACCGCACATTACTATTCAGAGGTGTTGTGTATTGAATCCGGCTGAACTATTACCTTTCCCGCAAGATATTGCTTGCAGTGATGAAGTGTCACATGACTGCCTTTACACCACAGAGCAAGAGACTAAAGGCATGATCGACCTGAACGATACACCTTTGAACGACCCACAAGGGGAGCTGTTTTGCGATGGCTCCTGCTTCAAACTTCCGGTTGGTACATCCACGGCTGCTTATGCCATCACCACACTAAGCACGATTGTGGAAACCAAAAGAATCTCGCGTAGCTCTGCGCAGGCCGCAGAGATTATTGCATTGACTCAAGCTTGTGAACTTTCCAAAGTGCTTAGAGTAAAGATATATACTGATAGTCAGTATGCTTTTGGGGTAGTTCACAACTTCGGCAGACTTTGGGCAGAATGAGGTTTCTTGACCTCACATGGAACAAGGATTCAATATGGCTCCTTGATGTTATGGTTACTTTCAGCGCTTCCACTTCTCACTCAGTTAGCGATCATGAAATGCGCAGCGCATCAGAAAATCATAAATGATGTAGGAAAAGGGAACGCTTTCACTGACCAGATAGCCAAACAAACTGCCACTGATCTCTACTCAGAAATGTACGCTGTAAGGGAGGCCACAAATGTTTGTACCATAGATGAAGGTATTGAATCTGTAAAGAATATCCAAGCCGATGCCACTCTAGAAGAAATGGGCTGAATGTTTGGCGAGGTTGGATGATGATGGGTGTTGGGTAGATAAGTTAGAGGGAAAATGGATGCTGCCAGACGCATACATTACTATGATGGTCGCAATGGCTCATGGGCCCACCCACATCTGTGCAAGGAAAGTTTGCAAGATGTTAGAAAATGTCTGGGTGAACGATAAAATCTCGAAAACAGCTGAGCGTTTTGTCCAAAGTTGCATGATTAGTCTACAGCACAACATGGGAAAGGGCACATCGAGACCAAGGGGTAGTTTTGGTCCACCTTCTGTCCCCTTTGAAGTAATCCACTTTGACTTTATTGAAATGGAGCATTGTAATAATTTTAAATTCATTTTGGTTGTTATTTGCACCTTTAGTAAATGGGTTGAAGCCTTTCCTGTGAAAGATGCCACAGCAATGACAACCGTGAAAACCATCCTTAAGGAATATTTTCCTAGGTTTGGTTTGCCAAGGGTCATCTGGTCGGACAATGGTCCGCATTTTATCGCTGCTGTAATTCTGCAGATATGCGCGGGATTGCAGATCGATAAACAGTTCCATTCAGCTAGACATGCTCAGAGTGCTGGATTGGTAGAGAGACATAATGGAACAAGCTCGCTAAGACGTGTGCCGGCACCAAACTGAAATGGCCGGACGCCTTACCGATAGTATTACTATCTATGCGCACCACCCCACAGATTAAGACTGGGCTCTCCCCATATGAGGTGGTCATGGGTAGGCCAGCTAACATTTGGAACGTCCCAAAGCCCAGGGCCCTGAGGGATATTGAACATGTACTTCTTTCTGATTACTGTGACCGGTTAACTAAAAATCTGTATTTGATTTACAAACAGGTGCGAGAAGCCCTTCCAGTAAAATACGAGGGGCCAGGTCACAGTATCCGACCTGGGCAGTGGGTGCTTGTGAAAGCGTTTGAACGAGCATCCTGTCTCGCACCCCGGTGGAGAGGCCCACACCGGGTCCTCCTGGCCACACAAACGGTGATCCGAGTGGAAGGAAAGAAGCACTGGATTCATGCGTCACATGTCAAGAGGATTCCCTTCCCTTTGCCACACGATACAGAAGATACGGAGAAACCTACCTGCTCTGCTCCCAACAAACACTCAGCATTGAGCAGTACTGAGAGTGCTTCGGAGACACTCGCTGAGCCCGTGGGGCCTGGGGAAACAGTCGCTTCATCTCCACACTCTCCTACAGATCCTTTTTCACCACTATTAGGTTCTGTTGCGAATTCACCACTTCCATCAGGAAGCAACGGCACATTGTTCGCAGATCACACCGTACCAGGAGTCACAAGGTACAATCTGCGTCCACAGAGCTAGACTTACTGCACGGTTCGACTGTGCCACCAGGAAAATCATCATAGGGCTTGTCTTTTGCCCTGACTTTTGCACACAAAGAAAAACTGTTGACCAGGGATAGGGAAGGACTAAGAAAACGCGCGATCAGGAGATCGCCAGCAAATGAACTCCAGCGTTTTTCGTTTTTGAAGAAACAATGCCTGCTACCGCCTCCACCTGTAGGGAACAAATAAGTAATTGTGCGGCCATTATAGACAATGGACAATTGAATACATGGGCCCTCATTACGACCCTGGCGGAAATCGAAAAACGATGGCGGAAATGCAATACCGCCATCGAATAGCGCTCGGTGCGATTATGACCCGTCACCGTAAAGTACGATGCCATTAGCGACACCGTAGTGAACGCCAACGCTAACTGCACCAAGTACGCGCACGCGCGCCATGCCAAACCGTAATTACCACCATGGCGCAACGGTACGCGAATTCCGACCCTAGCGGACATGTACCTAACGCCATCAAGCATGGCGGAAAGTACCATTCCGCCATGGTGAGAAGTACGGCATCGCGAATCAACCGTAAACGGCCCTACTGAGTGCCTGTACACCACTCCCTGGCCACATTGCACAACTCCTCGTAGGTGCAATGAAGACACACAATGCAACCAGTGAAATGTACAAGTCACCCATGCATGCCAACGAACAAATGAATCCAGGGGCTCCAAGTGCCTTGTGAGTGGGCATCCATATCTGCCATGGCACCATTGCCGCACTGATGCAGCACAGGCATGTGAAGGTCCAAGTACAGCAACATGAGCAGAAAAATGAGACAAACAAAAACAGGCCCCCCCATCGACTGACACCAGTGTAAGGCAACATTCAAAGCAGTATCCTGAGTGAGACTGCACCAGCCCTGTACTCCTGCCAGTAAACGAACCAACCATCAGCATAAGCATGCACCACACAAGTTGGCAGAGTGACAGAGCAGCCAGGCTCATCTCAAGAAGGGCCAATGGGAGCTGCAGGGCACAGATGGCACGAATACAGAAGCTATTCCAATGGACATGACCTCAGTCCCCCTCCAAGAAACGCACGCAAACACAGGCACCTGTGACCAGCCATAGTCTGATAATCACATCATTCCACCAATCCACCTGGCTGACCGGCATCTGTCACACAAAAGGTAATCCCCCGCCCCTGAGCATGACATCATTAAAACAGTCATAATGGCAGCCCCTATCCCTGACCTCACTGGGCTACGTAGGCAAACGCGGCCAGTACAGTACCACGCAACTATACTCAGAAGCCGGAACCCAATGCAGATCTCCTTACAATACACCGCTCCACCAATAGGAATATGCTACATTACTTGCAAAGAAGAACGCTACACGGTTAATATCTGAATAGAAATTTAATGCACCACAAAACCACCAAGCCCATACAGCCATTAGGTCATGAACCCCAAAATACATTCCAGTATTGTGGGCTGCATCCGCAATAAATGACCAGCTTCTGCTTGTGTGACGCCCTGTTCCATCATGGTACACAGGGGCTACATTCACGTTCAAAAAGGCAACACGGAAGCGCCTAGAACCGCAGGGCCGTCCCATTAGGTAGGCACTAGTCCAGCAGAAAGGACGATATGTTGCTCCTAGCCACTAGCACTGCGTAAGGGCATGTGGCCCATTGGCGATCGTCCCATAAGATCGTAATGGTGCTCCACTGATTGACACGAAGCAGCAGGTGTCGGGAGTAAAAGCCATCTGCAGGAGTGGCATACAGATGGCAGCGGCAAAAGGGGAGGAGATACCTGTCACCCAAATGAAATGAAAAAGAATAGTATGGCCATCAGAACTACATTTGTATTACTCACTTCAATGATCACACTAAATCTACAGCCATATGCATGCTAGCCCACTCAAAAGGATTATTCCCACCCAAAAATCACTTGCGAATCACAAGCATAAAAATCGAGGTGAAAACACCATTACAAACGAGTGTTTGTGTGCATGCGTCTGTGAAGACAGAATCCATTAGATGGGATTAGTAACGTGCATAGACACAAGTGTCTGAAGGCGCGTCGAGACAGGGAGGGTTCAACAAGGGCAGAAAGACGATGGTCCCACTATGGCAGCTCTGCATGACATAGCGCAGGGGAGGTGGATAGATTCCCAAAAGCCCTGTACATGGCAAACTCTCCATCAAATCATCTGTCCATGCATCCATACATCATTCCCTCATCCCGGTATGAAAACGCCTGATTATTTACTCACATCACATTTGAAACTTCCATTGAGTCTGTGCGTAATGCAGTCTGCAAAATCCACTGTGCTCCAGCCCGGAATTCTAGTGTTGTGAAGTAACATGTATTTGGGAACGTCCTGCCTTTTCGTCCACTACGCTATTGCGCATCCCATACTATTCATATCAATCATTGCATTCTCGCCATGGCCCCTGTCCCAAGGACATTAAACAATAGAACGTTATATTTGCAGTCGGACCTGTGGGCGTCTCCTCGCCGCTAGCTGAAAACCGAAAGCGCTGTCCTTCGAATTCCTCATTTGCAACATCACGTCGAAAAGGCATCTGTGACCGCTTGAAATCACAAATTCATCTATGTAGTGCGGCAGTGTGTGAAAATGGCAACTGGCTTCACTCACAAATGGGACGCCCCGCCCGTCGGTGAACCTCGGTACAGTGCTGCATGAGGGTCCACCGTTAATCGAGTACTACATTCCACTGACCCTTCACAAGTTTGTTCGTGACTGCAAAGATAGTATGTGAAGCAATGGGACCATAGCAGAATGAACATATGAACCAATATCACACTGCCATCGGGATGAAATACATGATTGTAATGGCAAGATGCCATGCGTCGAATTGCAGCGTTGTGTGCGGGACGTGCTCGCCCAAAGGGGATTGCAGCTTGCACAGGTGGAATTAATCACCACAGGTGGAGGCAAAACAGCTTGAAAACACATACATTGCACACCCAACCCCCTCCCACAACCACATCCACTCCAAAATGCTACCGGCAGGACTGGCGATGTTGGCCCTGGGGGACCTGATAGCACTGCAAGTACTCCAACTTCAGGAAGAAGACGAACGCCAACTACTACAACAACCGGCCGCACAGAGGAGACGCAGGAGGAGGAGGAGGGCAAGGCAGGGCCAGCAAGGCCCACCAGCACAGCCACTACCACCACGCAGGCAGCCCGCAATCCCACGCCTCCGAGCACATCCGTTCAACCTCACTGCTGAGCAGATCCACACCCTCTACCGTTTGGACCGGGACACCATAACCGCCATTGTGGACATGACACAGGCTGACCTTGTCTGCATGATAGATAGCCCAACCGCCATCCCACCCCTACTGAAGGTGGTGTCTGTACTCCACTTCCTGGCCACAGGCACCTACCAGCACACAGTCGGACAGTTGCATGGCATTTCACAGCCACTGTTCTCACGGACACTATTGCAAGTGCTTGATGCCCTCCTGAAGCACGCAGACGACTACATCTCTCTACCACGCTCGGAGCAGGAAATTACGAACACAAAAGTGGGATTCCATGCACTTGCCGGCATACCGGGTTGCATTGGTGCCATCGACTGCACCCATGTGGAACTGGTCGTCCCACATGCCATGGAGGCCCAGTACCGCAACCGAAAACAATTTCATTCCCTTAATGTACAAATGGTGTGTGACTCCAACAGGATCTTTACACATTGTTGTGCCCGATTTCCTGGATCAACCCATGATTCTATGGTCTTGAGGAACTCTACTATACCACGCTACATGGAGCGACACGCAGGGAACAGATCCTGGCTACTCGGTGAGTCTCATTTCATGCATGATAATGTGGGGTATGTGATGCGGCAATGACCTGGCAGGAAGGGGGGGGGGGGTGCGTACGTAGCAATGTCATTCCACAAACATCCTTTATTGTCCACATACAGGTGATGCCGGGTATCCACTGAAGAGATGGCTCCTTACACCACTCCGGAACGCACAGAACCAGCATGAGGAGGACTACAACCATGCCCACTCACGTACCCGTGTAGTCATAGAACAGGCATTCGGCCTACTGAAGACTCGTTTCCGCTGCCTCAGCAGGTCTGGTGGGGCACTCCTGTACCGCCATGAGAAGGTTGCAAAGATGGTCATGGCATGTGTCATGCTACACAACATGTGCGTACGTAGAAATGTGCCCATGCCCCCTGACGCAGAACTGCAAGCACCTGAAGATGGTCATGATGAGGGTGGGGATGTGGCAGCACCTCAAGGAGTCTGCGAGGCACAGGAGGGCCGTGACATTCGTCAGATTCTCATAGATTCATGCTTCTAGCACTCACGCCTGGTGGCTGATACATGGACACGGGACTTGTGGCACTGTGTGTGTCTGGAACATGCACAATATGGACTGTACGCCTATGAAGGCCTCGTACACAAAGATCAATGTCCACACATCTCATTGGATGATCGTGCATTTTTTATAGCATATGTGAGATTATGTTACACACCCCATCGACCCGCCACCCAAGTGAGCCCAACACACCCCCTCCACCCTCCTACCTCCCCCCCGAACACCAGTGTCCGAAGATGCTCATTGTCAGTGGGCAGACGCTATTGCAAGCCCCCTCTCCGGGTATCAGGGGCACCCCTGCCTGTGGAGCGCAGGTTCCTCCCAGATCTACGTTGGGGGCTGCCCTGGACGGAACTTGCAACGGATGATGTCTCTGCCTGCTCACGTCCATGCATGTCCCTAAGGGTTTGTGAGAGCTCAGTGAGCACACGGCGCACAGCGGCAAGTTCAGCACATACGTCTTTGGACGTTGCATGCAGTTCCCCCCTCAGGCTCTCGGTGCTTCTCTCCATTTGTACTCTCAGGCTCTCGGTGCTTCTCTCCATTTGTACTCTCAGGCTCTCGGTGCTTCTCTCCATTTCTGCCCTAAGCGTCTCAGTTGATGTTTCTATGGCTGCCTTAGTACCCCCACATTCATCAGCATGGTCCTTGAGGAGCGTGACCAGTTGCTGCTGTTGCACGATCACCTGGTCGAGGGACTGTTGCCTCTGCTGTGCCATGGCCATTTGCGGTGGTGTCACAGAGGGGCTGGTCACCTCATGTTGCCTTGCCACAGGGCTTGTGGGGGATGGCCAGTCGTCGTCTTGTGGGTGCCCCTGCGTGGTATCCTCATGGTGTACGGGATGAAACAAACAGGGGGATTGAGACAGGTCATGGATGGATCTTACTTCGACATCCCCGTCTTCTGTGTCGGAGCATGCTGCCATTAATGGAGTGTCACCTATGGTGCTGCTGCCACCAGAGGCAGTGCCTTCTGTGGCATCCATTGGGGGGACCTGTGGTGGTGCTGTTGTGGGCATGCTGGCTGCTGGGGTGCCTGTTGATGTTCCCTCCTGTGTGCTGCCACTTGATTTGTGCTGCTGCCGTGTCTTGATGCGTGCAGCTGAGGTGGAGGGTCTTTGGCCGTTGGTCTTGGCCCTCTTTGCAGGTGTGCTGGTAGGGGTGTCCTGGAGCTCGTCGTTTGAATCGGACCCTGTGGTGGAGTAAAGGAGGGCGAGCGTTATTCATGGGTCTGTTGAAATTGGAATGGCAATGTATCACATGCATTGGGGTGGTACCTGAGGGTGATTTGGGTCGGGCCTTGGAGGTGGTTTCTTTTTTGTGTGGAATGAGGATGCAGTTGTTTTGCAGCCTGCAGTTAGGGTGTGCCTGCTGCACGTGTAGAGGGTGTTTTTAGGATTTTTAATTATTTATGTATTTAATGTGAGTTTTAAAGTGCGCTATCAGGCCAATGTATGTGGACGTTCTCCTGGACATGTGTTACTGTTGCACTATGTGGACACATGGTACTTCACATGATTGGACATTGTGGATTTGGCATTGTATTAGTTGGCCCACCTACCGGATTCTTCGGATGTCTGCACTCCTTTCTCCATCCCTCCGACTCCCTCAAAACTCTCCATTCCAATGGTGGAGGCACAGATTTCTTCCCAGGGGGTCAACTTGATGGGTGATTCCGATCCTCCCCCGGTAGCTGTGGCAATGTTGCGATTGGCGGATAGTATGCTCCGTATGCGTATCCGCAGGTCGTCCCATCGCTTTCTGCATTGCTGTGGGTTGCGGGGTGCGGTCCCCACCGCACTTACCCGCTGTGCCACCAGGGCCCATATGGCCTTCTTGTTCGCAAGTGCCGTCCTGGTCATTTGCGTGGAGAAGACGACGGCAGCATTCTCCTGGAGGGTCTCTGTAAGCACGGTGAGTTCCTCACGGGAGAAGTGGACCTGCCGCTTGTGGTCACACGCTTTTTTCGCTACTTTTCCCATTTCTATTGCTTTCACTAGGGTGGATGACGGGTTGGGATGTGTCTCAGGGTAGTATTTTTAATGGTTGTGTGGGAATTCTGATTTTATAGGTGTACGGCGTGCTGTTTCCCGTTCCGGGCCCATGTTTTTACTTCCGTTTCCGTATGTTTACGGTCACCGTACTTTCCAGTTGCCGCTCATTACGGTGACCGCTAAGATGGGTGGCGGAATTGCACCTAGGGCGCCGTACGACGGCGGTGAGGGGCGTTTTGGGGACATTTCCGCCATCGCGGACTTTGCACTTCCGCCATGGCGTAGTGCTCGTGCCCGATGGGTCGGAATTAGCCGCACTTTGCTCCGTCGTGCAATGGCGGAAACGCTATTTACGCTATGGCGGTCAGGTCAGTCACTTTCCGCCAGGGTCGTAATGAGGGCCATGGTCTTTTAAAACGTATTGCTTTCTTGTAATCATGTTAACCAGTTTCACAATAGTAATTGCTTTGGGATTTTGGTATATGGAAGAAGTACGTCCTCTTGAAACTCTTTTGCCCACCGAAAATGTACCTATTGTATCTACACCTTTTGTGCATCTGCACACTCTATCTCCTAGAGACTCTCAGCACAGACAGAGCTACCACAATAACACACTACTGCTTATAATGAATGCAACACATGCCATTTTGAACAGGTCTAATTGCTGGGTCTGCTCTCATTTACCGCAACATGGAGACAAGGGGTTGGGCTGGTATATTCATCCTTTGCCTCTAACCACTGCATGTTATGCTTCTCTAAGGGCACTGTTCTTTGGCCGATGGAATGATAGCATCTCGGGGAACTTTGATGGAACAAATTTGAATGAGTTTGAAAGACGGGTTTTAACGCCCCTTGGATGCTCGCTTTTTGCAAATAGGAGCAAGCTTAATGTTGCTTCTATTAGGCCTTCTGATAGACTGTCCTGACCTTTTGAATCTCTGATCTCTTTCAAGATGGCTCCTATAGGCAATAGGGATGCCACGCCACCTTCCTATACTGTTAACCATAGTCCCGACTCAGTTTCTTTCTGCATACAGAGGAATGGTACTCAGTCAATGGGTGATTTCAAGGGTTGCACCAATGTTGCGAACTTGACCAGTGAAGACAGACCTTTGTATGTAGGCGAACCTGTCTACTTCGTTTGCGGTAATGAAGCTTTCCCTTGGTTACCTAGGGATTGACAGGGAACCTGTTATTTAGGAATTCTGTTACCTGGGGTATTTATAGCTAGTACCACAGAAATCTCTAAAGCTCATCCAAGGCGGGATGAGAATGGCCATACTTCGTTGCAAGTTCTGGGTGACGTAGCGAAATCCTTCGTACCTTTCTGGGGGCAAATGCTAAATTCCGAGGATATTAGGAGACTAGCGAGAATACTGGAGAGAACCATCAACCGGACCACTGACATACTCTATAACATGACTTTTGAACAGAAAGTGATAAGGTTAGTGGCGCTACAGTACCGAATGGCATTAGATGTCATCCTGGCTGAGCGTGGTGGAGTATGCAAATTAGTGGGGTTGGCTTGTTTTGTTTTTGTACCAGATTCCTCCCCAACCATCTTTAAGGCTATACAGTATTTGCCCGTCCTTAGTTCAGAAGTACACGTTCCTGAGGGAAATTGGGATCTTAGCGCTTGGTTCTGGGACTTCTTACGATCTTGGGGATGGAAGCTACTTTCAGTCTTACTAATTATTCTGGGTATTCTGTTGTTCTGCTGTTGCTGTATGCAATGTCTTCCTGCCATATGTTCAGTGTTAGGGGGATGTTGTGCACAGACTATGGGAACATTAGGACAAAAGGTACGCACACCAGAAAGAATGACCAATGAATTTGTGTTGAGGAAAATTTCCGTCACAGACCTTATGGCGATCGATCTCTCCGATGACTGTGATTCAGGTTGTATGGACATTGAGACGTGGAGTTACTCGTAAAGTGACTAATAGTAGTTTAGTGCATGGCTTAGGCCAAAAGGAGGGTTTGTTAAACGGGAAAACATATCGTGCCTCCTTCTGATATACTGGCCTTAGCTAGTCGCTCTGTGAAGAAAACCGCATTGCAAAGTTCCGATTTTGGATCGACTTCGCCGCCATTTTAGAATCGTCCGCCATTTTGATTTCTGTTCGTATGTGATTCTCTGTTCTAAAATGTGGATTGTGTTTCTAACTTGCAACCGAGCCTTCCCGACCTTTACACCTTGTTAATAGTTAGACTGTCCGAGGGCCGAATGTTTAGACTAGGTAATGAGACCATGGCCCAAGCATGACTTGTGATCCAAGGATTGTCTGCACTAACAAGCCTCATCCACGAACACACATCGAGGACAATGTAATGCAAATGTTGAGCGTGGACACTGGCAGAACTACATTGTGAAGGGATATGTGCTAAGGCTCACTGTTAAATCCAGGAATACACTTTGCCATTGTAACTTGTTGGAAACGCAAACCTATGTAATCCATGTGCATATTATTGTATAAGCTATATGTGAACTTGGCACAAACTCTAGACCGCAGATTATTAACCTGTAGAAGGGCTGGACAATATTGCAATATATGTATAAATAATGTGACTGTTTAGATGTCCAGTACCTCTCCCTCCTCACTGTGACTGGCTGGTACTCATTGCGGGGTGTCGAGAGCCAGATAGCTATCTGTATCAGATCTGTGTTTCTTTGTAACTGCGCAGTATTAAAGATCTGTGAATCTTTACAGCCGTGTTTGATGTATTTCCTTTTGTGGTACTCAACCTCGATATTTCCTTGCTTTTACAGGCAGCGGTCAAGACTAGGTCTCAGGAGGGTTGAGGGTGACTGAAAGACCTCAATGAACACAGAGCAAAGGACAATTATAAATCACTCCCAGTCAGGTGTAGATATTTAAAAATACAAATACATTTATTTCAAGGCTTTTGAGTTTCAACACACAAATCAGATCACAGTAATACTACTAAGCCAATACAATCCCATCTAAATACATATATACAAGACCAATGGTGTCTAAAGGGTTAATGCATGACATGGGTCTACAACCTAAAAGGGGAAGGAAACAGGCAGTGCAAATATTCTTTAGCCCCTTCTGCATCCAACACACTCCTAACTAAGAGGCAGTCCAATCCCAAAGAAGAGTGGAGCCTATTGCTCAAATGTAGTTGCATTGCTGGCGCATGCCGGTAGTTCAAATGGCAAAACGGGGTCTCGTCAGGGGTCTATAGCAGCTCAGAAAGGTAGGTGAGGCGATGAAGAAGAATAGGTTCCCACTATTCGAGGATGGCATCCACATGAGGGCAGAGTTGATTCCAAGATTGGGAATAGATCGCTAGTTTGCACTAGCAGTGGAAAGGAGAGTGACCCTCAGGGGCCACACGTGCATAAAAATGGATGGAGGCACTAAGGGCCACCAGTTAGGGTTGCGATTGCTCACTGACCCCCGGCGCACTCCGGACCAAACTTCTGTAATCGAGTCCACTTCGTTGCAGGTTCAAGTGCAGCAATTTGGTAGCTCTGCGGCTTTCAGCGACGAAGATACAGCGATGATTCCCAAACGGGACAGTGGTGATTTCTCATCTTCTGGTGGATGGATCAGGCCAGTTTCACTGCAGCAGGCTTCAGGGGCAAGAGGGGCACAAATGCAGTGCACCTGCAAAGTTCGTCACCACGGCTGGGTGACACAGTAACCACGTATACTCCGGTTCTGGCGCACTCACTTCATTTCAGACCTGGGATCGCCAAGTGTATGAAATTTGGTGTGAGAGTGCTGTCAATACAGAGCTAGCGATGTACCAAGTTTCGAGGCCCTCCTCAAACGGTAGTGGTATCAGGGCAAAGAGTCTGCGTAAGCTGGTCAGCCCATTGGTTGGCCCAGGGACACTTCTGAGAGAGCTTACTTGCATGGTTTGATGAAGGTGCCGAGAATAGTTGGTCCCACTATTCCAATGGGTCCAAGCGTCTTCGCAGACCTTCTAGGATGACCAGATGAAAAGGGGCCCCACGGGACGACAGCGGGATCAGGGTGCCAAACCTTCCAGCGGGTCACCAGCGGTTCCTCGACTCTGCTTCTTAGTTTCAGGATACTTGGATCCTATCCTTCGTTCAGTGAGAACTCCAGAGATCGACATTGTATGGGGTTTGGGGTCTTCTTTTATCCAGAATCTCCTTCGCACCAAAATGAGGAGGACCCAATGGGAGATCTGCTCACATACAGGCATGCCATACGTGGACCAATCACGGACCCTGGTGGTCCCAGGCCTTCACAGTACTCCAGACTCTGTGGCACCCGGGATGTGCTTTGGAATGTCATGACCACTGTGAGGGGGCACAAGTTGTGCCACATGCAGGCTCCCACAGAACCCTGAGGGCCTTAAAACCACTGCAAAAGGGCTCCTGGAGCCAGTCTTGGCACATTTGGCACCAGGCTCATATGTAGGAAGGAAGGGCTTTTCAAACTAGGTCCCATTTATGTACATGGGCATTTAAATCCAACATGGAAGCACCCACACAGTCTAGTTCTAAGAACCAAGCCATGCGCTCTAGTGTTTTGGGTGTGGCAGGCCTGGAACTACTTTCCCTGGTACTACTTTACCTGGGCTATATAAACCACACCCTGACTGCAGAACACGCTTCGTGTTATTCTGCACCCAGCAGCATGACGCTCACCGTGTCCAGCTCCTGGTCTTCAGCATCTTCCTGTAATCCTACAAGAACAAGATTATTCTGTTTTACCTGAGAAAACACCATCCAGCACTCAGCATCTCAACTGGTCTGCAATCTGTAGAAACCGAGAGAAGAAGAAACATCACTCACCTTTTGAGTACTAGCTTAAGGACTTCCGGCGAACCGCTACCACAGCTGCTGTTCGAACATTGCAACCTGCAATAACGAGAAAGGGAAAAACAATATTAGAACGCGTGCTTCCAAAACATCGAATTTCATCAGTCTTACCTGAATTCCATCGCGCTACGCCACGCTTCTATCCAGAGCACCACAGCAACTTCTGCAAAGGAAAAGAGACATATTCAGATTCGCTTTCAATATTAAACAACCGCACAGCGTTGTACTTACCTTAGCGGATTCCGGGGGCCTGTTTTTCATTGCGCTCTCATCCACTCGCAGCACCACAGCGGCCTGTGAGGAGAAGAAGAAAACACAGGTTAGCTTTAAAAGACAATAAAGGCTCTGCGCTTCGCGCTTTCTCTTACCTAGAAACGTGCCTCTCCATCCGGCACTCCAGCATCAAGATCTTCGCACCTGAAAAAGACATTAACGAATTCCCACCATAAACAGAACAAAGACTGAGGGCCTCATTACACGGTAGGCGGTAGGGATGTAACGTTAACGGTAATGGAATACCGGTAACGTTAAATCCCCATGCGGATCACGACCCAGCTCACCGCTATTAGCGGCACCGCTAAGTAGGCTGCCACTAATAGCGGGCAGTCCGCGTGCGCGCGACCCACCATCCCGTAAATAGCGCCATGCCGCCAATAGCACACTATCACGAGTCAAGCGGCCATGCTAATAGCGGCATGGTAAAGCACCTAAAACCCCTTACCGCCATGGCGCTAATACCGCCATCGCGAACCACCTGTTAAGAGAACTGAGCAGTGTTCCCACCTGCCACAGGTGGAGAAAATCAGCACAGGTGGAGGCAATGGAGACTGTGGCAGCTCAAAAGGAGCACACCACACCCCTTCCCACACCCCTTCCCACAACAAGATGGTTGCAATATTGGCAGCATTACATGGCCTGGAGACCTCATTGCAGTGCAGCTGCAACAACAACAGGCAGCACAAAGGAGATGCAGGAGGAGGAGGAGGAGGGCAAGACAGGCACACCAAGCACCACCACGGCACCCAATCATACCACAGAGGCACCCCCCAATCCCCAGGATCAGAGCCAGTCCATTTAACCTAACCCCTGAGCAGATACATACCCTGTACCGTCTGGACAGGGCTACCATCACCAGCATCGTGGACATGATCCACAACGACATTGTGAGCCTCATAGACATCAGAACTGCCATCCCCCCGCTACTGAAGGTGGTGAGTGTGCTGCACTTCCTGGCCACAGGCACCTACCAGCATACAGTGGGACAGATGCATGGCATCTCACAACCAGTATTCTCCCGCACGCTGAACCAGGTACTCGATGCCCTCCTGAAGCATGCACCTGAACACATATCCATGCTACGGACTGCCCAGGAGATTGCAAACACAAACGTTGGCTTCTATTCACTGGCAGGCATCCCAAGTTGCATCGGGGCCATCGACTGTACCCATGTGGAATTGGTGGTCCCACATCACAATGAAACAGGAAGCAATTAAACTCTATCAATGTCCAAATGGTATGTGACACCAACAAGATAATCACACATTGCTGTGCACGATTTCCCGGATCAACCCATGATTCCATGGTCCCGCGGAACTCAACTATTCTACGCTACATGGAGCAACACACCGGACAACATTCGTGGCTACTTGGTGAGTAGCAGGGCATGTACATGGCAATGTGACTGGGGGGGGTAGAGATACGTACTCCAACTGGGTGTGAAGGGGGGGGAGAGATACATACTCCAACTGGGTGTGAAGGGGGGAGAGATACGTACTCCAACTGGGTGTGAAGGGGGGGAGAGATTCGTACTCCAACTTGGTGTGAAGGAGGGGGGGAGAGATACGTACTCCAACTGGGTGTGAAGGGGGGGGAGATACGTACTCCAACTGGGTGTGAAGGAGGGGAGAGATACGTACTCCAACTGGGTGTGAAGGGGGGGAGAGATACGTCCTCCAACTGGGTGTAGCCTGTCGTATGTGGGCAAAATGCACATACAGATGTACGGCAATGTCCATCTGGGAAGGCGGCAACGTACTTGAGATGAACCGACATGCAAGTATAGGCTACACAACACAGATGACATTCCAGGTCTAGTAACATTAAACATCCATCCACATACAAATTGCACAACATTCCACGCCACAAAATACAAAAATTCCACACATGCCATCAAGATTGCATCCTGAATTAGTCCAGCACAACATCAATAATGCAATGTGCCCTATAATGCATGCAAAGGGATCACCACTAGCCATAGCATTTCCCCACGCACCTATTCCACCACTGAAGAGATGCCTCTCTGCATGGCAACATCAATGTTGGAATGGCAGTACACCAGCAGTGTGGAAACATATCTGCCTGGGCCCAGGGACACCGAAGACCTCGCATCACCCAGGACATGTCAATTACTGTTTGAGGCATCAATGTGGCATGTCTACTTGCAGGGTCAACCTCCCCCTTGCACGTTGCTGACACCCAGACCATCTGCATGTATGCTGTCAATTGTGTACTTGAATCACAATGCAATATCAATTTGTGTGATATGAACAGGCCGCTCTTCAGGTGAACAGTAACAGGACCCCGTTCCTTCCCCCACACAGGTGATGCGGGCTATCCCCTGAAGACCTGGCTCCTCACACCTGTACGGAACCCACGGAACAGGCAGGAGGAGGAATACAATCGTGCACATACCGAACCCGCATCGTGATCGAGCAGACTTTTGGCCTTTTGAAGTCACGGTTTAGGTGCATTAGCAGGTCTGGCGGTGCTCTCCTGTATGGACATGAGAAGGTGGGCAAGATCAACACGGTATGTGTCATGCTGCACAATATGTGTATCAGACGGAATGTGCCACTGCCCCCTGAGGTTGAAATGGAAGCACCTGATGAGGATGATGATGGTGATGAGGACGGAGGTGAAGGGGATGCAGGTCTTGCAAGAGGGGATGGGCAGGAGGGACATGCTGTGAGACAGCATCTGATCAACCAAATATTCGGAGGAACATGTTTACTTACTGTCACATGGATATGGGTATCAATGCACTGGTGTATGTTTGGGAGCACGCAATGGACCCTGTTGCCAATAATGTACACATACACAATGAAGATGTCCAAGCTGTTCTCCCGGAGTCGGGCAGCCTCCTCGACATGCTGGCCAACCAGCACAGTCAGCTCATGTATTCGCTCCAGGATGGTGGTCAGTTGGGGGGCAGTGCTGGGTGACCGTGTACTGGATGCTGCGGCCTCTGATGCACCCACTGCAGCAGGTGAAGGTAACATGGGGGACATAATTGCTGGGTAGTTGCCCTCAACAGTCACATCAGACCCAGGGGTCTGGGTTGGGGCTGGCTCTGGGGTTCTAGGGGGGCTTGGGGTGTGCATCACCATAAGCTCCACTAGGGTGTCCTTCGGATCGGATAGGGGGGCAGTGGCGGCTGCCTCACCAGCGGAGCTAGCCGCAGCTGATGGTGGGCCCTCGGCGGCAGGCATTGGTGCAAGTGGGTTCTCCACGGTGGTGGGGCTGCAGTTTCTGGTGCAGCTACTACTGCCCTGGCAGTGGCACTGTGGCGATGTTTTCTGCTCGTCAGGTGTGGCCTTCCCCCCTTGCCCCTGGATGTTGTTGGGGTGTCCTCCGGCTCCTGTGCCCTTGGCCTCTTGCACGTAGCTGGTGCCTGGGATGCATCAGTGGCATCCTCAACATCTGTATGTGAGGTTGTCAGGGACGAGAAGGGGGGTGGCATTGGTTGCGTTTCAATATACTTAATGCAGATTACATAAATGATGCAGTTGTGGCCATTGGGACTTAGTAGTTGTGGATGCAGGTGATGTGCCAGTTCAGTGCCTCATCCATGCATGGTTGTGTTTGGAACTTGTCTCTGGTGATGTGTGCATGTGTGTATGTTTGGGTCTGACACTGACTTGGTGAGGGATGGATGCATGTGTGGATGTGTGTCCATGCATGAGAGGAGTCTGTGCTCACATATGGGGGGGATAGTACATTCACATCGCATCCTGTCATGTGTACACTCACCTCCATCTGAAGTGGTACCCACGGCGAACTCCATGCTGCCCACTCCTTCAATGGATTCAACGGCAATCAGGTTGGAACATGTCTCCTCCCATTCCTTCATTCGGATAGGTGAACCATCTCATCGGCACTGGCAATGCGATGGTTTTCAGTCAGGATGCCCCTCACCCGCAGTCTGAGGTCGTCCCACCTCTTCCTGCATTCGCGCACAGTGCGCGTGCTGGTGCCCACAGCACTGACTTTGACAGCTACCTCCTCCCAGATGGCTTGGCTTTTTTTTTCAATAAGGTTGGCCAGCGCATGTCATTAGCAAACACTACCTCGGCATTCTCAGCCAGGGTCTGTGTTAGCATGTTCAGTTCCTCTGGCGTATATTTCTCCTTGCGCTGCCTGTCAGAGGTTTTTTTTTGTGCCTTGGGCATGATGCAGGTGTCCCAGATGATTTTGCACTGGTCACAACTCGAAACAGGTCCTGGGGCAGAGGATGGCAATGGATTGTGTTTTTAAAGATGGCCGCCGTGCTCTTTCCCGTTCCTGTGCGATGACGCTATTTCCGGTTCCGCAATTTAACAGTCACCGCTAATAGCGGTGACCGCTATTTGCATGTAGCGCGAGGGCGGAGGTGCTATCTGCACTATCGTGGAAGCGGGTAAGGGACTTTTAGGGGACTTTACCGGCATGGCGGTAGGGTCATTAACGGCATGGCGCTATGCTCGTATCCGCGTACTCGTGATCGTGCGCTATTAGCGCCCTCTTGCGACGGCAGACACGTTAATAGCGCCATGCTGCTAATGTGCGGTTTTTACCGCACAACGTGTAATGAGGCCCTTACAATTAACAAACCTACCTGCCTACCAGCAGATTCGGGGTCACAGCAGGCCTGGGCCCAAGGAAGGCGTACTGCACCAGTGAAGCAACTCGGGCAGCTCGCCAACAAACGTCAAGCGCCCCTGCACAAGAAATGCAGGACAGATAGCTCGTCCTACAAATAACTAAGATTCATTATTCAGCACTGGGCAACGACGCATCCAGAGTTCTAGATCTCAGAGCCTTCCAGACACCCCCGGGGATATCAGGTGAGCGTAACAGAACAAGAAGCCTTAAAACCTTAACCACCCGGGCATTATGGAGACATCTGAAACTGATTAGTTAGCCCAGCTTTTGGGACAATTAAGCGCTGAGGTACACACAGCCTGGCAGGAAACCAATGCCTTAAGATGTGAGTTAATAGTCACAAAAGACCGTACTGATGAACTAAGCAAACAGCTACTACAAACACAGGCGGGGCAGGCTCCATTGCCCGGATTCACCCCATTCATTGCTACACCATCATCAGTCAATCCAGTACAGATAAAGTTGCCAGGAGCAGTACCCCTGGCACCACCAGAACGGTTTAATTGAGACCCCAGAAGGTATGCAGCATTCATGAACCACTGCCGCCTCCATTTTCTTTGTAGGCCTGGGGACTTCCCAAACGACCAGACGAGGCTGGCCTTCGTGTTATCATATTTGAGTGGAAGTGCTGCAGACTGGTCGGTACCTTTAGTGAGCCGGGATGACCCATTACATCAGAACTTCAGGGGTTTTCAACAAGAGATGGAAAAGCTATTTGCTCCACACTTGCATGGACAAGCTCTTGATAACAAATTCCTGTACCTCTGCCAAGGGAATCAAGATTTGCTGACTTATATTGCCACCTTTAATAGAGTGGTTGTAGAAGCGGGGTGGCCAGAAGATAAAAGAACCACATTGTTTCATCGGGGCCTACGAGGAGACCTGAAGGATGTCCCTGCTCAAGTGGTAGACCCACCTAAAGACTGTGCAGAGTATATCAACCTGGTAGTTCAGTTGGACCACAGATTATAGGATCGAAGAACAGACCAAAGTAGACTCAAAAATTGTGCCATGTACGTACGTTCAAAAGATAATGTTCAACGTCCATCAGAAAATACCACAGAACCCATGCAGATTGGAGGAGTATGACCCCCCCTTTAACCAAGATTGAAAGATACAAGAGGAGACAGCTAGAGTTATGCCTATACTGTGGTAAATCAGGTCACTACCTCAAAGAATGCCCAGTGAAAACTCCAAGGAAGGTGGTCAGCGCTACAGAGAAAGAAGATGATAGAAAGGAATCGGAAAACTACCAGGCCCGGGAAGCGTAGAGGTCCGCTTGTCGAGCGAGAAGGATGAGTCACAGACCTCACATTTCGCCCTACCAGTAACCTTGATCAATCACCAACGACCGACACGGATGCATGCCATAGAGGCATATATAGACAGCGGAGCAGTTGGTAATTACATAGATCGAGATCTGGCAACAGAAATGGGACTTCCCTTATGCACAAAACCAACAACTGAAAAGGTAACTACTGTTGACGGTACAGAAATTGCTTTGGGACCAGTAACCCAATGCACAACAGAATTAACCCTTCTGTGTCAGTATGGACATCAAGAAGCAATCACGTTTGACCTCATCAAAGCTCCTCAGTTCCTGTTGATCTTAGGGATGCCATGGTTTGTAACTAACAATCCCCACATAGACTGGCGTGCAAAGAGACTGACCTTTTCTGACGAATGCGCTCACGCTTGCTACCCGAAATCTATACCACAGCCAAACTTGAAATCTGTGTTAAGAAAAGGGATGAATAGAAAAACGCATTTTGCACCAAGTATGGCCTGTACGAATATCAGGTAATGCCTTTCGGGCTGTGCAACGCTCCCGCAGCGTTCCAATACTTCATGAATGATGTATTACAGGAATTTATCGATGTCTGTTCCCTGCTCCATATTGACGACATCCTGGTGTATTCCCCCTCTGAAAGAGATCATGTGGAACATGTTCGCTCAGTCCTTGAAAAACTTTGCCTGCCAGCACCAACTGTATGCTAACCTTGAGAAATGCTCCTTCCATGTCACCGAAGTTGAGTTCCTTGGTTTTGTTCTCTCGCCAAAGGGAGTCAAGATGGATTTACACAAAGTAGATGCCATCCTTAATTGGCCGTTGTGAAGAGAGAAAACGGAACGACCGGTGGGGGGTGTCTGTACTTATGCTCTCTATATGGTAGAGGAGAGGCACAGAGGACCCCGGCCAAGATTCTCTAATACGGTAGCAATGGACGAGCAATCAAGGCCTAGCTTCTCAGGAGGTGATGCGGGCTGGTTCTTAAGTACAGTGTACCCCAAGCCCCCACAAAGGAATGTCCACACACTGTATTGGTTAGAACACAGTCTTTATATAATCAATGTTCAAGGTTATATACACTTATCATAATAACTCACTTTGTACTCAGGAAAATCAACAATGGCAAATATATTCAATTCTAAAGTGGTACCACCCTTTGTATTAGATCTTATTAAAGTGCATCAACAATACTGTAACAATGTCACACAGATCAATAGAGTGAAACCAGCAATAGAGAGAGGAGAGAAAATAAGATGGTTGAGCAATAGGCAGAATACTGGCCCCTACCACTAGGCACAGTTCTGTGTGGAGATCCCCCCACCTGGGCAACCTGTAAAATAAAGATATAGCACAAGCCCAGTCCATATATTGTTCTGCAAGTCTTATTCCCTCCTATAATGTTTTTACCCCCCCAATGTACCTGGTGGAGTCGAGTTCTTCGAAGAGGCGTCGACAGATCCTTCTTGAGCGACCCCCTTTCAAGCGGGAGTCGAACGTCCGTCGACAAACAAGGTAGAACGGCGTCGATGAGGCGGCAGCTTTGTCCGAGCGGTGCTCGTCGGTGTCGGAGCGTCGGCGTCCTGCAAGGCAGAGGCATGCGGGGCACCTCGGTGACAATAGTTCTGGACCGCAAAGATTGTGGAGACGGAGGCCCAGCAAGGGTGTCGAGTCGTTCGAGTCTTTGTGGTCTTCGGGTGGCGGGAAACCCACCGGCAGGTTTCTCCTCGGCGCGTTGGTCGTCCTCGACTTTCTCCGGCAGGATAAAGCGGTCGACGGTGCGGTCGAGGGAGACCTTCGATTCGAATGTTCTTAGGCAAAGGAGCGGACGGCTCCGGTCGTCGGCGGCATGGCGTCAAGTGGTTCCCACGGCTGGGCAACACAACTTCGACGGGCCTCCAGCGGTTACACAAACCTGCGAACCCTGGTCGACGGCAATGGACTTCGACGGCGTCGATGTCCGGGTGCTTCACTTCGATCTCCTCGGCGGTCCCGTCTTGGGTCGGCAGCCTTTCGAGGGTCTGTCTTCCAGGGCACTTCGGCGAAGATGGAGCGGTGCTCGATGGTCCCTCGGAGCATGGGAAGAGGGCACCTTACCAGGTCCTCTCTCGGGTCAGTCTTCGACGATTTCGGCAGCCTTCGGATCAGTCGAAGCAAATGCCACAGCAAGTCTTCTTCTTCCAGCTGGACGTCGAGGATCAGCAGTTCCAGTTACTCTTAGAGTGGAGACTCAGCTCCAGAATGCTTCTGAACGCTTCTGAACGTTCCCTGAACCCCCTGCACAGTGGTGAGAGGTCCCCAGATATACTATTCTGTCTCTCATCCACACTGCTGGCACACACTCAGCAGCCAATCATACAGAGGGGCATTCATGCAGTCAGTCAGCCAATCAGGCACACAGTGCATTCAGGCCACACTCCTCCCTTTCAGACACTCACAACAAGGAATGTGGATTGGGACAAGTACCCAGCCATTCAACACTACACACTGCATTCAGGCCAGTTTCGGGCAGGGCTGTCTCAGTCTTTGTCTCTCATGCCAGAAACCAGACAACCACAACAAGGAGTGTATATTGGTCACACACTCCATTCACCCAGGTCCCACCCACAGGAGGTACCCACAACATACAGTCACTGGGAAGGCTCCAGTCAGTCTAGCTGGGCCTTCACAACAACACCATATATGGAACTTCCACCCAACAGCCAGTCAGGGGGAAGGGACAGAGTCAGGGCTTCCCAGGACTTTGGGTAAACAAGGTAACAGGCAATAGAAAGCAAGAGGCCACAGGGGCCATCTTGTTTCCTATCAGGAATCAACTGATCCCAATGGCAGGGCCTGGGTATCCCAAAATGGAGGACACGCAGAGCACCTTCAAATTCAGCATGGAGCTGCCACCAGCCCATACCCTGCTCTGTGGGCCACCCACAGGTGCCCAAAAACATACACTAGGGACACAGGGTTGTACCCCTACCCATGGGTGCCATAAGGGTATCCCATGGGTCTGTTCACCAAACCAAAAGAGAGAGCTGCCCTGCCAGGAGTCCCACATGGACTCCTGGGCAGAAAACATGACGGAACACACGATAAAAAGCAGTAAAGGACAAGGATTCAGAGGCCCTGTCCCTCAGATGCATTTCCAGCATCACAGTCGCCCCCCCCAGACTGAGGTGGAGGGTGTCTAATCTCCCACGGGATAGACACCCTCATCCAGACGGTCAACATACCTTCTGGAAAGGCCATCTGCATTATCGTGACTCTTCCATGATCTGTGCTCTATGGTGAAGTCTAGCCCTTGCAGGCTAATGGACCACCTGAGCAATTTCGGATTCTCACCCTTCATTTGCATAAGCCACTTCAGGGGCTTATGATCTGTTTGGACCTTGAAGGTAGACCCCGTAAGGTAGGTCCTAAAACGCCTAAGGCTCCAAACTATGCTAAAACACTCCTTTTCAACAGTAGCCCACCTAAGTTCTCTACCCTTGAGTTGTCTACTGATGAATATGATAGGATGTTCTCTCCCTTTGTCATCTAACTGGGACAAGACAGCTCCAATTCCGGTGTCGCAGGCATCCGTCTGGACGATAAAGGGTCGGCTGTAGTCAGGCGCACACAACACAGGTGCCCTACACAGACTTTCTTTCAAGCCATCAAAGGCCCTCTGACAGTCTTCGGTCCAATTAACCTTCCTAGGCTGTTTGGGTGAAGTTAGAGCTGTCAGGGGTGCAGCTATGGTCCCATAGTCTGCCATGAAATTGCGATAGTACCCAGTGAGGCCCAAAAAGGCTCTCACCTGGGTTTGAGTATTGGGAGTCTCCCAGTTCTGTACATCCTGTACTTTACTGGAGAGAGGTTGGATTTGACCCCCTCCTACCTCATGACCAAGATAGGTAACTTTCCCCTGAGCTATCTGGCACTTGGTGGCCTTGATAGTGAGGTTAGCCCTTTTCAAGGCCTGCAACACCTTATCCAGATGTGTCAAATGCTCTTCCCAGGTGGAACTGTAGACGGCAATGTCGTCTAAGTAAGCCACACAAAAGGCTTCCAGCCCACTGAGCGCATGGTTGACCAATCTCTGGAAGGTGGCAGGGGCATTCTTCAACCCAAAAGGCATGATCCTAAACTGGTAGAGTCCCCCAGGTGTTGAGAAGGCCGTCTTTTCCTTGGCATGGTCCGTCAGAGCTATTTGCCAATAGCCTGAGGTAAGGTCAAAGGTGCTCACAAATTTGGCAGCACCTATGGTGTCCACGAGCTCATCAGCCCTGGGCAATGGGTGCGCGTCAGTTTTGGTGATGGCATTGAGTCCTCGGTAGTCCACACAGAACCTCCAATCCTTGGTACCCGCCTGGGAACTTGCCTTGGGGACAAGGACCACTGGACTGGACATGGGACTGGTTGAGGGTTCAATAACACCCAGATCCAACATCTTGGCGACCTCAGCCTGGATGTGGTTCCTGACGGTATCTGACATACGGTAGCACCTGCTTTTGACAGGCACACTGTCACCAGTGTCAATTTCATGCCTACACCACGGTGTAAGGCCTGGTGTCAGTGAAAACAGAGAGGCATACTGTTGGAGCAAAGCCCTGCAGGCCCTCTGTTGCTCTGTTGTCAAATCCGGAGAGAGATGTACTCCCTCCACTGAGCCATCCTGAGGGTTGCTATGCAGCAAATCAGGAAGGGACTCACTCTCATCCTCTTCTTGCCCTGAAGCTAGCAAGAGACACGAGACTTCTGCTCGCCGGTGGAAAGGCTTGAGCCTGTTGACATGGAATACCTGAGGGGCTACCCCAGAGGCTCCCATGTCAACCAGATAATTGACTTCGCCCATCTTGGAGATGATCCTGAAGGGTCCAGTCCACTTGTCTGCCGAAGCTCCAAGCTTGGTAGGCTCCATCACAAGGATTTCCTGTCCCGGAGTCCAATCCACTTGCGAGGCTTTAAGGTCATGCCAGTACTTATTCAATTCCTGGCTGGCCTTGAGATTTGCTGTTGCCTGACCCATCATCTGTGTCATCCTCCGTCTGAGGCCTAACACATAGTCCCCCACTTGCTTGGCGGGACCTGGAGGGGTGGCTTCCAAGCCTTCTCTGATCAAGGCGAGGGGCCCCCTCACGGGATGTTCAAAGAGTAACTCAAAGAGGCTGAAACCAACACCCTCTTGAGGTACCTCTCTGTAAGCAAACAGCAGGCATGGCAGGAGGAGATCCCATTTCCTCCTTAGGGGTTCTTCCAAAGCCCCTAGCATGCCCTTGAGAGTTTTATTAAATCTCTCAACCAGACCATTGGTCTGGGGGTGGTAAGAGGTGGAGAACTTGTAGGTTACCCCGCACTCTTTCCACATGGTTTTCATGTAACTAGACATGAAGTTGGATCCTCTGTCAGAGACAACCTCCTTGGGGAATCCAACACGGGTGAAAATGCCCAGGAGAGCCCTGGCAACCACCTTGGCAGTAACAGTCCGAAGGGGTATTGCCTCAGGGTACCTGGTGGCATGATCTACCAAGACCAGGATGAACCGATGTCCACCTGAAGTGGGAGGGTCAAGGGGACCGACAATGTCGATGCCCACCCTCTCAAATGGTGTGCCAACCACTGGCAATGGCTGCAGTGGGGCAATGACACTGCCTCCAGTCTTGCCAGACAACTGACAAGTTGGGCAGGTCCTGCAGTGGGACTCCACCTCTACTCCCATCCGTGGCCAGTAGAAATGGGCAGAGAGCCTCTGCTTAGTCTTCTTGGTCCCAAGATGACCAGCCAAGGGCACCTCATGCGCCAACTGCAGTAGGAAGGGCCTGTAAACCTGGGGTACCACCAACCTCTTGAGGGCACCAGGTTCAGGCTTAGTGGGCTCACTAACAAGGAGCTCATCCTCCCAATAAATCCGGAATGTCCTAGGCACTTCTCCTTGTGCCTGGGACAGGGCCTGTTTCCTCAGTCCCTCGAGAGAGTGGCACTCTCTCTGTCCCTTACAGAAGTCTGCCCGGGAGGGTCCCCCTTCAGCTAACAAGCATTGAAGGTCGGGATGATCCTCCGGGTTGAGAACCTCTCCCACAGGAGAGTCTTCTGTCTCTTCTCCCACAGGAGTTGAGTTCGGGTTTTCCACTGGACCCAGCCCGTCCGGAGCATGGATCCCAATGGGTGCTGTCGGAACAGCAGGAAGAGAAGGTGTTTCCTCCACAGAGGTGGCCTTCTTGGTCTTCCTTCTTCTTGCCTTAGGCCTCGCCTTTGGCTCGGGTACCTGACCCACAGCCAGACCCGGTGTCACCTGTGACCTAGTGACTGCAGCAGCAGTCATGGGAAGACCATCCGAGATCAACCCCAACTCTACTAGATCATTTCCTAACAGAATGTTAGCAGGGACATTGTCCTGAACCAGGACAGGAAGCTTTGCTGTCTTGTCTCCAATCATGAGTGTGACTAAGGCTACAGGTGATAATTTGGGAGGCCCACCAGCTAATCTGGTGGTTTGCAGAGGAGCACCTTCAAACCTCTGGCTTGAGCAGGGTCCTGTCCACCACTGTCATGCTTGCTCCAGTGTCTCTCAAACCAGTAGAAGGCTGGCCATTCAAGAGGACACTTCTCAAAAACCTACGGGTGTTCTGTGGGATAGTCGCCAGTACTTCTGCATACTGGTCCCAGGCCCCAAGGGACACTAAGGAAATCTCTACCGGAGCACCAAATGTGATCTCGGTAGAGGAGGGGAGGACAGGGGCCTCCACCTCAGACACGGGGTAAGGGTAGGTCAGGCTGACAGCCTGTACTCCAAGTGCCTTACCTTTACACTTGGAGTCACCCCTTTTGTGATCCAGAGCCCCACAGTCCCAACAAGCGCCAGGAGTGCGGGGTACGGTACTGGAACCACTGGGAGCCTGCTTTGCAGCAGGTGGACCACTACTCTTATTCCCACCCACAGGTGACTTATCCCCACTAGATTTTTGGGTCTTGGGAGAGGAAGGTTTAGGTTTACCCGACTGTGACTGCTTGTGGGACTCCTCAGCTTTCTGAGAGGCCCCCTTTTCTTTGTCCTTGTCCTTCCCACTGGAGTCCTTAGGGGACACCCGGTGGGAGACCCACTTGTCAGCCAACCTAGCCAGCCTAAAGGGGTCCAAAATGTTCTGGTCAGCCACATACTGACGCAGCTCTGGTGAACAGGCTTCAGAAAAATGCTCAAAAAACAAGAGGTGGGACAATTCAACAAAAGTCTTAACCTTGTATCCATCGATCCACCCCATCATGTTCATGTGCGCAGCACTCACCCAGTCAACCCAAGACACATTCTCTCTTTTCTTAAAATCCCTGAACCTTTTAAGGTATTGGGTAGGTGTCTTGCCAAACTTGGCAATCAAAGCAGACTTCATACACTCATACTGACTCCTTTCTTCCACACTCAGCTTCAGAATACAGTCATATCCAGTTTGAGGCACTCTGCTTAACAAACACTTAGCCCAATCTCTTTTATCAACATCCGGAATCGCACAAGCCATTTCAAACGCTTCAATCCATTGGAGGATATCTGAACCCTCCACAAATACACCAACCAAATCTTTCATAAACTTGGTGGCTGGGGACCTGACACTCTCACTGGTTTTAGCTGAAGTCTCCACTCTAGCTCTCTCTAGCTGGATTCTCTGACATTCAGTGTCCTGGCTCTTGAGTTCAAGGTCCTTATTTTTGAGCTCCACTTGTTGAGCCAACTCCTCTTTCTTAAGTTCAGCATCTATTTCCAACTTGCGGTATTCAAAGGCCAATTTCATCCTTAATAACTCAAGCTCCAAGGAATTGCTGGGGTTTGGAACAGAGGCAGCAGGAATGGCGGCATTCCTTAGAAACAGATTCAGCAGAAACCCCAGGGGCAGAGTCCTCATTGATTGCATTCCCTCCCTCATCAAGAGTTTCACCATCAGTCTGGTAGTCCACCAGGGCAGCTATCAGCTCAGCCCTGGACCTATCCACAAAGTCTAACTCCCTGGCTTCACAAGCACTCTGGAGAGCCTCCAAGCTCATCCGAGTCAATTTGCCATTTGCAATAGACTCCATTGTTTGTAATGCAGTTATCTTGTACACAACTAAACCTTAATTTAATAAAGTGCGGATATCCTTTGTAAGTGGCACGGTTATACACTGATTCTTAAAACCATAAGCATCCCACCGCTGCCACCAGTGTGAAGAGAGAAAACGGAACGACCGGTGGGGGGTGTCTGTACTTCTGCTCTCTATATGGTAGAGGAGAGGCACAGAGGACCCCGGCCAAGATTCTCTAATACGGTAGCAATGGACGAGCAATCAAGGCCTAGCTTCTCAGGAGGTGATGCGGGCTGGTTCTTAAGTACAGTGTACCCCAAGCCCCCACAAAGGAATGTCCACACATTGTATTGGTTAGAACACAGTCTTTATATAATCAATGTTCAAGGTTATATACACTTATCATAATAACTCACTTTGTACTCAGGAAAATCAACAATGGCAAATATATACAATTCTAAAGTGGTACCACCCTTTGTATTAGATCTTATTAAAGTGCATCAACAATACTGTAACAATGTCACACAGATCAATAGAGTGAAACCAGCAATAGAGAGAGGAGAGAAAATAAGATGGTTGAGCAATAGGCAGAATACTGGCCCCTACCACTAGGTACAGTTCTGTGTGGAGATCCCCCCACCTGGGCAACCTGTAAAATAAAGATATAGCACAAGCCCAGTCCATATATTGTTCTGCAAGTCTTATTCCCTCCTATAATGTTTTTACCCCCCCAATGTACCTGGTGGAGTCGAGTTCTTCGAAGAGGCGTCGACAGATCCTTCTTGAGCGACCCCCTTTCAAGCGGGAGTCACGGATCGTCGAGGGGCATCGAGAAGCGTTGAGGAACTCGGTGTTCGGCGACGGGGAATCGACGGCCCTTCTTGAATGCCTTCCCTTTCAAGCGGGAGACACGGGGCGTCGAACGTCCGTCGACAAACAAGGTAGAACGGCGTCGATGAGGCGGCAGCTTCATCCGAGCGGTGCTCGTCGGCGTCGGAGCGTCGGCGTCCTGCAAGGCAGAGGCGTGCGGGGCACCTCGGTGACAATAGTTCTGGACCGCAAAGATTGTGGAGACGGAGGCCCAGCAAGGGCGTCGAGTCGTTCGAGTCTTTGTGGTCTTCGGGTGGCGGGAAACCCACCGGAAGGTTTCTGCTCGGTGCGTTGGTCGTCCTTGACTTTCTCCGGCAGGATAAAGCGGTCGACGGTGCGGTCGAGGGAGTCCTTCGATTCGAATGTTCTTAGGCAAAGGAGCGGACGGCTCCGGTCGTCGGCGGCACGGCGTCAAGTGGTTCCCACGGCTGGGCAACACAACTTCGACGGGCCTCCAGCGGTTACACAAACCTGCGAACCCTGGTCGACGGCAATGGACTTCGACGGCGTCGATGTCCGGGTGCTTCACTTCGATCTCCTCGGCGGTCCCGTCTCGGGTCGGCAGCCTTTCGAGGGTCTGTCTTCCAGGGCGCTTCGGCGAAGATGGAGCGGTGCTCGATGGTCCCTCGGAGCACGGGAAGAGGGCGCCTTACCAGGTCCTCTCTCGGGTCAGTCTTCGACGATTTCGGCAGCCTTCGGATTGGTCGAAGCAAATGCCACAGCAAGTCTTCTTCTTCCAGCTGGACGTCGAGGATCAGCAGTTCCAGTTACTCTTAGAGTGGAGACTCAGCTCCAGAATGCTTCTGAACGCTTCTGAACGTTCCCTGAACCCCCTGCACAGTGGTGAGAGGTCCCCAGATATACTATTCTGTCTCTCATCCACACTGCTGGCACACACTCAGCAGCCAATCATACAGAGGGGCATTCATGCAGTCAGTCAGCCAATCAGGCACACAGTGCATTCAGGCCACACTCCTCCCTTTCAGACACTCACAACAAGGAATGTGGATTGGGACAAGTACCCAGCCATTCAAAACTACACACTGCATTCAGGCCAGTTTCGGGCAGGGCTGTTTCAGTCTTTGTCTCTCATGCTAGAAACCAGACAACCACAACAAGGAGTGTATATTGGTCACACACTCCATTCACCCAGGTCCCACCCACAGGAGGTACCCACAACATACAGTCACTGGGAAGGCTCCAGTCAGTCTAGCTGGGCCTTCACAACAACACCATATATGGAACTTGCACCCAACAGCCAGTCAGGGGGAAGGGACAGAGTCAGGGCTTCCCAGGACTTTGGGAAAACAAGGTAACAGGCGATAGAAAGCAAGAGGCCACAGGGGCCATCTTGTTTCCTCTCAGGAATCAACTGATCCCAAAATGGAGGACACCCAGAGCACCTGTCAAATTCAGCATGGAGCTGCCACCAGCCCATACCCTGCTCTGTGGGCCATCCACAGGTGCCCAAAAACATACACTAGGGGCACAGGGTTATATCCCTACCCATGGGTGCCATAAGGGTATCCCATGGGTCTGTTCACCAAACCAAAAGAGAGAGCTGCCCTGCCAGGAGTCCCACATGGACTCCTGGGCAGACAACATGACAGAACACACGACAAAAAGCAGTAAAGGACAAGGATTCAGAGGCCCTGTCCCTCAGATGCATTTCCAGCATCACAGCCGTCACCTTCTTCACTTAAAAGAACCCAAAGCATGCTCGGCTTTGCAAATTCTTATTGCCGATTTATTCCAGATTTCTCATGGATAGTCCACCCAATCACATTGTTACTGAGAAAAAAAACATCAAAAAATTCCAATGGACTGAAGAGGCGGAACAGGCCTTTCAAGAACTCAAGAAAAAGATTAACCTCTGCGCCAATCTTATGACATCCTCGCCCTGATCTCCCCTATGTAGTGGAAACTGATGCTTCCAGCGTAGCTATGGGAGAAGTTCTCTCTCAAAGAGATCCAGAGACAGGCAAATTGCACCCCTTGGCCTTTTGGTCACATAAGTTCTCACCACCAGAACTTAACTATGCAATTACAGACAAAGAATTGTTGGCAATAAAATCATCCTTCAAAGCCTGGCGGCAGTATCTATTAGGTGCCAGACATATCATCACAGTAATCACTCCAGTAATCACAGATCACCAAAACCTTCAATACCTAAAGTCAGCAAAAGTCCAATCGGCACAACAGTTGCAGTGGGCTCTATTCTTCGCAGAAAACGATTACGTAATAACATACCGACCGGGAGAACGGAATAGGAAGGCTGATGCCTTGTCTCGTATGGGTGTTGAAGAGAAAACAAACCGTACCCTGGACCCTGTTGCCATCATCCCAAGTGATAAACTACTGGGACTCACCACCACATTGACTCTGAGTGAACTTCAAGATAAGATTCGAACCTTAATGAACCCAGAGATCTTGCAGAAATGGAATTCCCAAAATGAACATCACACGGTTATGGGTGGATTACCCTACTTCAGGGAACGACTATATCTACCAAGTAAAGATCTGCAAGAATTGGTCATGTCTGGTTATCACGATTCCCTGATCGAAGGCCATCCCGGAATTGCTAAGACTCTAGCCAAGGTTAAACGGAATTATTTGTGGCCAACCTGGCATAAGGACATTTGTCGATTCATTCTATCCTGTGGGATAAGTGCACAGAATAAATCACAAAAACATAAACCAGCTGACCTCCTACAACCACTGGATATTCCACCGGCTCCCTGGCATACTCTTTCTCTTGATTTTATTACAGACTTATCTCCCTGTCAAGTTTTTAATAACATTCTGTTGGTTGTAGACCTGTTCTCTAAAATGGCACATTTAATTCCATTCGAAGGACTTCCAAATGCTACCGGTCTGGCAAAAGCATTTCTTGAACAGATTATAAAACTGCATGGTTCCCCTCAGTCCTAATCTCAGATCGTGGAAGCCAATTTGTATCTTCTGGAGGAAATGTTGTACCATGGCACAAATCGATGTTCGATTATCCACTAGCCATCACCCCCAAATGGATGGACAAACAGAAAGAACAAACCAGACATTAGAACAGTATCTACGTTGCATGCCGCATCAAGTGGAAGAGAATTGGAAAGACTTGTTATGGATAGCGGAATACGCATAGAAAAACTCCATACACACCAGCACAGGACAAACTGAACTAGACTCCCCCACGACCTTGGAAATGCCAGCGGTAAAAGGCTCTACACAGAAGCATAACCCAAGCCTTCAAAAGGGCAAATGAACATTTACTGCAAGCCAAAAACAGACCAAAACAAATTTTCGGACCGGCATCGAAAGAAAGCTCCAGATTACCAAGTTGGAGACGAAGTATGGTTGGCATCAAAACATGTGCCCATAAAAGGTCCCGGACCTTTCATCCAAGATATCCAGGACCCTATACCATCGAATCAGTGATAAATCCGGTGGCTGTCAAGTTAGCCTTACCAGCAAGCATAGAAATGTATCCGGTGTTCCATGTGTCACTTGTAAAACCTGTACAACCAGGAACCCGAGTCTTAACACCACCAAAACCTGTGCTAGTTGATGGAGAGCCAGAATTTGAAGTTAAAAACATCCTGGATTCGAAACGTACCAGATCTAAGCTATACTAGTTAGTGGACTGGAAAGGGTACAGGCCTCAAGACAGAACTTGGGAATCAAGTGAACATATTCCCGCACCACGTCTGCTTAAGAGGTTTCATCTGGATAACCCCACAAAAACCCGGGCAGGAAGGATACCATGGGAGGGGACTGGGGGGGGTGCTCTCATGACCACTGTGAGGGGCACAAGTTGTGCCACAAGCAGGCTCCCACCAGAACCATGAGGTCCTTAAAACCACTGCAAAAGGGCTCCTGGAGCCAGCCTGGTGCCTTTGGCACCAGGCTCATATGTAGGAAGCAAGGGCTGTTCAAACTAGGTCCCATTTATGTGCATGAGCCTTTAAATCCAACATGGAAGCACCCACACAGTCTCGTTCTAAGAACCAAGCCATGCGGTCTAGTGTTTTGGGTGTGGCAGGCCTGGAACTACTTTCCCTGGTACTACTTTACCTGGGCTATATAAACCATACCCTGACTGCAGAACATGCTTTGTGTTATTCTGCAACCAGCAGCGTGACGCTCACTGTGTCCAGCTCCTGGTCTTCAGCATCTTCCTGTAATCCTGCAAGAACAGGAACAAGATTATTCTGTTTTATCTACGAAAACACCATCCAGCACTCAGCATCTCAACTGGGCTGCAATCTGTGGAAACCGAGAGAAGAAGAAACATCACTCACCTGTGAGTACTAGCTTAAGGACTTCCGGCGAACCGCTACCACAGCTGCTGTTTGAACACTGCGACCTGCAATAACGAGAAAGGGAATACAATATTAAAATGCGCGTTTCCAAAACATCGAATTCCATCAGTCTTACCTGAATTCCATCGCGCTACGCCCGCTTCCACCCGGAGCACCACAACAACATCTGCAAAGGAAAAGAGACATATTCAGGTTTGCTTTCAATATTAAACAACTGCACAGCGCTGTACTTACCTTAAGGGATTCCGGGGGCCTGTTTTTCATTGCGCTCTCATCCACGCGCAGCACCACAGTGGCCTGTGGGGAGAAGAAGAAGAAAACACAGGTTAGCTTTAAAAGACAATAAAGGCGCTGCGCTTCGCGCTTTCTCTTACCTAGAAACATGCCTCTCCATCCGGCACCCCAGCCTCAAGACCTTCGCACCTGGAAAGAAGGAGATAAAGACATTAACGAATTCCCAACATAAACAGAACAAAGACTTACAATTAACAAACCTACCTGCCTACCAGCAGATTCGGGGTCACAGCACGCCTGAGCCCAAGGAAGGCGTACTGCACCAGTGAAGCAACTCGGGCAGCTCCTCAACAAATGTCAAGCGCCCCTGCACAAGAAACGCAGGACGGATAGCTCACCCTACAAATAACTAAGATTCATTATTCAGCAATGGGCAACTATGCATCCAGGGTTCAAGATCTCAGAGCTTTCCAGACGCCCCTGGGGATATCAGGTGAGCGTAACATGGAACTAGATGTTCCAGCCCACATCCTGGAGGCACACACGCAAGACATGCAGAAGCCTGCAAAAGCTTGGCGCTTTGAGGGAACATGCATGCCCAAATAAGGACTTACCCGGGTCGGCTCGACCTGGGGAAGGCGAAGGGGCAAGATGGCCAAAGGACAGGACAAAGAACCTCGTGGTATGGCCATTTTGGAGCCAGGCCACCTAACCTTACCAAACACATAAAGCGCAGTTTATCTGGCAAGAAAGGGTTAAAAATATGCAAAATGATAAGCTGCTACCAGCTTTGTCCAAGGCACAGCTGCACTTCTCCTAAAAGATTCTTCGAGACTATCCAGGGCCTTTGGAAATGACTAATAGACCCAAGTGCACTGTACTGGAAGGTACATTGTACACTTGTTAAATGTTGCCGAAAAGTTGCAACATTGGAAAGGACTATGGGAAACATCATTATGAGTTAGCCGGTCCGGATTTAACGGTGCCGGTAAAATCGTACCAGCACCGTTTTCCGGACCGGCTTACTCCGAGTTATGTGGCCCTGTGGTGTTACACCCACCAGGTCTGACCTGGCTGGCGCAACGCCACCTGCCGCACACAAACGTGGAAGCACCGGCAGCATTACTGCATGGTGCTGGTGTTTCCACTGCCCCCATTCCCATGGAGTCCTATGGGGCTCCACAGGAATGGGGAGTAATGGAAAGCCGGCTCTGGAAATTACCGGACCACCGGCACTGTAATGCCCCGGTGATTCTGGCAAGTCCGGAGCCAGTAAATCCCCACTCATAATGAGGCCCAAAGTCTCCCAGTACTGACTGTCTTAAGGGCATGTAAGTTTCCCCATGAAAAGTGAGCGAAATGCCCAGAGGAGTGCAGCAGAAGGCTGGACTCCTCTGGTCAAGTTAGACTATGGTGTTTAACATCAGCAAAAAGTTGGTGGGGTACACAACTGGAGGGAAAATTGAACATGAAATGGAAATCTTTCCTAACAGTACTACACAATGTAGCCCCACAGCATGGTGTACCAGTTGATATTCAGAATGGATATTTCCCTCATGCACAAGCCTTACCCTTGTTTGGCCAAAGGGTACAGAGAGAGGCTGCACACAACCAGCTGGTGCAAACATACTTTACGTGAAACATGTCCCTGTGGAGCTTACACAGTGAGGCCACAGCCCTGGTGCCATTCAATGATGAAATGGGGCATATCCTCCAATACCCTGAGAATGTATGTCTAGGAGAGGCAACTGTGTGTGTCGATTAGACATAATATAACATGCACCAAACATCAACACAGTCATAGCAAATGGAAACAACAGAATCCATTTTGTTGTCGGGAAGCATGTTCAGATCCTAGCCCCTTCCAAATTATTCACATTGTGGAATGAACACTAACATGTGGGGCATGCACAGGGGAGGGCATATGGGGAATGGGGAGGGGGGGTCATGTCGGTAGGGGTGACCGGTGGGCAACACGTGTAATGTATACGCACATACATATTCAAGTGAAAAGAACCATTTGTTTTGCAGAAGTGTCACGTACAATACATTGCATGTGCATGATATACAGAACATCTGTATTTGACAGTAGGCCTTAATCCTCACAGGCTGTGTTTGAAACAGTGAACAATGAGACCCCTTCTCTTGCTTGACTATCACATCACAACCCCCAGGCAAGGCAGGGAACATGCACATACACACACACACATACAAATATATCAAGTTACAACTTTTTACAATTAGACAAGAATGCGAGCAGTCAAATGGGAGTACAGCTGTGGCTGATTGTGAATGTCACACCCAGAGGCCCTGAGCTTCCAAAACACGAGATGAGATATAGGACACCAGCGCCCCCCATGAAAATGGTCATCACATTTGAATCACCAGATGCCCAGGGATAAAGATCATAAATCCATCATGAATCAGATGGATCAGTGGGACATGCAGGAACACCAGGCCAACACCTTGGTAGGAGTAGCTGACAAAGGGGCAACAGAGAACAACAAGGTTTGTCATTTGTACCAGGGAGAGCAAATGGAGATGCCAACTTCAATAAGAATACAGCAGAGAGACTTGATGGGATGGAAAACAGTCACCTTGTTTGCAAGGACCACGCTGACCTCAAAGTTGTCTGCTGAGCCCATGTTGATGGCCAGGTGCACATCACATGGTTAGACCCCAATATAGGGTGGAGTAATCAAAAGCCTAACCAATCATTTCACAGTGACCCAAGATGAAGAGACCGTCACCCATTAACATCACATCAGGACAGTGTAGTAAACACTGGCAGGGGAGCTGATGATGGAAAGTCCAAGATGAGGGAATGCAAATATCTCATCAATTGCAATAAAGACAAGATCCAGCACAAATCAGCTGGTCAAAGAGGCAGCAGTCATGCTGGAAGGCAGTGCACAGAGGCAACTGGCATAAAAGAGACAAGATGACAAGAGAAAGGAATGAGAAAACAAGGCCAAGGAAACTGCCACACAAAAGGGAGAAGGGAACAGGCAAGAGGAAGGGAAGGCAGAGTTCACAGGGACAGGAGGGAATGGGGACAAATGTCCTGGGAACTGAAGGGTGCATTGAGATGCACTGAGCAGCAGTCAACAGGCAGCAACATATCTGCCGGTGTGCAGTGCATGGAACATATCCCCATGACAAACATCACTAGAACAATGGCGTGTGCCTGGTGTCTGTGGTGAACATGGCATCCCCCAAATGGTTTGCAATGCTGTGCTGTGTGTGGATTTGTCTCCGGCACCACCCCCAGAAGGGGCAAACGTACCATGAGTGGATTGCCTGCGTGGATAGACATGACATGAACAACTGAGTGAACGGTAGGCCACGCGGCAGGCTACACACATGCAAAAACTGCAAGCATTTACCCACTAGACTTCCATCACCATTTGTCCCAACACCCATGCAGCCAGGTTGGCCACCCTTGTGACAACCAGTTCCCACCTGAATGACATCCACAAACAGCAAGGTTGCAACCACCAGCCTACCATCACCATGTGTACCCGCACCCATGAAGCCAGACCTGTTCACATCAGTACAAGGAAAGAAAAATAGACCCCACACAGTGCCAAACTCCCTGCCACCAAAAACACCACAGCAAGTGCCAGCCTGAGTGCATTTGACTTAGCTGCAAAAGGCACTCACCTGTCTGGTATCCAGAGCATCCCACTTGAAACATTCTGAAGTTGCAAAGACATGCATTGCATCAATGTAAAGACACTGGACAGCCATGTCAACTCCGGTATTGAACAAAAATAAGCCATGGACCATCCATTGTCAAAGTCTGGAACTGCAACAAAAAAAAAAAACAAGTGTCCTCAACTATCAACATACCAACAGCAAAACTACCCAACAGAAAAATCACTGGCAGTGAAGCAAACATTACAAACACAGCACGACATGCACCCTGGAAACAGGCGTCCGTCCCCCTCCCGGGATACAGCAACAAGTGGGTACATTGTTTGCAGGACTACAAGTCCTGCACGCCAACTGTCAGGTGTCATGTATGCCTTAGGGTCACCCATAGATGCAGGGGAGGAAAATGACTCCAAGTGAGGAGGCAGTGGTCTCGGGAGTGGAAGTACAAGTGTGGCAAGTGTGGCTGAGAAGGATGACAGAGGGCAAGAATGAGAGAGGACACTGAGCGATGAACGTATAGCAGTGGAGTGGAGAGAGAGGGAAAGGGTAATCGCAGTGCAAGGAGGAGACCGGCTGGTGGGGAGATGAGGAGAGACATGTAGGACAGTACAGTAGGTGAGGGCAGAGAGAAGGTAGACAAGGGAGGAAGACAGACACAGAAACACATGTATAAAATGCAGCATGGTAAGAGAGCCTTGTAGTTACATAGATGGAAAACTAGCACATGTTGGGGGCGAGGAAGGACAAATGTGGGTGATGGAGAAGGGCAGACTGGAAAACAAAGGCCACCTGTGAAAGGTCAATCAGCAACTTCACATCACAGAAATAAAATGCCGAACCCACCATGACATGTAAACCAAAAAGAGACCCATCTCTGCAACAACCCCGCAAATAAGTGCCTCCAACCACATCCCCATACCCTGCACCAACCCTCTACCCCCCTTGTTGGACACCACTGTAAATGGACATAAGGGCAATACGCAGCTCTTCAATCACCCACCAACAAACCAGGAACCCTGGGTGTGACTGTCCCAGTAAGTGTGCATTAATCACAGGGTACACTGGCAACACCTACAGGGACAACAGATAAACAGAAGGTGGGTGGAGTGGATGATGTACCACATGCATGTGGACAAACACACATCTGCACTGACCTTTACCGTGACTCAAACATTACACCCCCAAAAAATACATTTGTGAGAATGCATGGAAATATTGTGGTGACGACTAATACAGATGCAACATGAGAGACTGTGCTCATACGTACCAGCTGACAGAACTGACTTGGTGTGATACCTTCATCACCACCACCGGAAACTGTACCTCCACATTTTTGAAAGGATGGCCAGTGCCTGTCGGAGGAAATTGGGACTAGGGAGGAGAAAGTGTGCAGGGCCGGCCTCCCATGGAGTGCAGTCACTGGATGAATCAGGATCACTGCAACAACATGAGACATGGTATGTCACTAGCCATAGTAGCAAATCATGAATCCAGCGCATATGTCCGACAACCCATTGTTACCTGCACATGTCATCCTATAGTTCTCAAGGCAACCATGGCAGTTGACAGCACTGTGCATGGCTGCATCTCCAGTAAGGCACTCATCATTCCTTTGAGAAGGCAACAGCACATCTCTCAAGGAAAAAATAAATTAAAAAAGTCATCTTGGATTGGGGAAAAAACGACACATGCATCCATCCTGAACAGGGGTATTCCAAAATAAGGAAAATTGGTCCATCCTGATGAAGGGGTAAAAGAAAATTAAATCAGACCACACCGGTCAGGTACAATAAATGTCCAACCTGGACTGGGGTAAAATAAATGTCCACCATGGAGGTGGGGAGGGGGAGGGTGCATGTCAATATCCACATGAATGATACAAAAAACACACAAAAAACCTTCCATGGGCTCATGGACATCACAGCAACGGTGGTTGAGGAGGCATGGGTACACTGGGCCCCCATCCTGCAAATTATCTGCAGGTGGTTGAGGTGGTGGACCCAATTGATGCAGTGCCAAGGCCTGGTCCTCATTGGCCAGGGCTAGCCGTGACACTGAAGCATGCATCAGCATCCCAATGGCAGTGAGGTCACGATGCGCTTGCTCATGAATGGCTATAGAGTCTATATGCGTGCGCACTCATGACGCATTGAGTTGCTGGGACAGTGTTTGCCTCAAGGCATCCATCTCATGGATCTGTGTCCTTGTGGTCGAGAGTTCTTCCTGCAGTGCAGTCCTCAAGCTCTCCATCTCACGGTGATTCAATCTACGAGATCCCAACATCTCACGCCTCAGGGCCTCTCTATGTACAGGGACTGCTGCAGACACCTTAGATCAGCCCATCAGCCCTTGATGTTGGCCTCCATGCCCAGCCTGTGGGAGGGGCTTGAGGACATCATGGTCTGCAGCCGTTGTGCATCCCGGGCTGCTGTTGGGGTCATGTTCTTGGCCAGATGAGCCATGCCCTTGGTCATTCTATCCAACACACTGCTTTGCCAAATGGCGTTACGCAACATTTGCTGCTCCCACACTATCTCTGGAGCCTGCACGCATCCACCACAAGTGTGGGGCCCAGGGCGGTGTGATACAAGGGACCAGGCCCGTTGCTGTTGTGCCTCCATCGTTGGCTGCAGCTCTTCACCCCTCCATGGGACATGGGACATAAGCCCCAGAACCTGAAACTCATGGGATGGTGATCTTGCAGTCGTAACCACCGTGGACGTGGGGCCCGCCACTGACTGGCTTTGGGATGCCAGCTGCACCACCGCAGAACCATGGCCCCATCTGACCTGTCCACTGGGGCACTCGCCTTCACCCTCCACGTCTGGTTCTGCATCCGATATCAGCAGAGTCAGATGAATCGAAGGGGCCAGGGCATGGATGATAATGGCCTGTAGCACCTGTGGGGTTTCACGTTACACTACACCACAGCCTCGACTGGTGGACTGACAGGTCACTACCTCTTCTTCCTCCTCCTCCTCCTCTGAATCCACTGCATTATCACCTGTACATGGTCAGGCATCGATGGACGGACACATAGAGGGTATCATGTGAGACAGGTATTACTGTTTTGAACTATATGAACACATATGTAAATCGACCATGCACCTGCATTACATGAATGAGACAGGCACCAAAACTGTAGCAATGAACGGTACATGTGATGCAGCATTGCTTGGCGTGACACAGAGGTGTGCCCTGTGGGTGATGTGTGCCTGTCAGGGATTCACGTCATAGGGTATTGCAATTTGCACATGTGTCGGACATTCAAATCCTGCATGCAAGTACTGACACGGCTATGTGGGCCAGCAGACTGTGATGTGAAAAGTCACGCTGACATGTGCCACACATGTGGACCACACAGCAAAATCACTGAATGCAGGACATGTGACAGAAGTGTACACATTGGCAAACATGCATTGGCAAGTTTGGCTGACAACTGCAGGCAGCTGTACAGCTACACAAATATGGGCAGGTCATCCATGATGGTCCACACATACTATGCACAAAATGCCACTCACCAGTTGTGTCCTCATGGGTCTCCACGCCTTCCACACCTGCTCAATGCTGATGAGTTGACTCTTGCCCTGTTTGATTGAAGTCAGCTCCTCCTCCTCTGCTTGCCCTCCTCCAGTGGTCAGTGCACAGTCCAGGTTGGCACTGAGCTTATGCTTCGTCCTCTGCGTGAGATCATTCCACCGCTTCTGGACCTGTTCTGTATTGCGCCTCTCCACACCTAAGCATCTGGAGCGTCTCTTTCTCTCTGGACCCATCTCCTGTGCTGTATCTTGGGTTGGAGCCTCTTCCTGATCTGCAGGGCATCCCTTCTTGGGCCTAGTGGCCCCAGGTGGTGCTGCTTCAACTGTCTAGCCACGACCATGTCGACGTCCAGGTGCCGGGTCACATGTGGGCTGAGACCTACACGTGTCCTCCTGGGCTAGGGCAGATGTGCCCTCTCCCCATCCACGACCCTGACCCCATTTACTCCCTTTCCCTCTTGGGGCCTTTCCACTTATGTTTCAGATGTTAAAGAGAAATGGAAGACACACCAAGATATATGAGAAAGGGAACAGTCTTCGTGATGTACAACGTAGATGCGTGGTCCAATGTACCCCAAAAGCAAAAATATGCATATGTGATACGCAGAGGCACCCCTAAACTCAAATATTGCATACGCCATACCCGGCAAGCTTCCGAAAGGTGGAAAAGTGGTACGCAATACGCAGAGGCACCCGTGAACTCAAAAATTGCATATGCGATGCCCGGAAAGCTTCCGAAAGGGAGAAAAAGTAGTATGCGATATGCAGAGGCACCCCTAAACTCAACACTTACTTATGCATCACACCGCAGGCCTCATAGAACTTACCAAAAATAGAAATGTGGTACGCGTTACCTGAAGGAAATGTCTTGCGTAGCACCCCCAAATACGTTTATGCAATACTTATCCGTCTCGTACCTTTGCACGTACAACCAGTGATGTGCATTGCGCTTCTTATAGAACGCTATCATTGCAGTGAGCTGCATAGGCATGCCACGTAGTTGTGCCGTGTCTCGCATGTAGGATGTAACTTCCGTGTTAAGGGCCTTTATTCTGTTTTCAGCTGTTACGGATGAGAGACGCACACCAGAGTTCCTCCTGCACTCAAACTGCTGATTTTGACTTCTTCGGCCCTGCTTTGCCTCACTCACACCTTAACACCTTATCTGCTTCTACCTGCTTGAGTGTGAGTGCCTGCTTGCAACCAGCACTGTCTCTGAATGCCAGATGTCCTACTTTTGCCAGTACTCCTTTGTTAGGCCTGTGACCACCTCTTCTGTTTTTGGGACTTCGACCTCTCCCTGCCAACACCACCACAGCCCCAAAGCACCTATCCAGGACCCAGAAAAGCGGTGCCTGCCTCAGGGGTGCCATGTCTGGACCATCGACATCCTCGGAAGAGTGCAGCACCCCCACGTCGAGCAGAGGGCTGCCAAATTGTCCTCCTGCGAAGGTGGCATCCTGGTGGATCAGATCCTGAGAGCCTATGATGTCCTCTTTAACCCAGAAACACAGTTGGGCAATGACACAAGGCAACAGATCTGGGGCGACATCACAGCTGCCATCCGCGTGGAGGGGGTGGCAGACCACACAAAGACCACGGTCCGGAAATGTGAGGATGACCTCAAGGTATGATCAATTGCTTCCCAGATATGTGTGGTGGTACATGTTGGTTGCTTGAAGGACATGCTGTCACATATGCATGTTGGTGACTGTGTTTGTGTGGGCAGGTGCCCTGGTGCAGTTCCCAGGCCCCTGGTTGCATGTCATACTTGCATTGGTTCGTCATTAGTATGGTGATGTTGCATGTCTCTGGTTATGTGTTGGTGGCCACACAACAATGTGCTGTGTTGAAATGTGCATGTGTCATGACTGATTCAGCTTTCACACTACACTCATGTAGAAGTTGACATACAGTTTACATGGGCACGTACATGTGTGTGTGCATTGTATGTGTGTCCATTCCTTGTTGCAACATGCTGCATGAATGGTGATGTTAATGTTGTGTATGCCACTCATGCATTTACAACGATAACTGATGTCAATGGGCCTTATTAGGAGGTGGCCGCAAAGGGATACCGCTCACCGTTAAGGACATCGGTGCCGGTAATCCCTTTGCGCCCTATTCTGAGGTCCCTTAGTGGGTCCCTTCCTTAACGCCTGGTTTTACCAGGTGTTATGGATGGGGCCCGTTAAGGGACTTCAGAGCTAATAACGGTACCGCAATTTGCGGTACCATTATTAGCACCTTCCCATTGAGCCCTATGGGGGCTCAAATGGGAATGGGGAATGGCTTTTTCAATTGGGACTGACCGGTCCCGCAAAGGTCGGAATAGACCGGTAAGTAGCTAATAGCGCCATGACTACCTCTAACCTCGTAATGAGGCCCAATGTCTTTTGTCCCATTTTCCACACTTTCTGCAGCACATGAAGAGGGCAGAGGCATCGCTGTGGCATAGCAAAGCAGGGACCGGGCCACCAGACAGAAGCGCACACCCGGCCAGCCACCATGGAGACCACCTCATCTGAGGGAGAGTTGGCTGGGGAAGGGTACGTCCCAGGAGGTTGCTGTGGTGGGGGACTCCTCAGTGGCTGTGGGCCAGGGTGCAGAAACACAGGGGCCATGCAGGGAGGAAGGCTCTCATCCAGGGAGCTGGAGTGGTTGGTGGAGGAGGAGGCAAATGAAGGCCAGCACACAGGATCTGGTGAGGGCATCCAGGAGGGTGTTCAGGCTGCACCCAAGGCCAGTGACGTGAGGCTGTGCAGTGCACCGTGGAAGTAGCTGCACAACCTCCTGTCCCTGATCCATCTACTGCAGCACTGCCCATCTTCGTGGATGCCTCCACCCATTCCGAGCCCCCCACCTGTGCCCGAGGAGACCAGCACTGAGTTGGGGCATGCCCTGCTGGCTGGTCTGGTGAGGTGGATGGGCACGATTCATGATGCTGTGACAGCTACTGGTGATGAGTTGTCACAGCATCACCAATAGATGCGCCTCTACCTAGGCCAGCTGGCATGTGCACTACTCATGGGTTGTCTCTGTGCACTGGCACATTCACTTGCTTCCTCCTCCACTGACTCCTCTGTGCCCCAGTCGTTCTACAGGGAGCCTTCCTTGCAAGTTAACATCAAGGCCCCCTCTACACGAATCCCACACACAAAACCCAGTCTGGTGGCAAGCACGTCCCTGCCTCCAGTGGAAGTCCCACCTACTACAGAAGGGGTGGTCTCTGTGCCTGCCCAGGCACCAACACAGGGATAGGCAGAAGTGAGACAGATGGTACCTCAGGACAGTGCTGGCACTGTACTCCCCCAACCTGTAACATCCAGATGGCGGGGGTACCTGCGCATATTACGCTCAGCCAGGCAACAGCAGATAAGGAGTGCCAAGAGGCAATCCTCGCAAGGCCATTCAACATCGAGGAGGCAAGTCAGGAGGGACAGTTCAGACACCTGGCAGGAGGAACGGAGGAGACTCCGCAAAATGGTGTGCGCCCGAATGGAGTTCAGAAGGCAGCTGATGGCAGAGAGGCAGCGGGCTAGGGAGGTGAGCATTGCTAGGGCCAGGGCAGAGGTGGTGGAGAGACATACTCTGAGGTGGGCTGCCATCCTAGAAGAGGCTTGTAGGCAGGCTTGGACTGGCCTATAGGGCAATAGGCCCATGGCGAACCAAAAACACAAAATGCTGGTGTGATCCTATTTATTTGGTCAAAGTAGGCCACTTCTTTGGCCAATGTGGGCAAGTTTGATGAGTTACTTCACTATGCGGCTAGTAGTTGTGACCAGTGTTGCTGAATAAATATTCTTTAAAATGCACAAATTGCATCACATTTTATCAAAAAACTCCCCCTTCGGTGCTAATCAAACAGTGTCCCAGAAGGAATGAATAGCCATTTGCAACTGTGGGCCACTTTTTCAGTTGTGCTCGAGACAATTTTATAGCCCAGTCTGACCCTGCTTGCAGGGACATGGAGGAGGAGGAGAGGAGGATGTTAGGGGGCCTGCAAGTCATCCAGGAAAGAACCGATGCCTGCCTCCATGCCGAGGATGAGGAATGCGACTATGCCCTGGAAGACGTGATGAGAGACAATTGAGCCTGCTGCCTGTGTATATAGTTCTTTGTGTGGATTTCCTTTTTTGACTTTTGTTCATTTTTGTTCCTTGGACATTTCCCCCTTCCACATAGTTGTTTTTTGTAGTGTACGTATTTTGAATAGAGTTACATTTCTTGATCACACAGTTGTTGCTGTCTCACCGTTCATGTGCTGAATTTGGTTTACTATGGTTTCGGAATGCATTTGATCTGTGACTGTCACGTTGGTTGGGGGCCTCACTGTGGATGTGTGGGATACACTCATCAGTTGTGCAGTCGTTATTCGGTAGGTGTGTCCCTCCCAATACATGGCAACCCACCTGCACACATCAGCTATCACCCAATAGATGCTGGGGTTGTGTCGGAGGTTAGGGGGGCTGATGGGTGGTGTCAGGGCTGCCTATGGGTAGTATCACAGGTGAGTGGGGCTGGTGATATGATATGATATGATATGATATGATATGGCATTTATAACGCGCCTATACACAAGTGGTGGGTGGTGTCAGGGCTGTCTGTGGGTAGTGTTGGAGGTGAGATGGGCTGGTGGGTGGTGTCAGGGCTGCCTGTGGGTAGCAGAGGTTAAGGGGGCTATGAGTGGTGTCAGGACCTGAGAGGCTGCCTGGGGGTTGTGTTGGAGGTGAGGGGGCCGGCGGGTGGTGTCAAGGCTTCCTGTGGGTAGTGTTGGAGGTGAGGGGGGCTTGTGGGTGGTATCAGGGCTGCCTGGGGGTAGTGTCGGAGGTGAGGGGGGCTGATGAGTGGTGCCAGGAACTGACAGAGTGCCTGGAGGTTGTGTCAGAGGTGAGGGGGCTGGTGGGTGATGTCAGTGCAGCCTGTAGGTAGTGCTGGAGGTGAGGTGGGCTGGTCGGTGGTGTCAGGGCTGCCTGTGGGTAGTGTCAGAGGTGAGGAGGGCTGGTGAGTGGTGCCAGGAACTGAGGGGCTGCCTGGGGATAGTGTCGGAGGTGAGGGGTCTGGTGGGTGGTGCTAGGGCTTCAGGGGGCTGCTGTGCAGTAAGGGTATATGCCATCAGTTTGAGTCCCCTGGGAGTAGGGTAGACAGTTTGCAGTTTCGCTGGGTTGCAGTCGTTACTTATGTGGGACCTTGCACAGATTTGCAGGGGTGCTGCCGTTACTTACATGGGACCTCACGCAGAATCACAGGGTTGCAGCCGTTACTTACGTAGAACGCTGCACAGATTTTCAGGGGTACAGCCTTTACTTATGGTGGTCATCACGCAGAATTGCAGGGGTGCATCCTTAATTTGCGGGGGACCTGGGGCATTGTTGCCGAGGTGCTGGATGTTGGGTCAGAGCTGGACGCAGAGGTTTGCGGAAAGGTTGGTCTATGGCTATAGTTTTGGTTTGCATGGGGGCGTGTTGTGAGCGTCCCTCGCACAGCTCTGTTTTCTTTGCGGGTCAGGTTGCTTTGCAATTTTGTTCCATGAATATGCAGAGTGCACATTGGAAATCATTTCTGACACAAGGACTTTGCGGGATCAATGCAGACTTTTCTGTGAATCGGACACTTAATTTAGTTTACAAGCTCTACCTTTAAAGATGTTATTTCTGCCCATTTTCCTCTGGTAACAATGGTTATTCCCAAAGGACCTTTTAGTTCAGTCTCCTTGGGCCGAGGGCAATGCTTGCTCACATCTTGGCTTAAGGTAATGTTTTTTCGTTCTTTTCTATTCAACTTATTGAGGTTTAACACTTGGTTTTTACAAGACACAATGTTGTCAGGTCTTTACCGAGGCTTGGTCTTTGTGTTAAAGTCACTTTTAAGGTCAGGCATCCAATATTAACATTGTTAAAGCTGTTTTTATAACATACAAGGTATAAAACCTCTTTCCACAGTGTATTCGCTTACACGTGAGTGCTACATTTGTTGCACTCATTGTCTGACAGCTCCAGTTAGCTTTAATTAATTTCACTCCTTTGGGATTGAAAAGCAACTGGTTACAGTTGCCCACCGGCACTGCCTGAGGATTTAGGAACACATGGAAACACTGACTGGCTCCTCGGCCTCGGCCCCAGGCTGCAGGGCTTCTACTACGGGTGTTTTCTCAACAGGGCATGCGCCTCTCTGCAAGCTGCCTTCATTCCCACCCTACAAGCATGGAATTCGGCTCACTCCCTGGAGCACACCAGCCTCCAGACACGGTCTGCTGCATGCTTATCACTGCAAAAACTCTGCAATCAGGTTCACATGGGGGAAAACATTCAGACCTCATGCTTCCCACCGCGCCACTCTGCAATCCAGATTTTGGGGAAAAAGTACCAACTCAGGATTGAAAACTGTAATAAGTGGGTGGTAAATCCCGGCGTCCTTTCTTTCATCCGTCTTCTGTCGATTTCGCCAGCAACGTGCTTTCTTCTGACACCTCCTCCTGTGCCAGCAGGTACTTCTGCTGCTCACCTGCTACTACTACTACAACCATGACTGCATCTATTGCCTGCACCTGAGGGAACTTTTTAAGCCTCCCTGCCTCCATCAGGTGTGGGCTGTTAAGCCTCATTGCCTGACTTTCAGACCTGCACTGATCTTCAGCCCTCTTCTTCATCCCAGTGCTCTTGGGATTATGGGAGTTAGAGTCCCATGCAACAAAATCAGCTCTAACTAGTAATTTACTATTTTTAAGTTTAGAACTATTTTGTTTACACATTTTTTAAAAACACTTCATTATCTTGTATCACAGTAGGGAAAGGCAGTTCACTCATGCCATCATTTACAGATTTCCTTTCTCCATACCTTTGGGAGTAAGGGGGATGTGCAACCACATCATGTGTAACGGGTTCCTCCTTGAGTGTGATATTTAAAGATGTTGCATCCCATTCGCCCATATTTCTAAACTTAATTTGGGGATCATACACAATAAAATGGCAATAAGCCATTGCATCTCTTGGTATATATGAAAGGTTACTCCCTTTGAAAGGAGAACACTGTGTCTCATCCCACGGGATCCCTTCACCTCCCTGGGCCATGTCTCCTCCCAGGTGTTCTTCCCACAGTACACCACCCCCAAGGTCAGGATCAGGAAGTGTCTGCCTTTCCTTGGCCACATGGGAGGACTCTTTAAGCAGGGGTACAGTGAGCAACTCATAGGATTCATCACAGTAGGCACCAGCTTCCCCTCTCTTTGGCTCCCCTCAGCTTTAGGCTTCCCCAATGGCTGTCCTCCCGGTCAAGGGTTAAATCTCCATTCAGCTTACTGTGCCTTTAGGTCACTTTAGACAAGTGTCCCTGGAAGATTTGACCTCCTGTCTTCTGATGGTTTTTTAAGGCATCTTTTCTCCTTGTCCGATTAAATTCTGCTGTGCTGACCCCTCTTGCAAAGAGCAAGTGTGTTTTAATGTATAGGCCACACCTCTGATTATTACAATTATGAGGTGCCAGTTTATTAATGCAAACATTCTCATTGGAGGATCATTCTCTCTTTCTCCTCCCAAGAACCAACCCCTTCCTGCGGATCGGCTAAGGGAGTTCTGTGATTGAAGTGAAGTGGAGAGGTACACCCCTTTGTCATTTACACATTTTCTTAAGCTGTCAGCTTTTTACCCCAAAAGTCCCTACATGGCAACGTTTTGTAATTTACCAATACATGCCATGATATATAGATATTAATTTTCCCCTCCTCATGACAGATCAGTTGAGGCTATTTTTATTTTGGCACGCTACAGCAAGGGTGTGCTATGGTCTTTCACCCTTTACACAAAAAGTATAATAGTTATGAATATGAAATTTAATATCCAGATACCTAATTTATCAAGCCATCAGCCAGACAATTTGTAGATCCAGGACATTTTAGGTGGTAACTGAAATTCCCGAAATCACACATGAATGACAATTATATCAATACCACTGCCTTGAAATTAGCTTTAAAATGACACCAGAATGTACTTGGTACAACTTATCATTGCTGAGAAAATCACCAGTTATGATGTGATATGATATGATATGATAGTTTATTTATATAGTGCCTATACACAATGGCCCTCATTACAACCCTGGCGGTAAGTGAAAACGGTGCCGGTATATGATTACCGGCATCGTTTTCCGCTAGGTCCGATCATGACCCGTGACCGTTAACTACGATGCCATTAGCGGCATCGTACTTAACGCTGCCGCTAACTGCACCAAGGTCGCGCACACGCGACCTGCCACACCGTAAATACCGGCATGGTGCAAAGCTACGCGAATCACGAACCAAGCGGACATGCTCCTAACGCCATCACAAAGCCTGTTAAGTACCTTACCACCATGGTGCTAATTACGCCATCGCGAACCAACCGTAAATGGCCATTTGCAGTGTATCCAGATGCCACAGGTGCACAGAATCAGCACAGGCGGAGGCAATACAGACTCAGCAAGTACAAAAAGAGCACACCCCACCCCTTCCCACACCCAGTCACACTCCACAATGATTCCAATAGGACTAGCAATGTTGGGGCTGGAGGACCTGATAGCAATGCAAGTGCTACAACTACAACTACAACAACAACAACAACAGGCAGCACAGAGGAGACGCAGGAGGAGAAGGAGGGCAAGGCAGGGCCAGCAAGCCCCACCAGCACAGCCAGTGCCACCACGCAGGCAGCCCACAATCCCACGCATCAGAGCCAGTCCATTCAACCACACCCTGTACCGTTTGGACCGGGACACCATCACCACCATCGTAGACATGACACACAACAACATCGTCAGCATGATAGAAACACCCACTGCCATCCCACCCCTACTGAAGGTAGTGTCCGTGCTCCACTTCCTGGCCACAGGCACCTACCAGCACACAGTGGGGCACTTGCATGGCATTTCACAACCATTATTCTCACGTACACTGATCCAAGTGCTCGATGCCCTCCTCAAGCACACAGATGACCACATCTCATTACCACGGTCTGACCAGGAGATTGCAAACACCAAAGTGGGTTTCCATGCACTAGCCGGCATACCTGGTTGCATTGGTGCCATCGACTGCACCCATGTGGAATTGGTGGTCCCACATGCCATGGAGGTACCGTACCGCAACCGTAAACTATTTCACTCAATCAACGTCAAATGGTCTGTGACTCCAACAGGATCTTCACACATTGTTGTGCCCGATTCCCCGGATCAACCCATGATTCAATGGTCCTGAGGAACTCCACAATACCACGCTACATGGAGCGACATGCAGGGCCAAGATCCTGGCTACTCGGTGAGTCTCATGTCATGACCATGGAAATGTGAAGTAGGTAGGTGATCGACGTACCAATGCATACTTCACCTGGCTGAAAGGGGGGGGGGAATGATGCATACTTCACCTGGCTGAAAGGGGGGGGGAAATGATGCATACTTCACCTGGCTGAAAGGGGGGGGGGAATGATGCATACTTTAGCTGGCTGCGAGTAGCAGAGGCAATGGAGCCAGCTCATACCCTAAAGCAGCACAAACGTCAGCTGACACCTGTAAACATAATGCCTGATGTAAGCAGCCCTACCATGTGAATGAAGGTGTGTCCCAACCATGACACAACCATCTGCAAGTGCATTGTACCGATTCGGACCACATTGACTTCAACGAAATGCACCTACATGCACGGCACCAAACACCATCAACTGAAAGCCCTGTCCCCCATAACTGCGCACAAAGGAGGCACATGACGGACAGAAACATCAATACACCATTACACAGACACCAAGGGCCACAAAATGTCCCTATCAACATCAGTAGTGCTCATTGGGGTCATTATGAGGCTGACAGCAATGTTGCAATGATGTGAGCGTTGATATCACAGGACACGTGCCAGGTCACCAAAACAAACGCCATGAACGAACACAGTGGATGGGCACTCACAAGGCACTTGAGCCCCCTGCATACATTGGTTGATGGCATGCAAAACAGTCCATGAGAGCCATGAACATATACCGGTCACATAGTGTGAATCCATTAGTGCATTTAAAAGTGGTACAAATTAACAGTTGAATGCATGCCATGGTGGCACGTCATGTTTTGAATTAGATATCATGACTGACACATACATTGTTGCCCACATACAGGTGATGCAGGCTATCCCCTGAAGAGGTGGCTCCTTACACCAGTCCGGAACCCACAGAACCAGCACGAGGAGGACTTCAACCGTGCACATACACGTACCCATGTGGTGATTGAGCAGGCATTCGTCCTACTGAAGGCACGGTTTCGCTGCATCAGCAGGTCTGGTGGGGCACTCCTGTACCGCCATGAGAAGGTGGCAAAGATCGTCATGGCATGTGTCATGCTACACAATATGTGCATCAGATGAAATGTGCCCCTGACCCCTGACGCAGAACTGCAACCACCTGACGATGAGGATGAGGAGGGTGGGGATGGGGCAGCACATCAGGGAGGCGGCGATGCACAGGAGGGGCGTGAAATGCGTCGTACTCTGATCAACCAATGTTTCTAGCACACGCGGATGGGGGGTGTCACATGGAGATGACAATTGGGGCACTGTGTGTGTCTGTTATATGGACACTGGGGACTGTTCACCAATAAATCACACATACGCAATGAGCAATGTCCACACATGTGAATTGTGCAAAAAGGAAAAGTGTATTGTAAATGTGATTTTGTTTAACACACCCACTCCCCCCTCCCCCCTGAACTCCCCAACACACCCACTCCCCCTCCCCCTGAACTCCCCAACACACCCACTCCCCCCTCCACCCTCCCCCCTGAACTCCCTACAAAGGTGTGAGGAAGTCTGTGATGCAGTGGCTGATGTTGGATTTCTTCACTTGGCGGCCACTATTGGCAGCCCCCCCCCTGGCCCCTGGGCCACCCATGTCTGTGCTACGCAGTTTCCTGCCCGATCGGCGGACGGGGCTGCTTGGTGTTGAACTGGCACCCGAGGAGGTGCCTAGCTGCTCATTGGGACACATGTCCCGAATTGTCTGAACAAGTTCGGAGATCACGTGCCGCACCGCGGCGAGTTCAGCACATATGGCCTTTGTGGAGGACTGTATTGCTGCCTTCACTGTCTCTGCGCATTGCTCCATTGCTGCCCTTGCACCCCCACATTCTGCCACATGCTCAGTTAGGAGGGAGGAGAGTTGTTGCTGCCGGGTGATGATCTCCTCCAACGACTGTTGGTTTTTCTGGCCCATGGATATTGCCAGTGGTATTTCCATTGGGCTGCTCACCTCCTGCACATCATGCACTGAGCATGGAGAACCTGGCCAATCCTCATCATCTAATTGCCCCTGTGTGGCATCTTCATGCGGGCTGCTTTGGGACAGGTAGGGGGAATGAGGGTGGGCAGTGGGGGGTCCTACATCAATCTCCTCATCATTCCCTGCATCACTGTCCGAGGAAGCTGCAATGGCAGCAGTTTCCCCGATTGTGCTGCTTCCTGCTGAACCAGTCCCTTCTGTGGCCACCATTTGGGGTATGTCTGCTGCTGCTGCTGGTACCGTGCTGCCTGCTGGGGTGCCTGTCAGTGCCCTGTCCTGTGTTTTTGCCACGTATTTTGGCTGCTGTGGGGTTTTGGTCTGTACAGCAGAGGTGGAGGGTTGGTTTGCTGGCACTGTGGTCCTGGCCTTCTTGGCAGGTGTGGTGGCAGTAGTGTCTTCATCGTCAAGGTCGGAATTTGAGCCTGTGGTGGAGCAAAGGAGGGAAAGTGTTATTGATGGGTCTGCGGACATTGAGCGGGCATTGTGATGACTGCCATCATTTTGGTTACTAGATGCGGCACATTTGAGGCAGGGGCATACAGATTGTCTCCCTTTTGTGTGGAAGTAGGATGGAGGTATGTGGGTGCCTACAGTTAGGGTGTGCATACTGCATGTGTACAGGGTTGAGATCGGATGTGGCTGTAGGCAGTCTCCTGCTGATGTGTTGCATTTACACTATAGGGCAACATTGTGCTTCACATGAATGGACTACTTTTGCATGGCTTGATTTGAGGCACCTACCTGCATCGCCTGATGTCGGGGCTCCTCTCTCCATTTCTCCTACCCCTTCAATGCTCTCGATGCCGATTGGAGTGGCACAGATTTCCTCCCAGGGCTGCAATTTTATTGGGGACTCTGATCCTCCCCCAGTTGCCATGCCCATGTTCCTGTTTGCAGATAGGATGCTCCTAACGCGGAGCCGGAGATCATCCCACCGCTTACGGCACTGTCTCGCGTTGTGGGGTACTGTTCCCACAGCACTGAACCGCTGTGCAGCTAGGGCCCATATGGCCTTCTTCTTTGCAATTGCCGGTCGGGTCATTTGGCTTGAAAACACTACAGCGGCGTTCTCCTGGAGGGTCTCCGCCAACATGTTCAGCTCTTCCCTGGTGAAACGGTCCTGCCGCTGGCGGTCACAAGTTTTCTTCACAACTTTAGGCATTTTCTTGCAGGAAATATGTAGCTGATGCTTTTTGCTGGTTCTCAGGGTCGGATGTCCACTGGTTGCGGAGGATGCCAATGGATTGTGTTTTTAAAGATGGCCGCCATGCTCTTTCCCGTTCCGCCGCGATGACGCTACTTCCGGTTCCGCTTGTTTACGGTCACCGCTAATTACGTTCACCGCTCAGATCGGTGGCCGGGGTGGCGGTAGTGCACCTTGCGCGGCAAACGATGCCGGTAGGTGCCGTTTTGGGGGCATTAACGCCATGGCGTAGTTTACATTACCGGCATGGCGCAATGCTCGTGCCCGATGGGTCATAATGTGCCTCTTTTTACAGCTTCGCTCCAGCACGGACACGTTACTTGCGCCATGCCGGTAATGTAGGATACTTACCGCCAGGGTTGTAATGAGGGCCAATGTGTTACAAAGCGCTTCAAGGCAAGGGAGGGAACAAGGGAAAATACAATGACATTCTTACAGGCCATGAACAGTAAGGATGTGAAATGTTTTTTTAATTTTTTTTTATTTTATTTGATATGGATAATACAACCATCCTTTCAAATATGTATAAAAAAAACACAGAATTATTTACAATTCTTAAACGTCTTACACTTTTCACATCTCTTAATTTAACATTTTAGGAGGCAGACTTTGTGAAAAAATAAAGAAAGAGAGTGAGGGAAGCATTCATTATGAGTACATATAAAGGAATAAGTATATGAAAAATAAGCATGTAAATCAATTGTGCTACATATATACATGTTCTGTCAAACAAATGAGAATTTCCCCATTTTTATAATTCATGAAAGATGTTTAAAAGAAAGTTTGCACTTTGTTCAAACAGCCAATTACAATTTGCACAATAGCTAGTCAATGAGACTGGTAGATACAATAGAAGTCTATGGAAAAACAACCAAGGTTTAAATGAAAACTACTTCAGAATGGCATTTGGGAAAGATGGCATCTAAATAATGGACTATGGCCACCCTTATACCCAAGTCGGGATTATTGGTTATATAAGACCATATATTGTCCATCGACATAAGATGGTATTTAGTCAAGCTCCATCTTTTAAAGTGCGTCATCCTTTGGTTAGCAAGCATTGGACAATATAGGATACAATGTTCCAAAGTTTCTTTTTGTGTTTTGTCTAGACAAAAGCGACAGAAATTCTGATCTTTCTGGATCAAGTTTCGTCTTACCAATACCTCAGTTGTTGGCCAAAGATTTAGGCGAAACCTGAGAAATTGTTGTCTAACATAGGGGCTCGGGCATTTCAGCAGATAGAACGCCGTTGAGTATAAAGCTTTGGTATCAAAAACAAGGGTATCAAAGTCCTTATATTTTAAGCATAGGCTACGATTATGTATCGAGTCATGAAGAAAAAGTTTTAGTTTTGCACGATTCGGATTTGATATAATCAAGTCTAGCGTGATAGACGCATCAGCTAGGGTATCAAAGACTATGTTACACCAGTTCTTAGTGAAGGCATGATCCTGTGCTAGAAGATGTTGTGCTAGAATGCCCAGCAGACCACCAGAGGTCAGACCCAAAATGGCTTTCCTGAATAAGGCACACATCCTCCATTTGTTGTGAGATTCTAGGGGTGGAATTCCCAATTCGTGCCGTCTTAGTGGTAGGGGCGTGCTCTTGGGCAATTGTAAGAGTTGCTTCCAAAATCGAGCCTCTAAGGTTTGCCACCAGTTGTGTTTCTTGGATGATATAGTTTCAGAGCCATAACATAAAAAGGAATCACTTTTTGCTGATAAAATAAGAGTATATGTTTTAACGTGAATTTTCCATATTTTTTCTTTAGAACTTTGGCCTGAGTGATTAGCATACAGAGTTTAAGTTGGATTTCATCTTCTCTCTCCTGGGAGGTGGTAGAAGCCTGGATGGTAACACCAAGATATTTGTAATGATTAACTTGAGATAGAAGGACATTTTTTAAATGCCAACAGTGAGACTTGTCTTTCAATTTAGCATGCGGTTTGCATACCATGGTTTTAGTTTGTGTGTATTAATTATAAGATTGTTGGTCAATACATATGATGCCAAACAATCAAGTAGATTTTGTAGCCCAGAAGGGGTGTGAGAAATAAGAATGAAATCATCTGCATATACCAGATGTGTTATAATGTGGGGTCCAAGTTTAGGAGAGTCACTCTTGGTGGCTTGTAATTTGATTCCTAAGTCGACCAGAAAGAAGTTGAAAATGGAAGAAGCCAAAAATGCAGCCTTGTTTAAGACCTCTTGCAGTTTGAATGATGGTTGAATGGAAAGTCTGATTTGGATAGTTGTGTTGGTATGAAGCAGCATGATTAAGGTCAGAAGAGAAGTTGGACACTTGTGTAAGATTAGTTTCTGGTGTAGAATAGACCGGTTAATAGAATCAAATGCGGCTTTAAAGTTTATATAGGCCAGATAAAGCACTTGATTCTTGTCTGCATATTTGGATTTGAGAATGTTTAAGGTTAAGAGATTAGGATAAGTCCCTAGGCCAGCAACAAATCCCATCTGGAAAGGGTCTCTTAAGTTGTTTTGTAGTGTCCATAAATTGAAATCCCTGAGAATAATTCTGGCAAATATTTTTCCCGGAGCGTCCAATAACGCTATGGGCCTGTAGCTGGCCGGGGAGGAACGGTCTCCCTTCTTATATATGGGGACTATTATCGAATGGGTCCAAGATGTAGGTGAGCGTTGTGGTGTTAATGGTAGTGAAGATCTTATATAAAATCAAGGCACAGAGATCAGGATGAGTTTTGAACATTCGATTTGAAAGACCGTCGGGGCCACAAGCACCAGAATTACTGATCTTGGAGATGTAAAATTTGATGTCACTGAGATCGAAAGAAAGATGGAAAGAACTTTGTGCATCATATGTTACCATGCAGGGAGAGTGTGAGGGAAGAGCATACAGAAGTGAGAAATGGTTGATCCACTTTAATTCAGTAACTGCATTGGTTTGTGAAACAACTTGTGGGGAGCGAGTGGTTTTATTTATTAGAGACCATACTCCTACTGCAGTTTTAGATTGAAAGGAGGACACTATGGCTTCCCCATCGAGCTGATACATATGCGCTCTGAGTGCCTTGATAGCATTTTTGTGCCTCGTCCTAATGGACTTCAGAATAGAGGCTCTAAGTACAACCGGAGCATGCATGGCTTGTCGTTTCATGGCCCGAGTGTGAGCTTTTAGTTGTTGGAATTGGGAGTTGAAAACATGAAGTCTGGGGCCAGGCTTCATGAGCCCATAACAAGGTTTTAATGTTTTGGAGGACTGGAAATACTGCAACAGGTTACAGTAGTGAATAATTTCACGGTCACAGTAATTTTCCAGGGCTCCATTTAGCTCACACAAGGATTGGGGAGACCATCAGAGGCGATTGCCTCCATTTTTGAGTACTAGATTTTCCTGGTAGTAAGAATTTTCGGGCTTGGCACCCATAGGATGAATCGTCCACTCAGTGACTAATTGATTGTGGTCACTGTTATCATTGGAAAGGACTTGGAAGTTGTCTATGCTCGAGAACATTGAGGCATTTACAAAAATGTAATCAATTGTGGACGAACTGCATCCTCTTTTCCAGGTAGACTTGGGTGATGTATCAAATGGAAAAGCTCAATTGAGCATAATTAGTTCATAATTGAAGACCAAAGCCAGCCATTTAGTTAGTCTGGATTTGTTAATGGCTTGCGGAGTGACGCAATCTAAATTTAGATCACCCGCAATGATTACATTAGTAACCGAGGAGTCGAGAGCAACCTGATCGAGTAGTTCTATAAAGGCCTTAAAGCATGGGTGCACAACATACGGCCCACGGGCCAGTTGCGGCCCGCCATGCCCTTTTAACCGGCCCGCGAGGCACAAAGACTTTCCTAATGGAGGGCGGCCAGTGGCCGCCCTCCATTAGGAAAGTCTTTGTTGTCTTCCGGGCCGGTGAAAACACTGCCCCTCATTGGCTCAGCACACACACGCATCACGTCGCTCCTACGAGCCACGTAATGCGTGTGTGCTGCACCAATGGAGGGCCAGCCAGCCGGAAGGCATTTCAGCTTTGGACCACGCCAGCCGTAGTGCGATTCCAGCGTTCCAGCTTACCTGCCGCTTACCTGCCTGCCTTCCAGCACGTCTCCGGTAAGTGGTCTGTTTGTGTTTGTGTGTCGGGTTTGTTTTGCTTTATGTTTGTGTGTGTATGTTGCGGGGGGTGTGTTTCGGATGTGTATGAATGTTTGTGTTTGAATGTATTTTGTGTGTATGTTGAGATGCGGGGGTGGGGGTGTGTGTCGGATGTGTATGAATGTTTGTGTTTGAATGTATTTTGTGTGTAAATTGAGATGCGGGGGTGGGGGTGTGTGTCGTATGTGTATGAATGTTTGTGTTTGAATGTATTTTGTGTGTATGTTGAGATGCGGGTGTGGGGGAGTGTGTCGGATGTGTATGAATGTTTGTATTTGAATGTATTTTGTGTGTATGTTAAGATGCGGGGGTGGGGGGGTGTGTCGGATGTGTATGAATGTTTGTGTTTGAATGTATTTTGTGTGTAAGTTGAGATGCGGGGGTGGGGGGGTGTGTCGGATGTGTATGAATGTTTGTGTTTGAATGTATTTTGTGTGTATGTTGAGATGCGGGGGTGGGGGGGGGTGTCGGATGTGTATGAATGTATTTGAATGTATTTTGTGTGTATGTTGAGATGTGGGGGTGTGTGTGAATGTTTGTATTTGAATGTATTTTGTGTGTATGTTGAGATGTGGGGGGGTGTGTGAATGTTTGTATTTGAATGTATTTTGTGTGTATGTTGAGATGCGGAGGTGGGGGTGTGTGTCGGATGTGTATAAATGTTTGTGTTTGAATGTATTTTATGTGTATGTTGAGATGCGGGGGTGGGGGGATGTGTCGGATGTGTATGAATGTTTGTATTTGAATGTATTTTGTGTGTATGTTGAGATGCGGGGGTGGGGGTGTGTGTCGGATGTGTATGAATGTTTGTGTTTGAATGTATTTTGTGTGTATGTTGAGATGCGGGGGTGGGGGGGTGTGTCGGATGTGTATGAATGTATTTTAATGTATTTTGTGTGTATGTTGAGATGTGGGGGGGTGTGTGAATGTTTGTATTTGAATGTATTTTGTGTGTATGTTGAGATGTGGGGGGTGTGTGAATGTTTGTATTTGAATATATTTTGTGTGTATGTTGAGATGTGGGGGGTGTGTGAATGTTTGTATTTGAATGTATTTTGTGTGTATGTTGAGATGTGGGGGGGTGTGTGAATGTTTGTATTTGAATGTATTTTGTGTGTATGTTGAGATGCGGGGGTGGGGGGTTGTTGGATGTTTATGAATGGTTTGATTTGAATGTTTTTTGTGTGCTGAGTTGGGGTGGGGGTTCGGGTCTGTATGGGTGCTTGTTTGAGAGTTTGCTGATTTGGGGGGGTGGTGGGGTTCGGGTCTGTATGGGTGCATGTTTGTGTGTGTGCTGAGTTGGGGGGTGGGGTGTTCGGGTCTGTATGGGTGCATGTTTGTGTGCTGGGGTGGGGGGTTCGGGTCTGTATGGGTGTATGTTTGTGTGTGTGCTGAGTTGGGGGGTGGGGGTTCGGGTCTGTATTGGTGCATGTTTGTGTGTGTGCTGAGTTGGGGGGTTTGGTTGGGGGTGAGGGGGCCATGGGGCATAGTGTTTGGTTGGGGGTGAGGAGGCCATGGGGCATAGTGTTTGGTTGGGGGTGAGGGGGCCATGGGGCATAGTGTTTGGTTGGGGGTGAGGGGGCCATGGGGGATAGTGTTTGGTTGGGGGTGAGGGGGCCATGGGGCATAGTGTTTGGTTGGGGGTGAGGGACATGGGGCATAGTGTTTGGTTGGGGGTGAGGGGGCCATGGGGCATAGTGTTTGGTTGGGGGTGAGGGGGCCATGGGGCATAGTGTTTGGTTGGGGGTGAGGGGGCCATGGGGCATAGTGTTTGGTTGGGGGTGAGGGGGCCATGGGGCATAGTGTTTGTTTGGGGGTGAGGAGGCCATGGGGCATAGTGTTTGGTTGGGGGTGAGGAGGCCATGGGGCATAGTGTTTGGTTGGGGGTGAGGGGGCCATGGGGGATAGTGTTTGGTTGGGGGTGAGGGGGCCATGGGGCATAGTGTTTGGTTGGGGGTGAGGGGGCCATGGGGCATAGTGTTTGGTTGGGGGTGAGGGACATGGGGCATAGTGTTTGGTTAGGGTGAGGGGGCCATGGGGCATAGTGTATGGGGCATAGTGTATCTAGGGTCAATAAAATATATATACATTAATTAAACAGGCGAGATACAATAACTAAATAGAAATAAATTATAACAATGAAAAATGTGTAGTACAAAATGTAAGTTTGAAATGCAAATAAAAATCGTTACCCCTCAAAAACATTCTTTTTCCATGTGTTTAGTACAAATTGGGGGTTTAAAAAGCCTCCTGCCACGCCCCGCCTACCGCCCTGCCCACATTTTCTTTTCGGCCCACTATAGCCCTCATGTAAGGTACTTTCGGCCCTCTGTCAAAATCAGTTGTGCACCCCTGCCTGCAAGAATCATCCATCGGATATACCTGCCACATTCCAATAAACATTGATTAGTGCATATTCAATATTATGAATGGTTAATCTAATCATCTGCAAATACTGATTTGGGCAACACCATTCTTGGGCAACCATTCCAAGACCCATCCTGATGGCTATTAGGAGGCCAGAGGTTGGTCTGCCAGATGTCCCGCGTTGAGCTGGATCGAGAAAAACATCATGGTGATCCCACAGTGGCGCCGATGTCATCCACGTTTCTTGAAGCAGAAGTATGTCATGGCACATAAGGCAATTGTTATCGTTGTTGATTAAATGTATAAAACCTCTAGTGTTCCAGCTAATGAGCGATATGGATTGTGCATTATTTTCATATGCTAGCTAATTTGGCTGCAAGCCTAGGAGGTGTTGTTGACCAGTTGAGGTAGAAACTTGCTGAATTTGATGACCTTGGGGAACATATTCACAACTGGCTGACGAAACGGTGGTTTGATTTAGGGCTAACCTGTTAAGAGTGTCAATTGAAAGTACAAAGCCCAGAGAAAAAAGTTCAGCTCTGGCCATCCACATTAAATTTTGTATAGCTCTTGAGTGAATCCACATTCTGGCAGAATTGACACTGTGCTGAACTAGAAATTCTATTAGCGCAATGTCAGTTGAGCTAATATCTTTGAGTGAGCGAATGTCAGAAAATATGGCCAATAGTGTGCTTCTGTTCAAGATGTATTGGGTGGCAGGACTGGGTTTGCAAGCCAAAAGTAGCGAGTAATTAGCTGGAGGTTTGCCAGGGGGCTTTTGAGGTAAGGAGGTCTTTTGAGCAAGGGGAATATTGACCGCCTTCAAAGGGGGAATTTTTGGTGTTTGTCTGGATTGGGTAACTGAATGTAGCATATCAATCATTTCTGGAGTAATTTTCGCCAGCAGCGCATAGGGATCAGTCATGGGTACTGAAGCAGAATTTTCAGATGGCGTATAGGAAGGGGCATTTGTTGGTCTTAAGAAAGGCATCTCAGGCGACCTGGTATGTGGCTCATAACTAGGCATCATGTGATGTGTACCAGTGGTAGGAAGACTATTTGGAACATTGATAGTGGGTGGTTTGTACGTTATAGAGGATATGTAAGCCTCCACCGCCTTTGTGATCTCCTCCTGATGTAAAACATCTGAACTGGTAGTGGGAGTGGAGATGATTTTTGCATCAGGGCCCTCTTTCGTGACCACTTTGGGACCAGGAGCTTTATTAATTTCCAGTTGGGATTGTTGGGTAACAATATCCACTAATTGGTCCAAAGGAGGATACGTTGTGGGAGGTTGAGGCTGAGTTGTCGCATTATTTGACACCTTAGTTTGTTTTATCGCAAGATATTTCTTGGTGACTGAGCACACCACATCAAGTGTCGTTTTTAAGGCAGATTCAAATTCTTGATAAATAATTTTGATTTTGCAGTATTTATTTTATTGGTTCCAGAAACGTTTTTAGGTAGTTTTGAGACAATGGGATGAATCTTTTCTTTTTTCTAGAAAATGGTGTAGGTCTCTTTATTAGAAGAATCCAATGGTGTTTGAAAGGTGACTAAACTAGGCTTCTTTTGGGGCACGTTTGACACCAGATCTGTTTTTGAAGTGACTGACGTGGGTGTCAGTTTTCTCTTTTCTTTGCTGAGCCGAGTAGGGGCCTGATCTGTGGGCAAACACCGAGGTTCCGTGAGAATTTCGCCAGGTTCAATATTCAGGCCAGTGTCGGGACACACAAATTCCACAGTGACTTCAGTGGGGCAGATGATTTGATCAATGAATGGCAAACATTGATTCTTGTTGTCACAAGAGGGGGTTTGGATGACAAGAACCGAAGGCATAGAGAGACAATCATCAGTTGGTGGTTGTAGGCCAGAAGGAACAAAAACAGATGGAGCTGGCACGCAGTTTACAGACAATGGTTGTGGGCCAGAGACCGCAGAGATGGGTAAGATAGGTAAACCTGGCTGGTTTGGGATGCTCACTAGCCCACTCCATTTGCCATGCATTTATTTTCTCTAGCAAAGTCGTTTGAGTTTGTAGTTTCAAGTCTAAAGTGTCATATAATTTAGTTAGAGCTGTTAAAGACACATGCAAGGCATTCAGCGCAAATTGACTGAGCGCCGAGTTATCAGTCTGAGGCGCCTGTTGTAGTGCTGGGTAGGGATTGGGTTTTTTACATGTGCATTTCAAGAGTGGGCCTTGCTCTCGAGAGTTAACAGTCGAGGGGATCGAGATGGCAATGGCGTTGTCAGGAAGTGCTACTGGTCTTCGTGGGGTTGGCGCACAGAAAGAAATATTGGAAATAGAGGAGCAGCAGCTCGAGAACATAATAGGAGATTTAGATAAGTTGTCAGACATGAGTTGTGGAGAGAAAGAAGAATTAGATGGATTAAGGTCAATTACCGCGACATCAGAGACATGTGTAATAGTGGTGGAGCGATTTTGTAAAAGCTCAGCAGTGGGGGGAACATTTTCCAAAATATTGCTGTCAGTGATTGCATTCGATTCCCCAAGTTTTTTACCAAACGGGGCTCCAGATGACTTTAGCACGCCTTGGCATGTGGATGCATGCTGTTGATCTTGCAGGGTGGAGAGGGACCTCCTGGGGTGAATGAAAGCTTGGCGAGGGTGAATGATATGATATGGCATTTGTAACGCGCCTATACAAAAGTGTTTCAAGGCGCGACGAGGCAGGGGGGGAACAAGGGGAGAACAGACAACGATCCTACCAGGCCAGGTGTCATTCAGATCGCGCAAGTGCAAGAGTAGGGGGACTGGGAAAAGTGCAAGGGGAAGGGGAGAGGGGAAGTGCAGTACATGGTTAGTAGAATACAAGATAAGTAATAGGGCCAGCTGGTGGCAAGTGCAAGGAAAGTGCAGTACATGGTTAGTAGAATACAAGATAAATAATAGGGCTAGCTGGTGGCAAGTGCAAGGTAAGTGCCGGGAGAAGGGGCTGTAGGATACAGAGACAGTCCCGTAGTGCAGGCAGGCAGTGCAGGGAAGAGTGGCTGGGCCAAAGACCGAGATCAGTGAGTGGCCAGTTGCAGATTCAGTGCAGGTTCAGTGATTTTAGCAGGGGAGAGAGGGAGAGAAAGCAGAGGCAAAGAGGAAGGTTTTGAGGTGCTTCCGGAACCGGAGATGGTTCTCCTCAAGTTTCAGGGAAGCCGGAAGGTTGTTCAAGAGGGAGGCCTCTGCTGCGGAGAGAGATCTACCCCCAGCTCGTTGCTTGGAGAAACGGCTGACCCTGAGGTAGTTGGAGGTGGATGAGCGAAGAGCTCGAGAAGGAAGATATTTAGGAAGAGAGAGTTGAAGGTATTTTGGCCCAAGGCCCCAGAAGGCCTTGTGGACAATGCAGAGGGTTTTGAACTTAATCCTCGCAGCCACTGGGAGCCAGTGTAGCGATTTCAGTCCTGGAGAGATGCGGTCCCTGGGCTTGAGGCCAAGGACAAGTCTCGCAGTCCTGTTCTGGATGAGTTGCAAAAGGCGGAGAGTAGAGGCAGGAAGATTTAGATAGAGGCTGTTACAGTAGTTCAGCTTCGAGAGAACCAGGGCTCTGGAGAAAGTGAGCATCTGGGGGAAGGAGAGGAAAGGAAGGATACCTCTGAGGAGGTGTAGCTGGTAGTGTGACTTCTTTGAGTTGTCAGATATGTGAGGAGAGAAAGAGAGTGTGGAGTCGAAGATGACCCTGAGGTTTTTTGCCTTGCAGGTAGGAGCAGGAAGAGGGCCAAGGTAGGCCGGCCAGAGAGCTGCAGGGAAGGAGGGAGTGGGTGTGACGATAAGTAGAATCTCAGTTTTACTGGCATTAAGGCAGAGGTCGTTGACGGCACACAATTCCTGGATAACAGAAAGACAGTCGGAGATGAGGGAAGGGGAAGAGGAGGCTGAGGCTAGCCTGAAAATGAGCTGGGTATTATCCACATAGCACTGAAAGTTGGGACAGAGAGCGGCGATGCGGTGAGCAAGAAGTGCCAGGTACTGGTTGAACAGCCAGGGGGAGAGGTTAGATCCCTGGGGGACACCACAGGTAGAGAAAAAGATGTCAGAGAGGAAGGAACCCAGTTGGACCTGGGAGGGTCGACTGGAGAGGAAGGAGGTCAGCCACGCCAGAGCCTGACCAATGACACCCAGGTTATCACGGAGACGGTTGAGCAGGATGGTGTGGTTGACAGTGTCAAAGGCAGAAGAGAGGTCAAGCAAAATGAGAAGGTTTGAGAGCAGGTCCTCACGGATGTTCAGGAGAGCAGTTTCCGTGCTTCTGGCAGCTCTGAAGCCAGACTGATGGTCATGAAGACTACCAAAAGATTCAGCATGGAGATTAAGCTGGGAGATGGCCAGTTTCTCCAGGAGCTTGCCCAGGAAGGGGGTGATAGAGATTGGGCGATAGTTAGCTGGGCAGGAGGGGTCGGAAGAGGGTTTCTTAAGAAGGGGGTGCACAAGGGAGTGCTTGAGGGGGATGGGAAGACTCCAGAGGCGAAGGAGTGATTGCAGAAGTCAGCCAGGGCAGGCGCCAGGGTGTCGATGTGGTCCTTGATAGTTTTGGAGGAACAGGGGTGGACCTGTTTTGACAAGACTTTCATAGATCGGACTTGTCTCGAAACCTCGTCAGCAGAAAAAAGGGGAAAAAGGGGGAGGAGGGGTGGCTGCAGAAGGGACAGAGGGAGAGCAGGGAATAGAGGAGGGGAAGTGATAGGAGGAGAGTGAGGACAGGATGTCCTGAGTTTTTGAAATGAAGTGAGAGGCCAGTGCCGTGCAGAGGGCCTGGGAGGGGACAGGAGAGGTGGAGACTGCAGCAGGGTTGGCCAGCTCCTTGCAGATTTTAAAGAGTTCGGCCGAATTGTTAGATGCCGCAGAGATGCGGGCTTGGATAAGGGCTCTCTTCTTAGTGAGAACGGAGAGCCGGTATTGCCTTTGGAGCAGGAGGCAGGCCAGTTTGTCAGAGGATGAACATGAAGCACGCCATTTCCTCTCTGCCACACTGCACTTGCGTTTAAGGGTGACGAGATCCGAGTCGTACCAGGAGTTACATTTGGCTTTGGGCTTCAGGCGGATTCTCATGACAGGGGCAAGGATATCAAGGGTATCAGATATAACAGAGTGGAGAGTGGAGAGGGCTGTGTCAGGGTGGGAGTCAGCCGAAGGGTGAGGGGGGGCGAGAAGGTGGAAGCGAAAGCCTCAACTGACACGCACTTCATGGTTCGGATGACCGCGAAGGTGGGTGGCAGTGATGAGGGTGGCTTTGCCTGTGGGGTAGGGAAGGTGAGGTGGGAGGATAGGAGAAAGTGATCACTCCAGGAGAGAGGAGTGGAGAGAAGGACAGAGAGGGGAAGGTCAGAAGAGATCAGAACATCAAGAGTGTGCCCCGCAGAATGGGTCGGCCCAGACGGGAGAATAGAGAGTGAGAGAGAGTGGCAGAGGTCGCAAAAGAGTCCAGAGGGAGGACAGGAGGCATCAAGGTGGATATTGAAGTCTCCAAGAAAGAGGAGTTGAGTGGTTGAGGACAGGAGTGAGGAGGAGAGGTCAGCCCACTCAGAGAGGAAGGAGGAAATTTGACCAGGTGGCCGATAGATAGTAGCCACGGTAAGGGAATGGCTAGGAGAGAGAGAGAGTCGGCAGAAAAGGCATTCAAAGGAGGAGTAGGTCCGCGTAGGGGTGACAGTAGCAGGAATCCACTCAGGGAGATAAGGGCCACACCCCACAGCACGGTTGGGCCTGGGCAAGGAGAGGATCTTGTAACCGTCAGGTAGGAGTGTATCAAAGCTGGTGACAGAGCTGGCCGTGAACCATGTCTCAGTGAGACCGAGGATGTCAAGGTCCAGTTCCTCAAGAAGGCGACAGTTATCAGAGGAATGTTTGACGGCAGAGCGAGAGTTGAGAGTGGCAATGAGGAGAAGGTTGCCATCCTTAAAGGACTTCCGGGGAGGGGTACAGATCAGAGGTACGCCCTGTGGAGGTGAAGAGGAAGGAACAAGAGAGAGGGCAGGGTGAGAGGGTGGAGGCCAGGTAGCCGAGGACAGAGAAGAGGGGACAGCAGGAGAGGAAAGGAAGTTGATGAGGCGCGGGAAGCGTCTATCATAGAGGTGGAGGTTGGCCTGAGGGCCTTGGACCAAGACGGTCCCATTAGCGTAGACATTAATGATGGCCTTAGAGGAGCGGAAGGGGGCCAAGAGGACATCCCAACGGGTGCCACCATTAATGGGAGCAGAGGAGAAGGGAGAGAGCACAGAGACCATATGAAGGGTCCATTGGTCAGGGGAAGGCACAAAAAAGAGGATGTCAGTAAGAGTTTCCTTGGAGGAGGCACTGGTATAGGTGTCAGCGATAGGGAGGCCTGGGTTGGAGACCAGGATATCCTTTTTAAACTTTTTCCTACCAGATTTACTGAGGAGAGCAGGATAGTCAATGGAGAAGCAGTTAGAGAAGATAGGAGAGATAGAGAGCACCATGGAATAAGGAGGGAGTGGGGGGGGAGACAAACGAGAGCAAGCGGACAGGAGTGAAAGCGGCAAGCCCTAGTTTACCACAATTACAGACTAACAGTAACACAGTAAATACGAATTACGTACCCAGTGTAGAGGCCACCTAAGTTTGAGAGTCCTGCGAGGGGAGAAAAAGCCCTAGTTTACCACACTTACAGAGCAACAGTAGCACAGTAAATACGAATTAGGTACCCAGTGTAGAGGCCACCTAAGTTTGAGAGTCCTGCGAGGGTAGAAAAAGCCCTAGTTTACCACAGTTACAGAGCAACAGTAGCACAGTAAATACAAATTAGGTACCCAGTGTAGAGGCCACCTAAGTTTGAGAGTCCTGCGAGGGGAGAAAAAGCCCTAGTTTACCACAATTACAGAGCAACAGAAGCACAGTAAATACGAATTAGGTACCCAGTGTAGAGGCCACCTAAGTTTGAGAATCCTGCGAGGGGAGAAAAATCCCTAGTTTACCACAATTACAGAGCAACAGTAGCACAGTAATACGAATTAGGTACCCAGTGTGGAGGCCACCTAAGTTTGAGAGTCCTGCGAGGGGAGAAAAAGCCCTATTTTACCACTAGGTATTCATCTTGTTCAGTAATGTTTCACGAGGGATATCACAATGCACAGGCGTATGACACTCGTCTTCAGAAGCCTGGGGAGGACGAACTAGAGTTTCTTTATAGAATTTTCAGATGTCAGGGGAGCTCGGTTTTTTTAAGGTCAGGTTAACGCCTCTTTTAAACCGCAAGGTTTTCGGAGTGGAGGTGGAATTCACAGCGGGCTTCTGTGGATTTTTTAAAGCCACTGCCCCAAAGCCGATTTGTAGACCCTTGGTCATGCCGCTTTTAAGTGTCAGAAGCATTCTACAAAAGAGCAAGGGACAGAGTCAAAGCAAGAAACCCACAGACCCCACGTCGCCGCAGCAAAGTGGGACTTGTGGGGACTTGCTTGGGTGCGCGCGCGCAGTGCGCACGCAACTCCGCTTTTATGGCTCTGCCTCTACTGTTGTGCCGGAAAGCCTAAACAATGAAAAAAATAATGCGTATTATGAAGTCCTTTAGCACTAAAAGTGCTAACTTAAAGTCAGTAGATGTAATCACCTTCTGGAAGCTGTAGTAAATGCAGAATCAGCGTCCCAAATCACAAGAAGAAGCGTGTCCAAGAGAAGTCCAAAACAAAACGAGCAAACAGCAAAGTTACTTGCGGCAAAGCGAGACTTGTGGGGACTTGCTTGGGTGCGTGTGCGTGGTGCGTACACAACTCCGCTTTTATGGCTCTGCCTCTACTGTTGTGCCGGAAAGCCTTCTGGAAGCTGTAGTAAATGCAGAATCAGCGTCCCAAATCACAAGAAGAAGCACGTCCAAGGGAAGTCCAAAACAAAACAAGCAAACAGCATAATCACTCACGGCAAAGCGGGACTTGTAGGGACTTGCTTGGGTGTGAAATTAACTATCGTACTCTGCCTGACTACATTTCAGATAGTGCAAGAGCTAAGACATAGATAAGGAAGGGAGGGGGAGAGTGGGAAGGAAATGGAAACAGACGAGCGACTACCATACTAGGCCTGACAACATTTCTGGTAGATCCGGAGAAAACAAAAGGTGAGGGAGAGGGGTGCAGAAAGGGAGGGGAGGAACAAAACAAGCGACCATCGTACTGGGCCTGATGACATTTCAGATAGTGCTAGAGGGATGGGGGGAAGTAAAAAAAAAACAAGTAAGGGAAGGGGGGAGGAGACAGACAAGGTTGCTATCATACTAGGTCTAGCCATAATTCTGATAGAGTAAGTGCATAGAAGAAATTAAGGGGAGGAGGGGAGGAGATAGGAAAAGGGAGACAGGGAGAGGAGGAGAGAACAGAGAGTAAGCCGTGAAAAAGAGTGGAGAAGCAAGAGGGAAGAGTGACTACAATTGCAGAAGTCAGTAGTAACACATAATGTTGCAAGCCTGGATACAGGATGAAGATGGGAACAGCATGATTCAGGGCCACCATGAGAAAGGGTGACGCACCGTGAATCAATGAAGTCTATAAAAGTCAAATCCAGCATTGGCCACAAGACAGTGATGGTGAAACCAGATCTATCAGAAACAGACTCCTGCAGAAGTAGGCTGGAGGGTGCGACGGGGAGCAATGTAGACGAATCAAGCAAAACAGGCAATACCTGTGTGTGAGAAGTGGTGGGGCCACAAGGGACCATCACTGGGGGACCAGAGGGGTGGGGCTGGCCTGTGGGGACAGCGGGAGTAAACACATGTTGGTGCATGCTTACCTGCTGCCTGACCTGGGGTTCGGGCCCTGGATTCTCCTGGTCCAAACAGGAATTGCCCTTTTTCTTTGTCTGCCCTCCGCTTGGGACGCCCGGGTGAAGACACCCTTGATCTAAGAGTTAAGAGCAGGAAGGAAGAGACAGGGCTAAGAAGGTGGACGGGGTTTAGTCCATGTGACCAAGATCCACTTGCACCTGCTCCTCATCTGCAAACGAAAAGAGGCTAGAGGGCTATTTAAGTAGGAAAAAAGAGAGGCAACGAGCAAGTCACCAGGTGGGTGGGACTTGCTAAGTGGGAAAAAAGAGAGGCAACCAGGAAGGCACTAGGTGGGCATTGCTTAGGCCAGGTGACCAAGATCCACTTGCACTTGCTCCCCATCTGCAAAGGAAAAGAGGCTGGAGTGCTCCTTAAGTAACGAAAAAGAGCGGCAACCAGAATGGCACCAGGTGGGCGGGGCTGGCTAAGTGGGGGAAAAGAACAGCAACCCGGAAGGCACGAGGTGGGTGGGGCTTAGGCCAGGTGACCAAGATCCACTTGCACCTGCTCCCCATCTGCAAAGGAAAAGAGGCTGGAGGGCTCCTTAAGTGGAGAAAAAGATCAGCAACCATGAAGGCACCAGGTGGGCGGGGCTTGCTAAGTGGGGAAAAAGAGCGGCGACCAGGAAGGCACCAGGTGGCGGGGCTTAGGCCAGGTGACCAAGATCCACTTGCACCTGCTCCCCATCTGCTCCCCAAATGATAGTCCATTTAAATGAATGGGACATCTTCAACATGTATGCAAATCTTAACTCCCATTTCTCCATGTAGGTTTAATTTCTCTTGAAATTCTCCCCCACGCTCTGCGGCCTCATTAATGGATTAATGGTTCAGCCTGCAATAAACCAATCAGCCTTTCCTCTTTTGAGGGTTGATGGGCTGAGGAGATCCTTATCATGCACCAGATGGCCTCTGACATCAGGAGGCCTTGCTGGCATCTCCCATTTTGTCCTGTAATACTCTGTATTTCCAAGCATTTTCACCCACCCAGGGATGGGCATGTTTTGATCTGGTCCTGTTGTAAATACTTGGTATACAACAGCTTCACAGAGATTTCCCCTCCAGATAAGGAGCCAGGCATGCCTGCAATGGGGCAGGGCACTTAAGAATCTGTCCAACAACAAGAAGCATTTGCCTGTGTTTAAGGAGATTCACAAGTTGCATCTGAAAGAAAATACATTTTTCAAATATTGCCTTCTTTTCCCAGTGCAGCATTTTACTTATTTACATTTCTTGCATCTTTCTGTTATGGTTCAAATGTTTTTTTTTTTTTACCAGCATTCTCATATCTTCTTTCTTGTAGCATTTTCATTAATGTGGCAAACTGAAAGTAAAGGACTGCTACAGTCCATTTTGGTCACTCGCAATGTGCATTTCCATTTTTCAACTTGTAATCTGTTTTTACTTTTCAGCCTATTCTGTGTTTCATCAGCAGAAACACACACACTTTCCTTAATACCCTGTTCCTTATATCATCTTCCAGAAAGACACATATTTTGCCACATCAGGCCCTTTCGCTGTGTTAAGGTTTGGGCTGGGATATACATTTCAGTGTGTGTTTTCCCATTAGAACAATGCACTTCAAATCAAAGGCCTAACCTGGCCTTTCAGTTATATCATTCTGGCTGTCATTAAACCCCACAGGACAGTGAGATAAGGCAGAAGTATAGCGTAGACGGGGAGGATAAGAGGAGATGGAAGAGAATCATCGGGAGAAGAAGTAGGATAAGCTCTAGCAAGGGAAGTGGAAATATTGGCATCAGAAAGAGGGCAGAAAGTCTACATGGCAGCGAATGAGGGATTGGAATAGCCAAATGAGCAGGAGGAGCGGGAACAGAAGAAGAAATAGAAGAACGAAGTACAGTGATTTTAGAAGTGAAATAGCAAAATCAGATGCACAGAGGGAAGAGGATTTAGAAGGGCCAGAGGAAGGAGGAGAGAGAATGCAGTTCAAGTTTTGAAAGAGACGACACGGGTGAGATGCAAGTGTGGAAAAAAGAGCATGGAAATATTGCTGCTTACCAGAGAGAAGCAGAGCATCATAGGTGGAGTGAAAAAAGGAAAAGACGATAAGTCAGCTGCTGTCCTAGACTTATGCCAGTGCTGCTCAGCCTGAAGAAGATAACGGCAAACAGACTGAAGTGAGACGGCCTGTGAGATGGAGTAAAGACGACAGAAGGATAGAGAAGAGACTCAAACAGACTATCAGACAGAAGAGAGACGGCAGAGTCACTCGTGAGAGAATAATAAGTAGAAATAGAGGAGAGAATTGAAATGAGGACTGTAGAAAAAGATGATCAGAATGGGGAAAAGTAAAAGAAGATTGAGATGGGAGAGGAGAAGGAGGGAAGGAGGGAGAGAAAAAGAAAAGGAAAGAAGAGAATGATCACAGCAGTAGATTAGAAGAGCTGCAACTAAGGAAGATATACGAATAGTAGAAAAAATAAGGTAAAAAGAGTAGCCTGAAGTGTGAGAATTTCTAAGAGTGAGTAGGAATGAAAGTTTGTATCCCCATTAATGTGATGAATTGGATATAGTAGACAACACCTTTGTGGAAGTAAGCTTCCTGCATATATACAATTGCAAAATGTGCTCCCATTATAGACAGGCCCGAGATGATATTGCCTCTGCATATACCTAATAGGTATTATGATTACTTGACACAACATTTGTTTTATTTACATCAAAAAGTGGAAACAGAAGGCCGACTCTACCAAGGTACACATCTGTGACTTAGTAACCACACATATCTCTGCAAAAGACCCTAAACCCACTGCGCTATATTGGCACCGTTGGCTTGTATTGTGAAACTACACACGAAGCACCAGTTAGCTGGTCAAATCGATGCCTTCTTCCAAGACAATTAAAATCTGTCATACATCAAATATGGAAACTATCGTCTCTTATTTTCAAGTGTCAAAAAGCATCCTATATGAACCATGCCTTTATCAAACAATGAAACACAATCGGGTTACCTTTTCACACATTATATATTGTTAAGTATTGAAAGTATATTTACCAAACCCAGAGGCTATTTATTTTAACCTAAAGGTGAATTGAAAACTGGTATTTGTAATTTTTCATTCAAGATGAGGGAAAATAACACTACAATCATATTTATTTTACATACATGTTTCTATAAGGACTTTTGTATCTGTCTGAGCACCCCTGATTTGCATACTTTTCAAGATATGTAACACATACTATTGTTGAAAAGCAAACATGTAGGTGAGAAGGGTAAAGGGGGTGAGAGCAAGTTATGTAATGTTATATTATGTTATTTCGTTTTTATACTGCGCATATCACCACTGTGGTGGTCTTAGAATACCGCAACCTTGTCCGTGTGGGTGAACTGTGATCCCACCCTGGGTGCAAATCAGACCGTACTCTGTCGGGTGAGTAGGAAATGAGGGTACAGGTAAGAATGAATTGGCAACGGCAGTGGAGAAAGTGGGTGAGAGATCAGACGACAAAAGTGATAAACAGATGGGAAGATAACATGAGAATGAGGACACAGTGATTCAGCAGGGATTCAAGAAGAGGTTGCTGGCCTTGTGGGGTTCTTTTCTCTACTCACGTTGCTGTGCTGATTTTGGTAACATTTGAAGACCTGCAAAATTGCTTAATTTCGTTGCCTCAGGACCTCACTGGTGAATAGGCTCTGCTTCGATCACACTATAAGGCATTCCTGCAGTACAGGCCCTGTCCGCTCCAAGCCCAGTCCTTACCTTGATGTCCCTGGAATCTGCGGTCACAATCGGGTTCTTTAGGTATGTAGCTAACCTTATGCTTTAAAACAATAAAAGACTTGCTTGTGGATTCATTTCTTTTGACATTCAAAATAATCTCCATCTGTAACTTCTGCATTACATGCATGTTGCTAGTTTGGACAATGTTAACAACAATTACACCATAATAATAAAATCTTCAGGAAACAGCTACTAAATCAACAGTTAACTTCAGTAAGTAAAACACGTCACAGTTGTTTTACACTGCATTCTACGTCAGATTATGTTTTCAAACCAAAGTTCCAAACAGACCTTCAGCAAACATTATTGTTACAAACAACAGCAGGGAAGATGTGTTCAAGTGCATGAATTGGAGACGTCTCAAATCCCAGCTTCACCACTTGAAGTATATGCTCCCAGGCAAATCATTTAACCTCCCTATGCTTTATTTGTCAAAAATGGAAGTCTCTACAAGTGATTGAGCTCAAACTGTCCACTACTCTAAAAAGCATTACACATGGTATAGCCCCATGTATAATAGTAACAGTGACCATTCATATATATTTGACATCACAACGTTTATTTGTCTCTTGGCTTTCTCCTGGAAACTTCTTTTAATGAAACTTCCGATGAACCCTTGAGTAATAAAGAATCATTCTGTGACATCATGTACTGTGATGTCACTGATGTCACAACATATGCAAATTGGAGGGCATCACACATCTTTTGCTGCCAGGACTCAGCAAATCCCAAGACCAGCCCTGCTGTTAAGAATAAAATAGAAAGAAAGAAAGGGGAACACCTAGGCACACCTATTTTGTGTAGAAGTTAAGATAGGTTTAAAGATATAGTACCTAGCTTGGTTTTGAAATTGAAAAATAATTTGAGGTGCGGGGGAGAAAAGCTCAACCTTGGCATCTAGGTTGGGAATCACAAGAACAAAAAGGTGGTTGTTCCTAAAAAGGTTATTTAGGAACTCCCGTCCCCTGCACTCCCGTCCCCTGCACACTGGTACAGATTAAGGCTGAAGATAAAGAGAAGGTGTTAGCAGAAGTTAAAGTTAAGAACTCACACTACTTCTCATACTCCATCTTGCAGCTTTTTCACCGGAAGGAGTTATCTCTGGAATTCGATCTTTGTTCTGGGGTTGACAATAGTTCATCACGTTCTGAGTCTGCTGTAAGTGTCTTGCTTTAACTGCACTTTTCTACTCTATAGGACATTTTTATCTTCTGCTAACACCTTCTCTTTATCTTCAGCCTTAATCTGTACCAGTATATGGACTGACTGCTTTAGAAACATGCGGATGCACCATTTTGAATTGTTTTTCTTCAAAGCTATTTCCATGCACTGTGGTAAGTGACTTGCTTGCCGGTCGAATTAGTCTTTTTTGAGTAATTGTTGAGTATCTGAAGACAGGACCTCCCTAAATCTTACTTGATTTCTGGAAAGGGATATTAATTACAAGATGTAATTAGGTTTACTGCATTGAGTGAAACAAGCCTTTTCATTTGTTTTTTAAATCAAATCTGACCAAACAACAATGTTATAAAGGATAAATTGCACGTGTTGATTACAAAAATGTTTATTATGATTGTACAATGTTGCTTTCCTTATTAAGAAAGTACAAACAATATGCTAAATTGTACCTTTTTCTATTCTCTTTAGAAATTTTAAAAGAATTGTGTTATTGCCCCTGAAGAAGAGTGTAAACTCGAAACGCGTTGGGCCAAAATATTGTACAACAATAAACGATGACTGTTATGCTCCACAAAATTGTCATATTGAATTTTCTTGTTTATTAAGTACTGGTCCCATACTATAAATAATCTTAGATTACCTTACTAAAATCCTGATCTGTTTTACTGATATTAGACAGTGTGCAGGGGACTGGAGTTCCTAAATAACCTTTTTAAGAATAAAATAGAAACATTTTTCATTCAAAACATTGTGCTGAATTGCCTTGTATGCATTTTGGAGATACACACTCTCTGTTGTGCCCTTTTGCTCTATTATAGTGAATCATACTTTTTGTGTAACCTGGCATTTCAATTGTATTTGGCGATTGGTCTGACACTTAATAAACGCAGAGAGCAGAGGCAGTCCCTTTCTATGGTGTCTGTGCATAGTTTCACTGGTTTTGTTGGTGTAGGTGAGCTGGAAAGCGGAGATGTGGCTCATTAGGACATATAATGGGGACATGCGTTGACGCAGAGACATACATGAAGATAATAATCATAAAGGCATTTGGCCCAATATTTGCATAGATACAGTGGCCCTCATTAGGACTCCGGCGGAAAACCATGGTGCTATTAGCACGATGGTCGATGCCGGAGTCCGCCATGGCGGAATGGGGAATTACCACCCCATTCCAAGGTTGGCGGGTGGTAATTCCCCATGCCACCATGGCCCTTCCCCATTCCCATTCCCATTTTTGCCCCATAGTGCATAATGGGAATGGGGAAGGTACCGCAAATTGCGGTACCGTACTTACCTCGAGGGTCCCTTTGCGGGCCCCTACTTTAACGGCTGGTGTAGACCAGCCGTTAAGGTCGGGTCACGCAAAGGCACCTCGTAGTAAGGCGTTAAGGGTTTAACGGCGCCGACACCTTTTACGGCGCCGTTAACCCCGTAACGCCTGGGTCCTAATGAGACCCAATGTACAAAAAAGGGCCAGATTTAAATTTCATCTCCTGGTTTACAAATCTATCTATGGCACGGCATCACTGTATCTATCCTACTCTAGGCAACTCTACAAGCCTTCTCATAAGATCTGCACTGTCTCCTCGACTGTGCTTGTCGCACCTCGTCCTCTCTGTCCTTCCTGTAATTTCTGCTCTTTCTCTCTTCTAGCTCCACTTGCATGGATTTTTCTTCCCCCAGAAATCCGAGAAACATTCCACACAGATGTGTTCAAAACCAAATTAAAAGCCTACCTCCTCACCTCCAAGTTACTCTCTTAAACTACCTCTCATCTGCCTTCTAGCTAAAAATGTTCCATTGCCTCTAACCTTCCTCTGTCCCTCACTTTCTCTGCCTTCAGTCTAGCACCTCATCCATCATGGTCACGTCCCTAACACAGATGGCCATGCCACCTACCTATACTTAAAATGTCTAATGTTGCTCGTCCTTAATCTATGTAGGTCCACCCATCTATTGTCCCTGGTGACTGTTCCATTTACTCCACAACCTGGTCAGAATGGTATCCAAACTCACCCCATGGTAAGAAGCTCACTGCTTCCCATCAAATCTAGTTTCTTATCTGGTGTACATTGTTTTGTGATCAAAAGAGCATTGTGTGTGTGTGTGTGCATATGCGCGCGTGCTCACGTGTGGCTGTGCACATGTGTGTGTGTGTATATATTGTACCAGGGTGGGCCGCCACAAAGAACCACGTCGACTCTGATGACACATCCAGAGGTGTTTATTTTTGGTTTACAGATTGGTTTCATGTTCAAGGAGAGAATGTTTCTATGGTTCTCAGGGCTTGGGGGCTCTTGGCACTAGGGCAGTCCCTCTCTCACACCGGTCTCACTTTACTACACTTACTCCTTTAGCACTCCCAGGGATACGGCGCCCTGCTCACCCATCTACTACCAATTACTACTCAACCTTGTATCTCCTTCACTTGCTACTCCCACCGCTTACTTTACCTCTTTCCAACTACCACTACTCCACTCCACCACTATTCTTACTCTAACTCTACTACTCACACTCTCCGCTCTCTCATATAAACACTCCACAGACCTCCTCCTTAAAAATAGCCTCCTCACTCCAGTCACTCTTACATCCTCTGGGGTCCTGCATGTCCTCCTCCACCGCCGGTGCTCACCCAACTGCAGCCCAATCCAAACAACTCCCAAGCTCCCTCTTATACATCCCTCCTCCTCTCTGGGTTGCCCACTTACCATAAAAATGGCTTACCTTGCTCTCAAGACGTGTAATACGGGATGGCTTGGGTGGTTACATAAGGGTTTTAAGCCCCGCCCCCTTTTCAACATGACTTTGCTGTATTAGGGAGTTTCTCTTTGTGAGCTGGCTCGTCTCCTTTGCTGGTCTATGGTTTTTCTTGTGAGGATGTTGTGCAGCGCGTCACCAGGTCCTGCCATTGTACCATCCTGGCAGGTAAGGAGATGATGGGAGGAGGCCTGTCTCCACATTTTATAGAACCCAATGATGTTGAGGTCAGGCTCCCAACCACCCCTGAGAGGGCTGGATCAACAGCCCTGTCACAATATATGTATACAGTTAAGCCAAGTGTGACTCCCATAAGAAACCCCAAAAAATGAATTGGCAATAACTTTTGACTCGTGCGACGGATTTCAAAATTGTGAAGACAATTAGGTACGCCCTGGCCACCCCAGACACATTTTGGGAATGATTCATTAAAAATAAAAAAGTTATTAAGAAAACAAAAAAACCAAGTTGCAGCCTACTCCCCATTCATTTTCCCATAGACACAAAATGTAATTTTTGCCAGACCGCACAGCCCAAACTGCTGGAAGGATTTCGACCAGGTGTGAAACAACTTGGGCACGAAGCATTGACGTGAGGCCCCTTTGTGGTTTGGGGTTATTCCATCCATTTTTAAAATATTTGATGGAGAAGGTTTTTTATAAAGCAGAGTATTGTTGAACGCCAAACCTGAAGGGCGAGGAGGGGAAATTATGTGAGTACAACTAAGTCATGAGTATTTGCCCAGGATGTGGCAACTGAGGTTGCAATCCTGGACACTGGTGCAGTAATGTGCCCGTGATTGTGGCTGCTTTTCAGGGCATAAGTAAAGGACACATTTTAGTGGACAGCATAACTTTTTTTCAGTGGGCAGATGCAACCCTTTGGGTTTTTTGAGGTTGGCAAGCTTGCTTGAGAATTTGGCTACCAGGATTTTACTCAGATTGTCATGTTCCCAGTGTAGATGCTTACCCACAAGACCACAAGCTCGTGGCTCATATTGGGATTTTGTTTTCCAGTGAATATTTCAGTAGAGATTGCTGGGTTTAAAAGGTGAGCATCTTGTATATTTTGCCAGCATATTTATTGGAACGTTTCCTCTCTCAAGTTATGTTTCTGGTGTTTATTACTTTTTTTAAAAGTCCAATGCTATTTAGTCTTGCGCACTTTCTTCTCAGGGGAAGGTCAGTTGAACTCCAATGTATATTTCACTTTAAGATATATGTACACTTACTCATGGGTAGCAGCTTTTGATTTTCACCATGGGGGCAAAAGTACCTGGGCATATGTTATTCTTCTAGCGGTCATGCTTTTCCCTTTTTTGTCGCGCTGCTCAGATGCGATTAGTTGGGGTTGTGCAATGTATCACAAAAGTCACCAAGAGACAGGCCATAAAACAAGGGGCTTGTAGCACACTGCTTAACCAAAATGTGTGATACTTGGCAAATAATGTAATCTTACTGCGCATTGCCCAAAATAAATGGTGAGTTCTCAAAGACTGGCATCTTTTATACATAACAATACCACTGTCAAAACAGGTCAAAATCAGCCTGTGATTGCTGAACGTCTTTGAGCAATGGGTTGCAAGAGTTTTAAAATATAGATTGGGCATGGCCGAAGGACATGGCTGGTAGTCTGCTAGTGTTCTAAAATGGACAGTGGCCACGGCCAAAGAGCATGGTTAATGACCAGGTAGTTATGTGAAAAATACAGTGGGTACAACCGGAGGCTGTGCCCACTGGCCAGGGCCAAATGCCATGGCTAGTGATCTGGTAGTGTTCTAAAATGGACAGTGGGCATGGCGAAGGCCATGGAGGTGGTCTGGTAGTGATTTAAAGAAAAACTGTGGGCACGGCCGGAGGCTGTGCCCCCTGACCATGGCCAAAGGCCATGGCTTATGGTCTGCAAGTGTTCTAAAATACACAGTGGCCATGGCCAAAGGCTGTGGCCAGTGGTGCGGAAAACAACGATGGTAAAACAAAACCTCGGAAATTCAAGGAAAAAATGTAATTTGCAGGATGCTAAGGTGAGAACAAAACCCCTGAAATTCAGCTAAAGCCACCTTAACTTTGCACCTCCTGTTGCACAGCCTATGACCGCAATGATGACATCAGAGGTGACATCCCTGATAACATCACTGATGGCATCACTGGTGATATCTACTCTCCACTCACCAGCGGTCAGAGTAGAACTCCTGAACATGGACACAGTTGTCTACCGGTTTATCGATGGCCCTTCAATCATAGATCCTGGGTAGCCGGCGCTGTCTCTTTGCTGGACTCTGTGCTTCTCGCCATGACGCCGCTGCGCCCTGCTTCAGCCCCTGCTGTAGGACTCAGTTTGCCCTAGCTACAATAGTGTTGTAACGCTCACCTGATTCTCGCAGAGGCGCCGGTCTTGACTGGGCGACTACCGTATCTTCAAAGGTGATGTGTAGCACCCGGTTGGCTCTTTGGGCTGGACCTCTGTGCACTGTATGCCTGACGTGTAGAGTAAGATGTCTGCAGATAGAAAATATGGGGTTAATGAACTGGGGTTATTGGGGTGTCCCTATCTCTTTCCTCTTCTCCTCTCCTGTAGACCCCCAAAGGTTAACGCTCTCACCTTAGGTAAGTGAATGCCGAGCTCTCCATCTGCCTCGGGGCAGGGTGCTGTAACCAGTTTCTTCACTGGATAGGTAGCGCAGGCCTCTTGACTTCAGAGGACTGCTGTCCGTCGTTTACTGCACGAACGGTAAGTTTCGAGTCATTCAAATGTCTTTAAAGTCTTTAGTAATGATGTCTCTTGTTTTGCAGGGTTCCGGCGATGGCGGATGACGGGCTGAAGTGAGTTGAAGATGGAGCCCGTGTGATGAATAGAAGCGCCTGGAAGCACGTAAGTAAGCGCTTGTTGCCTGCTTCACTATGCGCTCTAACTGTCTTTTTATTTTGCAGGTACGAGTTCGGAGCGGCTGCAGGGTGCCGGAATACCCACTGGATTAGATGTGGAAAGGAGTAATGGCACGTGAGTATTAAAGTTCCCCAATGTCTTTAAACGCACCTTGTTTTGTCTTTCAGATGCGGGATGCAGCGCCGAAGGCCTCCGGAGCGTACGAAGAGTAGGTAAGCCTTTGCCTTTCAGATGCAGGAATGCTAACCTGTTCTTTCTTGTCTTTATAGGTGTTGCTGAAGACTGGATTCAGGATGGTAAGCCTTTGCCTTTCAGATGCCGGAATGCTAACCTGTTCTTTCTTGTCTTTATAGGTGTTGCTGAAGACTGGATTCAGGATGGTAAGCCTTTTTCCTTAGGCCCAGGACCGGATGCAGAAGACACGATGAGCGTTCTGCTGCAGAGGTTGCAGAATAACGCAAAGCAAGATTCATCCACCGGGTGTGGTTTAAATAGCCTCCTGTAGTGCTTAGGTGTCTCCTTCCACAGCCACGCCTAAGTAAGAAAAGAGTTCCTGGTAAGAAAAGAGTTCCTGCCTTCCAGAAGAGTTCCAGTGTTCTGAATCTAGGGAGTGGCTCCAGCCCCACCCAACAGGAAAAGTAGTTCCAAACAGAAGAGGATCAGAGGCTCAACTGGCAGGCAAGTAAGCAGCATGGTCTGCTGAAGGTAAGTCCACCCAAGCATTATGAGCCTGGCGCTTCCAGCGCTGGGACTGGGCATATTTATGAGCCTGGTGCCACTGGCGCCAGGACTGGGTCCAAAAGGTCCCAATTGGGACTGGTTGGCACTCGGAACCTGGGTTATGGATCTGCTTCCAAGGGAGTTGGGAAAACCCTGACCTTTTGGAAGCAGAGATCATGACAGTACCCCCCCTCAAGCCCCTCCCAAACCGGGCTTCTCCGGGGGTTTTGGCTTGTCAGGAAATGTTCGGTGAAATCTTTTGATTAGGCGAGGAGCGTGGACATATTCAGCAGGTTCCCAGGATCTCTCTTGGGGGCCGTAGCCTTTCCAGTCAATTAGGTAGAATAGTTTAGATTTGGAGATCTTGGAGTCCAGAATGCTTTTGACTTCAAACTCGAGTTCTCCATCCACTAGGATAGGTTTTGGAGATTTGGTTAGTCGGGTTTGAGGTTGCACAGGTTTTAATAGAGAGACGTGGAAGACCGGATGTATCTTCATGTGCGGGGGCAAGTCCAACTTGACCGCTACTGGGTTTACTATGGTAGTGATGGAATAGGGACCAAGGTATCTTGGGTTGAATGTGCGTGGCCCTTTTAGAGATAGATATTTGGTGGATAACCAGACTTGATCCCCTACTTGATAGTGAGGGGCTTCCTTCCGATGTTGATCTGCTCCTTTCTTGTATTGTTCTTTAGCCCTTTGAAGGTGAGAAACAGCTTCCTTAAAGGCTTGGGTGATTGTAGAATGCAGGTAGTCTACTGCTGGTGTTTCAAGATCTTGGAGGGGATCCAACTCCGAGGTTCGAGGGTGACTGCCGTACAAAAGAAAAAACGGGGTTTTCCCAGTTCCCGAATGGACAGAGTTATTGTAGGCATACTCGGCTATCCAAAGGATATCTTTCCAAGTTTTTTCAGTTTGTTGCAGCATGCAGCGTAAATACTGTTCCAGAGTTTGATTGGTCCTCTCGGTTTGTCCGTCGGTCTGAGGGTGGTGACTGGTCGATAGTCGCACATTAATTTGAGCCGACCGACAGCAACTTCGCCAAAAATGAGAAATAAATTGACTACCTCGATCCGAAATTAGAACCGAAGGAAAACCGTGCAGTCGGACGATGTTTTCGAGAAATTCTCGGGCCAGAGTTGCTGCTGTTGGCAAGCCTTTGAGCGGAATGAAATACGCCATCTTGGAGAATAAGTCCACGATTACTAGAATCGTATTGTATCCGGAGCATGGAGGTAGATCGGTGATGAAGTCCATAGAAAGCGTATGCCAAGGGCGAGGTGGGATGTCAATAGGGCGTAAGAGGCCTGCTGGTCTTTCCTTTTGACTCTTGTTTTGGGCGCATACTCCACAGGACATTATAAAGTCTCTGATATCTTTTTTCCAAGACGGCCACCAGAAGTAGCGCTTGATCTTTTCTGAGGTCTTGGCTATACCGGGATGACCTTCCATTAAAGAGTCGTGATAACAAGAGATTACTTTTTTCTGTAAATCTGTGCTGGGTAGGTATAATCGTTCTTGGAAATACAATAAGTTGTCCTTTACTGCAAAGTCCTTTCCCTGCAGATGCCAATTCTGTATGTCTGCTGGAGTTACAAGTTGCCTGGCTTTATCCTTAACTTCCTCTATGGATTCTGTGGCGATTACACCCAGAATTCTTTGTTCGGGAATGATTGGTACAGGTTTAGGGTTGACCAAGTGTTCTTCCACTCCCATCCGAGAAAGGGCATCGGCTTTACCGTTCTTTGTACCAGGTCGATAGATAATTATGAAGTCAAACTCGGCAAAGAATAATGCCCAACGGAGTTGTCTAGAGGATTGGGCTTTTGCGGTCTTCAAATATTGCAGGTTTCGGTGATCCGTAATCACAGTAACGGTGTGTCGGGCCCCCAGCAGATAATGCCGCCAAGCCTTAAAGGCAGACTTGATAGCCAGAAGTTCCTTGTCAGTAATCGTGTAATTGATTTCAGGAGGCGAGAATTTGCGGGACCAAAATGCCGCGGGATGCAACTGATTGGTTACCGGGTCCTTTTGTGATAGAACTGCCCCCATGGCAAGGCTTGAAGCATCAGTTTCCACGATGTAGGGGAGTTCGGGGCGAGGGTGTTTTAAGATTGGTGCAGAGATAAATTTAGTCTTCAAATCCTGGAAAGCTTGTTCCGCCTCGGTAGACCATTCAAAACGTTTGTTTTTCTTTAACAAGGCAGTGATGGGCTGGACTATTCGAGAGAATTCGGGGATAAACCTGCGGTAAAAGTTAGCAAAGCCTAACATGCTTTGCACACCTTTTACGGAGGATGGTGATGGCCATTTGAGAACTGCATCGACCTTCTTTGAATCCATACGCACTCCGCCAGGTGATAATATGAATCCCAAGAATTCAACTTCAGTCACGTTGAAAACACATTTTTCCAACTTAGCGAAAAGTTTGTGTTGACGCAATCTTTTGAGGACCATTTTCACGTGTTTCCGATGTTCAGATTCCGATGAAGAATAAACGAGGATGTCGTCAATGTAAACAACAACACATACATCTATGAGCTCTCTGAGGACATCGTTCATAAAATATTGAAAGGCGGCCGGGGCATTGCAAAGTCCGAAGGGCATGACCTGATATTCAAATAGCCCATACTTGGTGCGGAAGGCCGTCTTCCATTCATCGCCCTCTTTTACTCGTACCAAGTGGTAAGCTCCTCTAAGATCCAGCTTTGTATATATGCATGCTTTTCTGACTTGGTCCAGGAGTTCAGGGATCAAAGGTAACGGATATCTATTCTTAACGGTGATCTGGTTCAGGGAGCGATAATCGATACAAGTTCTAAGGTCTCCTTCCTTTTTTGGAACGAAGAACAAAGCTGAAGAAGCAGGGGACTTGGAAGGACGAATAAACCCATTTGCCAGGTATTGATCCAGGTATTGTCGAAGGTGAAGGTTCTCAGGCTCGGTGAGGGCATAAATTCTACTACAAGGAGGAGTAGATCCAGGTATCAGGTCTATCTGGCAGTCATAAGACCTATGAGGAGGTAGAGAGTTAGCCTGATCCTTCCGGAAAACATCTTGGTATTCTAGGTATTCGGGAGGTAACTGGGGAGTCTCTGAGGAAATTGCGGCCAGTGCAACACCAGGTGGAGGGTGACAAGTAGAGACACATTCTGGAAACTGGACCGTTCTTGCTCGCCAATCGATCAGAGGATTGTGTTTCTCTAACCAAGGTATTCCTAGAATAATCTGAAACTGAGGGGCCTTGATCACATCGAACACGATCTTCTCATGGTGTCCATCTTGACTTACTAGCGTCACCTCTTGAGTGGTATGCGTTACTGGCCCGGAGGCTATCTCCGTACCATCCACCGTAGTAATGACGTCCTTTACAGCCTTGGGACAAAGAGTTAGATTCATCCTCAAAACCATTTCATGATCCACATAATTGCCGATGGCACCGCTGTCGACGTAAGCTTCAATTGCATGTAATCGATCCGGATTATCAGGGCTAATGAGGACCATAGGTATCACGAAATGCGAGGTCACGGAACTGGTTTTCACGCTCGGCAAGAGGACCTCTATTCTTGTCGGGCGAGGTCGTTTCCCTGCTCAGAGTTTGTAACTTTGGTAACTGCAGCTCCTACTGCCTTCTTGGCAGGTTTCACCGGACAGTCTCGAAGAAAGTGCCCTGAGTTTCCGCAATATAGGCATAATTGCAACTGTTTCCTCCTTTCCCGCTCCCTTTGTGTTAGAGGACCTTTCAGACCCCCTATTTGCATGGGTTCCCCGGAGTCTACTCCTTTGGAAGGAGTTGGCGGTTTGGAAAATGCTCGAGCATCAAACTTGGAACGATCGGCCTTCCTGTTCTGCAGCCTGTGATCTATTTGAACGACCAAGTCTATATAATCCGAACAGTCTTGTGGGGGATTCACTACTTGGGCTAAAACGTCTTTGAGCTCTCCACGTAGACCTCTATAAAACAGCGTAATCCTTTTGTCCTCAGGCCATTGAGTTTCCACTATTAGTCTATTGAAAGATGCAATATAAGCCAAAAGGTTTTGATTACCCTGTCGCAACGAAAGAAGCTCATTGTCCAAGGCCTGCCCCTGTGAATGTCTTGCGAACAGTTTTTCCATACTAAGCTGAAAGGCTTGAAAATCATGGAGAACCGGATCATCTTGATTAACTAGAGGGATCGACCAGTCTGCCGCATTGCCACTAAGGTACGAAAGTACAAAAGCTACTTTTGCTTGATCAGTTGGAAAGGCTGCTGGCCGGCATAAGAAGTGCAACCGGCACTGATTGATAAATACTGCAAACCTCTTTGGGTCACCAGAAAATCGTTCGGGCGGAGCCAGAGGTACATTCCCAGGTAGGTTGATCTGCACTGGATTCATAGAGGATGTTGAAGGAAGATTTGCCCCTGATGCGGGTAACGGGGTCTGTCCGGCTTGTGACTGTAGCACTTGTCTAGCAAGATTGTCTGTTCTCTCCTTGGAAATAATTAGTTCCCTTCTTAGAGCATTTGTTTCCTGACGAGCTGCATGCACTTCTGCCCTTAGTTCCCCAAGTAACCGGGCTAGGGGGTCAGTATCCGAGGTTTCCATAGCGCCTGGGCGAGAGTTTTGCGGTAGGCTTTGCGTTCTGTAACGCTCACCTGATTCTCGCAGAGGCGCCGGTCTTGACTGGGCGACTACCGTATCTTCAAAGGTGATGTGTAGCACCCGGTTGGCTCTTTGGGCTGGACCTCTGTGCACTGTATGCCTGACGTGTAGAGTAAGATGTCTGCAGATAGAAAATATGGGGTTAATGAACTGGGGTTATTGGGGTGTCCCTATCTCTTTCCTCTTCTCCTCTCCTGTAGACCCCCAAAGGTTAACGCTCTCACCTTAGGTAAGTGAATGCCGAGCTCTCCAACTGCCTCGGGGCAGGGTGCTGTAACCAGTTTCTTCACTGGATAGGTAGCGCAGGCCTCTTGACTTCAGAGGACTGCTGTCCGTCGTTTACTGCACGAACGGTAAGTTTCGAGTCATTCAAATGTCTTTAAAGTCTTAGTAATGATGTCTCTTGTTTTGCAGGGTTCCGGCGATGGCGGATGACGGGCTGAAGTGAGTTGAAGATGGAGCCCGTGTGATGAATAGAAGCGCCTGGAAGCACGTAAGTAAGCGCTTGTTGCCTGCTTCACTATGCGCTCTAACTGTCTTTTTATTTTGCAGGTACGAGTTCGGAGCGGCTGCAGGGTGCCGGAATACCCACTGGATTAGATGTGGAAAGGAGTAATGGCACGTGAGTATTAAAGTTCCCCAATGTCTTTAAACGCACCTTGTTTTGTCTTTCAGATGCGGGATGCAGCGCTGAAGGCCTCCGGAGCGTACGAAGAGTAGGTAAGCCTTTGCCTTTCAGATGCCGGAATGCTAACCTGTTCTTTCTTGTCTTTATAGGTGTTGCTGAAGACTGGATTCAGGATGGTAAGCCTTTGCCTTTCAGATGCCGGAATGCTAACCTGTTCTTTCTTGTCTTTATAGGTGTTGCTGAAGACTGGATTCAGGATGGTAAGCCTTTTTCCTTAGGCCCAGGACCGGATGCAGAAGACACGATGAGCGTTCTGCTGCAGAGGTTGCAGAATAACGCAAAGCAAGATTCATCCACCGGGTGTGGTTTAAATAGCCTCCTGTAGTGCTTAGTTGTCTCCTTCCACAGCCACGCCTAAGTAAGAAAAGAGTTCCTGGTAAGAAAAGAGTTCCTGCCTTCCAGAAGAGTTCCAGTGTTCTGAATCTAGGGAGTGGCTCCAGCCCCACCCAACAGGAAAAGTAGTTCCAAACAGAAGAGGATCAGAGGCTCAACTGGCAGGCAAGTAAGCAGCATGGTCTGCTGAAGGTAAGTCCACCCAAGCATTATGAGCCTGGCGCTTCCAGCGCTGGGACTGGGCATATTTATGAGCCTGGTGCCACTGGCGCCAGGACTGGGTCCAAAAGGTCCCAATTGGGACTGGTTGGCACTCGGAACCTGGGTTATGGATCTGCTTCCAAGGGAGTTGGGAAAACCCTGACCTTTTGGAAGCAGAGATCATGACAAGTGTAAACCCATTAAAGGTGAGTTCAATAGAGTGAGCCGGAGGGGTGGGGGGAGAGTTTGTAGTGAGCTCCTGCCTTGGTCAAGATAGGGGCCATGGATACAGGCTTCAGTGTTATTTTGCTGATAGGTAAGGGAAGGGTAGCAGGAATAGAGGTGGAACAGAGATGGTGCGGTGGATGAGTGAGTGGTCAGAGGGAGAGGCACTGATAGCACACAGCTGTCAAAAGAGGAATTGGAAGATGAGATCTAGTGAGTTGCCATGAGTGCCGGCAGGAAGGTTATATAAATTGACCAATGAGTGACTGGAGAGAGTGGTATTCAGCTATAATGAATGGGCCTTGGTGAATAGGTCAGGTTGAGCTCAATCATCATGAAAGCCCCAACATTAGCTGGAGGAGATTAAAGTAAGTCAAGGCCTGAGTAGAAAAGTTGAGGTTTGTAGGTGAGCGGTAGATGTACAGGACAGTGTGGTGGGAGCGAGGAAGAAGCGGAACAGAGATATGCTCAAACAAGTAGGGAGTAACGCCCATGGAGAGAGGGGACCAATGGTATGTCCTTACTGATCATTAGAGAAATACCACAGCCTTTTTTTGTCAGTCAAGAGAAGTGAGAGAAGAGAGCAAAGTCCATATGGAGAGAAGGCACAGTGGCAGTGTCAAGAGTGGGGATTACAAGTTTAATGATAGACATCACAGAGAGTTTGGAGTGAGGCAAGTCAAAGTGGTAAGTAAGGAAGGAGTTTTTATTAAATAGGGATTTGGCATTCCAGTGGCCCAGAGTGAGTTCAGTTTGAGAGTGAGGGGTTGGAGAGTGTAGGGAGTCTCTTGACAGAGCTGAGTAGTGCTAAGGAGGTTTGATTGAGTAGGGTGCAATTGTGGGGAACAACCAAAGTGTTGTTTAAGAGCAGTAGGGTGGATATTGATGAGGTGAGTAGGTGGAGGTGCATGGAGAAGTTGTGAGATGGTGCTTCAGGGATAAGCTGAGGTAGACAGAGAACAGTGAAGAGTAGTAGGAGAGGGAGAATAAAAGTAAGCATCATAACATTTACTTTGGTTGCCCATGGCCCTGTGCTTTTAAATTATATTTTACATCTTATACTCTGGTCAACGTTGGTGATGTGCTCTTTAAACCACACTTCATAACATGCATTTTGGTCCCCCTTGGAACTGCACTCTACCATATCCTTGCACTACTACTGTGATTCGCTGGGTCCACTTCCTACTCCTCCACACCCTGCCCATTGCCCACTACTAGACACCTTATCATCCCTCCTGCCCACACCCCTCTTCCGTACCACTGAGACGGATACCATTTAGCAAGGTTGCAGAAGCCCTAGCTTATTTCACTTGTATCCATTTAGTAGAATGATGCAGGTAATTCCATCTCTGAAAGGGTAATCTGCTGATCAGATTTACCTTTTATAAACTCCATACCAAAAGCATGGGGTACACTTGTGCACTTCTGCATTAAAATCCTGATTGCAGCGCCCCCACTGCAGAGCCACAGAGCAGGGACATGTCACAGGTGCCCCCTTGACAGCTGAATTGACAACCAAAGACGCTGCAGCACAGGGGTGGAATTTTAGATATGAACCCCTGTTCCAAAATATTATGATTATGAGTAGCCCATGCTGGTGGAAGGGTAAACTCCAATAATAAGCTGTGCCTGAGATAGGGCATGGTGCGTGCCACTGCTTATACTCATTCCAGCCACATCCAATTTGGTATCACACGTGTCAGCTATTGTGAGCCAACTCAGCTATTGCAAGTGATGTGTATTCTGTCCAAACAGGCTGGTCCTACCAATTGACAGAACAGGAACCTGAATTGCCATGCTTGTCTTTGATCTCTATGTGAGGGTATGTAACATCCTCCCCCAGAGACAGCCACTCAACAGGAAGTTGTCCTGGGCCCATAAATCAAAGGATCACATCCATTCAAAAGGAGTAACCTAACACCAGGTTGCTGTATACCAAAGGAGCCTTTGATCCTATTGAGAAGCAAAGGGGCATAGTTTGTGTAGACAGGGAAAGCTCTGTACAGTTTGAGTATGTTTCCACCATAATTTTTTTAACTCTGCCCCTCTCTCCTTCCTGTCCCCTCCCTACACTTCCTCTAACACAAAGCACTTTGGGTGTGAAGTCAGGAGGCAAAGTCCACTTCTTTCAAACACGAGGATTGGATCCCTAACTCAGGCTAGGTTTAGTCCAATAACCTGTGGGCTTGCGCCTTTAAAAGAAGGGGCCTAATCTCACTTTTGGACTCCAAACCTTGAAGAAGATTTTGTTGGACCTTGTTAGGAGAGCAGCCTTTCCAAAGTCCTCAATTATGAAGTGAAGACAGGTGTTCCAATGCAGAGGCAAGCTCTGTTCCCTAACCATCCTCATGGGTCATTGGGGATGAACATGATTCTGGATCAAGATCTGCCCCTCTGCCAGCCACAGTGGTACCCAAGACCTCACCGTGTTGATTGACCCCTGCAGTTGTGTGCCAGCGTCCCCATTTTTGGGAGCATGTGGAAAGGGCTCTTCTTGTCACTGAACCCCTGGATTGGGACTCGCAACACCCTGACAGCCAAAGCAGCCGGGATCCTGGGGTTTTTGCCATTGAACTGCTTGGAGCTATTACCAAGAACCGTTCAATATATTTAAACCACCATGACTCTCCGGTGATGCCTTTTGCAGCACTCTCCCAATCTTCGAATAGCTCACACAGCATTAGATGCCTGATTCAGTGCTGCCGGACCACCAAGAACACAAAAAGGTACTTTTTTTAAAATTTATTTTTAGATTAGATTAAGTTTATTTGATATACTTACAGCAAAAGCTTTGTATAACATTTCATATAAAACAATTAAAAATGCATTCAAAGTACAAGCTGCATAGGATAAAACATATTGTTTTCAGACAACTTTTACACAAAAGAGTTATATTAGACAATTAAAAATCTCAGAAAGATGCAGATAAAATCGAACAGTGAAATAAAAGAGATTAATGTCATTGCCTTGTATGAATTTCAACCATAAACAGGGAATCTCTAGCACCGTAACAGCATTATTTTATGATTTGAAATATTTCATTCGGAGATAGTTCAAACTTTCACATACAGCAATCAAATGGTACAAAGTTTCTTCCAGCAGGTTACCACATAGTGTACAGTATTTATGATTGTAGACTGTCTTGTTCATCCAACTTGTTGGTGATAGCGCAACCGATATATAACATTTGAGGAGGAGGTAAACTCGAAATATATAGGGATTCGGATATGCTAAGAGGTATTGTGGAGTAAGTTTATGGTCCCTTCTATAATTACAATATTCTGTGGCAGATGTCAATGTTTCTAGATGAAGGATATTTAGCAAGAACGCAGATTTGTTTAATTTGCGTTTAAGCCAATATTTGATGTTGCTTGTGCCATATGTACTACTGCCTTCATATAGCCACTGATAGTGAGTACATTTCAAAAGACCAATTGTACCTAACGGTGTAGTGGCATCCAAACTTAGGAAGGCCTGCATATATGGAGTAATTATCGTATCGGTAGCCACAGTAGTCACCTGTTGGAAGAACATTACACATTGAGATAGGTAGACCTTCCAAATGCCTTTTATATTAAACTCCAGGTATAGATATTCAATACTTATGCATTTGGTTAAGCGAAAACAAACGCCTCAATAGTTTTGCTTCAAATCTGATAACCGCTTTTTTGAATTTGCGTCCCCATATGGCTATTGCATAAGAAAGCATAGCTGTTATTTTCGATTTATAAATAGATAGGACAGCTGATGCACTGAAGCCATTGTTGCGACCAATGAATGCACTTAACAAATTGACTGAGGCCTCGCACTTCAATTTTGCCTCAGTCCAATGAGAATTCCAATTGAGCTTATCATCTACTATGACGCCTAAATATTTGTAAGAGGAGACTTGCTCCAATCGGACGTCAGCTAAACACCAATATAGATACTTAGGCCTTTGTTCAGCATATGTTGCAGGCCAGATGGTGTATAATCAAGAAGTAAAAGGTTGTTGGAATACGCGAGCCATCCCAGGGCTACGTTTTTAATTTTGATTGGGTTAGCAGCATGGATATTAAAAGAAGCAATCATATCAGCCAAATAGAGGTTAAAAAGCGTCGCAGCTACCATACAGCCCTGTTTTATGCCGCAATTAGTGGTGATAGATTTGGATAGTTTCCCTAAAGCATTTAGACGAACACAGACTGAAGTGTCTGCATGAAGAAGCATCAACATACGAAGCAATCCACTTGGAATCCCCCATTTACCCAGTTTGCGCCATAAATGATTCCTGCATACCGTGTCGAACGCGGCGGAAAAATCTATAAAAGCACAATAAACATCCAAATTCCGCCGCGCCCAATAGTGTTCAATTGCTGTGCTTAATATAAGCAAATTATGTAGGGTGCTAGATTTGGATCTAAAACCAATCTGATTAGGAGGTAGGATCCTATGTTTATCAATCCAAGCGTTTAATTCGTGGAGTAACACTTTGGTGAAGACTTTAGATGTTGAATCTAACATTGCCAGCATTCTAAAGTTAGCTGGGACATCCCATGCTCCCTTTTTGTGTACCGTTAGTATATTGCTAGCTTTCCAAGATTTTGGGAGATTTCCGTGAATGCCAATGTGGCCAAATAGTATGTGCAATGCGGCGCCCCATAATGGGGGATCACTTTAATACCAAGTTGGATATCCCATCAGGGCCAGCAGCACGGGAAGATTTTAAATTTTCAATAATGGCAATAATGTCTAATATTGAGGCCTTGCATTCCCATATGGAGTTGGGGATAGGTAAGGCCGTAGCAACAGTCTCAGTACTGGCTAGAGTCATAGCTATATGATCGGCCCAGGATTCTTCATTAATGCAATTTATTGACAAATCTCTTTGCTTGTTTTTCGCTAGGAGATGCCATATTGCGTTGCCATCACCTAGTAGGGATAATCTAGCTATCTTTTGCCAGAGTTTTATCTCAAGTTCTTTTTTGTGAGAGTTTAACCACCGTTTGTGGCATTTTTTTAGATCACGGATGTGTTCTGTAATAGATAGCCCATTTGACATCCGTGCATTAGAGTGAACTAACTTTTTAATATTTAGACATAGTTTCCTTTTTTCCATTTGGATAACCTTATCGTTGTCATTACGTACAGGTCGCACAAAATTAACTCTCTCCATGACTGATTTGTATGAGCGTTGCTCTGATGTGGAACTTTGAATATTGGTCATTGTTTCCGAATAGTGCTCAATTAGTTTGGCATGCAAATCCAGTTGAGAAAAATGTAATTGAATAAAAGGAGGTAACAATGTTTGAGCCATTGAATTCACTTGAAATATGTTATGACGTTTCTTTAAAATACGATTCCGACCTTCATTCAAAAATATCTGACCATTGTTATTATTAGATGACAATATGTGATTAGTTTGCTTGACATCTAAGAGGAGACATAGGGGCAGGTGATCACTCTCCTCACGACACACCACTCCCATGTCTCTAATGGAAGGTAGGCCAAGAGTGTTCGAAAAGATATAATCGATGGTGACTGCAGAGGAGCCTTCTATGCGCGTCGGAGCCATATGAGGATCACTCATGGTGGAACCATTCAAGCGAGTTATATTATGAAATTGAAGTAGTCTATGCCACTTTTTTCCTTGAGTGTTGGAATCTTGATTTATAAGGTTAGACTTCTGGGCATCATCTGCTATTTGGACAACTGGGATGATTTCACCTATTTTTGCATTGTAGTCACCCAGAATCCAGATTGGAAAATCGTGAGAGTATTGTTTTAATGCAGTATCAATCACCTTCAGATTTTTTGATATCAGAGACATTTTAGGTGGAGCGTATATATTAAGTATAATGATGGTAGTATCCTCATTCTTGATCTTAGCTATTAGAATGTTTGAGGTTGAAGTACATAATTTTTCTATTGTCCATGGACTCAATACTGATATGAGTAGCCCCCCTTTCGGGCGACCCAACGGACCCTTAGTTGCCACTTCATGAATAGTACAGCGGTTGTCAATTTGGATCTCAGCAGTGAGCCATGTCTCTTGGAGAGCGACTATTTGGTACATGCCAATGTTGCTTATGCGTCCATCAACATCAAACTTGTGGGTGTATCCTCGAGTATTCCAAGAGCAGAGGAATTCAAGAGATGTAGGTCATTTTCTTGTCCCAGTGAAATGGTCCCTGAAGGACAATGGCAACCATTGCCAGTAACCCTCAGGGATAACCCCAGGGGACAAAGGATCATTAGCAAATCGATTCACAGTTACCAACTTTTGAGTCACACTTGGACAACTAGATTTGGATCCTCTTGGTATGATCACAGAGGCTGAATTATGTTGCTTAACTGAATGGGTTGCATCAGAGCACATTTTATTATTAGGTCACTTGGTTACAGGGATCTCTACGGATTGAGCAATATAGCAAAGATTAAGCAGATTTTCCTCAAACCCAAGAACGCAGGTAAGAGTAGCATCGTTTTTGAAGCACACATTGGATGTGTAATGATTTTCTAACTCGATTTGATCGACAAGATAGATGTCGTTAGATGTAATTACACGGAGTGGAACTAACTCATGAAATCATTTCAAAATTGCTGATTTATTCAGGGGAGCATGTGATTGAACCGGAGCAGTTTGAGTGAGTTGAAGAGCACCCATCAGTGTAGGGTGTATGGAAATACCTTGACTTGAGTTAGATATTGTAGCAGAAGTTTCTTTCTTTCCATTGGTGTCTATGACCCACTCTTTTGGTAGAGTCATTTGCCGTTCTACAGAAGGGGGAACTACTACAGGTGATAGCGTTTTTGTCATGTTTATTTTCTTTATTTTCCCTTTTTTTTCCAACTACATGTGACCCCTTATTGGATATAGATGGCAATTTCATTGGCTGAGGAGGATTAACAATGGACACAATCGGGTCAACATGAGTAAGCCTTTGTTTTTTTTTTTTGCAGGGACAATGTGATAGTGGCCTTTCCACGACGAGTGGCATTCGATTTACACTTTTGCGCTTTGTTTGAGGTTTTATTTCGATACATAAAAGCCTGAAAAACACGATTTGGTTTCCTGTGGTTGCGCTTAGGCAATAATTCACATGGTGTGGTCGTTCTTGCGGCAGCACTAAGATTATGTAATGTTAGAAGTGACTTTCCCATAGGTTAAGTGCCACAAGTTCTTCTCAGTCTCGTAGGTATGAGCAGAGATTGAATGTCAATTTTAGATTCCAGTAGGGAACATTTTTCCAGTAAACTAGGGAGAACATTTGATTTTCTAGCGCTTCATATTTTTCATCAGAGTTCATACTTGAATCATGCTCACCATCATCGATACCTGGACCACACTCAGTGGTCACACTTTTTGTGAGGGGGTCATCAACAAGTTTGGATGACGTGCCAGTCGATTTAAACTTGAATAATGACAGGTTGTTCAATATTGGATCGATAGAGATATGGTTGTTTATTATAGATGTACCAGGTATAGGTAGGACATGTTCATGTGGAACAGGGAGGGTGAAAGGTTTGGAAGGGGGCGTGAAAAATGCAGGGGTAACTAAAGGTTCTCCAATTGACAATTCCAAATCTTGGCCTAAGTATTCCAATTCCATTTCTTCAAGTTTTGATTCAGATAAATCAATAGGACATGAAGGAGGAGGAGCTAAAGACACTATAGGAACAAAGTCGGTTTTCAACTCCTGAATAACCTCAGGAATGGAATTAACACAGACAATAGGCAAGGCCGGGTTTTGATTTAGATCTTTATGTATTTTCGGGAGTGCAACTTCTAATAATTCAGATACATGGTTATGGTTATGGGCATTAGATCCTTCCAATATATCATTTAAAAGTTTCCAGCTGACACAACCCAGGTCGCCAGATATTTCATTTATCAATTCATCAGCAATATCTGAACAAAATCTGTTAGACACAGGTATTGACAATTGTGCAGATTCTATGATTTGTTCATCAGTCAGCTTTAAGACATTTTTAGCGAAATAGGCAGTTCTATGATTTTCCTGAACTGGTACTCGTGAAATGACCTTAGGAATGCATATACGTCTGTTCTTCTAATTCTTGTACATGATTGCCCACAGTGCTAAAATTGAATAGTAGAGGCGTGTAGCTGATCCTATAAAGCGGAGTAATCAATTACAATTTCTAAGCGATACAACCGTGTTCAGAAGAACATAAATCCGTGCTCTGAACTTGATTAGCAAACTACGTGATGCTTAGAAAACGGCTACTTCTAGTACGAAAAAGCAGGCACCGTAATCACAGATACACTTTCAGAATAATAAAAGTAGACAGTAAGCGTAGACAGGCTGACAAACTGCCCAGCTGGCAATACGATTGTGAGCAACAATATGCAGGTTTTCCAAAAAACAATGTACACGCGTCCGTATCTACATGGGATGGTTGTGCAGCTATTGTTCAAATGTATCTGTATTTTATCAGTACAATTTTCGCAACCAGCATTGATAGATATGGGATCGCCGCAATTATCGTATATCCTTATATACTTATACCCTTATAGCAAACGGTTCAACAGCATGAGGGTGAGCACAGTATGCCGTGCACAATAAAAGTCAAGGAAACTCGGAGACTCGGAAAACTTACTTCAAGTTGATGTTGATATGCAATGTCCGTCACCCGACTTTCGTATGCATCAAACGGGCAGACGGGCGGACAACAGATCAAGGGAAAGGAAGAGGGGAGTTTGTTTAGGTGCTGGGTATGTGGGCGCTGGATTAGACGCGCATTAATTTACAGGCTACAGATTATGTAGTGGGCGTTCTGAAAACTCCAGCCTTCCAACTATAAAAACGCTCAGGACAAAATACATTAAAACAGGAGAGAAGGATGGAAGGAAGTACACCCGGGCCCACCCGGATGGGAGGCCCGGGGACGTAAGCTGGGAGGTGGGGGATTTGTGTGAAGTCCCGTGGGGCAGCGCCTGTTTGGCGCTGCCCCACTTAGCATGCACATGGTGGGGTCGGGCTGCTGGGTCCCGTAACAATGGGAACCCAGACAGCGCGTCTCCACGACAGGAGGGTGAGGTGAGAGGGGCAGGTGACAACCGGTAGTCACTGCCCCTTGTCACCTTGCCCTCCATACTTCAAAGGCCCCCCTTCCCAGCCTGCGGATGCTGGGCGGGGGCCTTTTGAAGTTCAAAGAAGGGGCCGCCTTGCCCCAGGCCGAATTTTGCCTTTATCTGGCTGGGGCAAGGTGGCCCTTCTCATTCTTCCTCCCCGTCAGCCACGAACAGCAGCAGGACGGCTGCAGGTCTAAAAAACCATCCCTCCCACCCTGCAAAAACTGTAGGGAAAGGAATATCGAGGGCCAGATAGAAGATGGAACACAATCATATTATTAGGGTAGGCTAAAACGCCTCACTTTATAAATTAAACATAAACATTCAACTCCAAGAAGGGCCTCCTTCTAAAATACCGGGGGGTCTTGTATCTATTAGTTAATATTCTAGGAAAAGACAGTTATAGAAGACCCAGGCGCTCAGAATCCACCAGAGAACATCAATACAGGTGGGAGCGCTAAGGGTTTTACAAAACTGAAAAGGAGAGAGGAACTTGAGCATAAGCTTGTACTAGTATGCCTCAAGTATCCACCCCCATGCTTGCAGAAGGGGGGGTCTCACCACAAGTGGATCAGGAGCAGGGTAAGTACCTAGTAAGGCTCCGGAACCCACCCCCCCCTCACATTTTTCTATGCAGGATAAGCACACTGGGGTACGCAAGTGGATCGTGGGCAGGGGAAATTCCCAGCTATGCCCTTAGAACCCACCCCAGTGGCGGAATAGTATAACACAAGCACGGAAGGGGTTTTCACACAAGTGGTTTGAGAGCAGAAAAAAATTCTAGTAAGGCTCTCTTTTTGAACCCCCCCCCCCCTTTTTTTCCAGCTCGCCGAGGGGGTCTCATAACGCAAGTGGATCGGGAGCAGGGGAAGAAACCTAGTAAGGCTCTTTGAACCCACCCCGGCTGTAAAAACAAGCAGCTTTAAGCGCTGAAGGGGTTTCACAAGGCAAGTGGATCGGGAGCGGGGTAAAAACCCAGTAAGGCTCTTGGAACCCACCCCGGCTGTAAAAACAAGCAGCTTAATGCGCGGAAGGGGTCCCGTGGCACAAGGGGATCAGGAGCAGGGAAGACCCTAGTAAGGCTCCAAGAACCCACCCCTGATGAAACAACTAGCCCGCAAACGGAGCGTGGGGGCTTCAAAAACTCAAGTGGATCATGTGTGTAATAAATGCCAAATTCATCTCCGAAGAGTGGACCAAGAGGCTAAAACGCCTCCATCCATGGAAAAGTACAGAACACACAACCCAAAAATAAAAATGGCTCTAAGAACACATCCCGCGGATGATCAAGTGAAAGGCTTCACAACGCGGGGTTCCTGTTCTATCTAGAAATACGGATCAAGAGCCATAACTTCAGTGGAAATCACCCTGTGAGCGAGAGAGGGTGCAAGTGCTAAACCCGGTCGGGTTGGACATCAATAAAGGCACACAAGCGCACACCTCCCCACCTCACAGGGAAAGGACAAGAGAAAGCAGGAGGAACCTGCTCCAAAGACAAACAATTACGAACATGTCACAGCTCACACGCTGTGGCCAAACAATTGTCACAAGCATTCATATGAATGGCGGCGGGGAACAGCCTCGAGCGGCCCCTAATTGGGATTAGGGCCCCCTGCTCACCTGTTCCCTCTGTCCCCAAAATATTTTTATTGTTATTCCTTATGTGATGTTATGGCTGGTTTTTCTTTCGCACCATGGCTGGTACAAAAATAAAGCTTGTGGCCAAAGTTTTTTCCACCTCACATCCTGGTCGTCAGTCTCCTCACTCTTGCAACTGTCATTTCTGTATTGCCTGTCTTGTCACACTTGTCATCCATCCATGTCACTCGCATGCCACTCCCCAACACAAAAACACTTCCAGGCTTATAGAGCTATGAGCCGGCGATTCGGCTGCTCGCAGCCGAACAGCCAAACAGCTACTTCGTGCTACTGCCGGAGCGCGCAGACCTCTACCTTTATAGATACAAAAGGGGCGTGGCCTCACCACGTTGTTGATGCACAAAGAGCTCCCAGCCAAATAGCTACTTTGTGTTACTTCCAGAGGTACTATTAACCGCTAACTGCCCCCTTGATCCATTTATGGGTCCCAGAGATGGGAAGAGGTCACTTTTTATCCCTTTTGCACACAAGAACATATCCTTTTAAAGAACATTGGGCCTCATTATGACCCAGGCGTTAAGGGTTAACGCCGTCGTTAACCCTTAACGCCTATTCTGATTTTAACGGCTGCTCTTAGCAGCCGTTAAAATCCATGGCGCTAACCTGTCATGATGCTAATTACGCCACCGTAATTTACGGTGGCGTAATTAGCGCCTTCCCCACTCCCATTATTCCCTATGGGGCAAAAATGGGAATGGGGAAGGGAAAATGGGAAATGGGGATTTACCGCCACACTCACCTTGGAATGGGGTGGTAAATCCGCCATCCACCATGGTGTAAACGCAGTTTACACCATGGTGGTAAAGTTGGCGCAATTAGCGCCTGGGTCGTAATGACCCCCCTTGTGTTTATTACTTGCCTTACACCCCTGTTTTATTACTCAGAGTACCTCATCTTGCTATCTTTACTTATTCAATGTTCTTTATTAGGGGTGGGTTTTATGTAGTGGTTTTCTAGTTCCTTATTATTGTACATGGTGTGTTTAATTAAAGTATATATATTTATATAACCTTGATTGGGCATTCCTTTATTTTGAACGGTTCTACTTCGCTGTTTGGGTCGCTACTGAATCACATTCCCACCCCTATTAAGAGTGTAGCCTTCCTTCGGTCCACGTTACCACAAAAGGTGAAGGAGGTACATCTCTTAACTGTGCCTGTTTTACCTTATTAATCGTGTTAGCACTTAGGCTGTAGAAGTGTGATGGCTGAGTGGGTGTTTTAGCCTCCACTCATCCTTTTAAATTCATGACAAATTCTCTCCTTTAGCTCTCTCTGAATACCCCTCCTCTCATATGGCATCTCTCATTTCCCCACCTTATTTTTTCTTGCCAACTTACATACTCTCTTTCCAATGTTTATTTCCCTCACCACTTCATCTCCATTTTCCACCTCTTCCTATCATAACCCTGTCCTGTGCCCCAGTCATAAATGTTCGCCTGACTATCCTGCTTCATCTAATTCCAACTACCCATGTTGCGGGCCCCAACTTTACTCCTTCCTTCTCCCCACCCTCAATCACTATTCATACACTTAGAATCTCGAATGCCCAATCTAACTGTAATAAAACCTCCTTCATTACTACTATTACTCTCCTCCCTGCACTACTACATCTCTCCTACTACTCTACTCCCCACACAACTACTCTCCTTCTGAAACCATGACTAGTCTCCTCTTCACCCACACCTTCTGCCACAGTCACCCTCCTTACATTTGTCAATAACTCCCTACTCTCCACCTAACAAGTACCACTCTCTCCCAACAACCATTACCTAACCTTGCACACTCTGGTAATAAATCTCCTCCCGCTCCTCTGCTCCATCCTTCCTCTGCCTGGTCTCTTGGTCATCCTGCTCCTCCCTTGACCTCACATGTAACAACCCACATCTTCCTGCTTACTGTCATCCCTTCTATACTCCCATTTCCCCTTCCATTGGCCCTCTGCCTCAGCTGGTTTCCCAGGCCAGCCGCTGTGCTTTCTTTACCCATCGGAAGTGCTACAAACATCACAATATTTAAAAGGGGACTAAATCCCTGCCTCCGTTTTGTACCTGGGTTCACTGGTCTCTGGTGATGGCAGCCTGCATTTCACAATGCCACGTGAGTCCTTTCTGACTGGTGGAAAATGCTGGTTTGCCGTGGATGGCACTCTGTGGACCCCACACCGGTGAGTGCAAAGCTCCTTGCAGAGCAAGTCTCACTGGGTGCTTCTCATCCTGACTTGCACTGGCTTTGTAGTGGTGCAGGTTGTTATTCCCGGGCAGGTTGATCGTTCTGCCCCACTCTGCTCTCTGGGTCATACAGATATTTCAACTACAGCAGGTTACAAAGTGGCTTGCTACATTCCTGTTTCTGTGTAGTTCTTTCTGCTTCTCGATCGCTCACCTCTATTCCTCTTTGGATGTCTGCTGGCCACTCTGTTTTGACTGATGCCTGCATTGGGGGTCCTATGGTCCAAATTAACATCATTGGCCAGAATGGTGCTGTGCAAGCATGCATGGGGTAATAGACAGTGCTACTCCGGGCAAGCAAATAGGCACATGGGTAAGGAATGTAAATAGGGCCCATCCCAACTCCCACACCCCCACCTGACACGGACAGTTGTCTGTTCCTGGCACACACCTCCCCCTTTTTTTCTGAGTCCCCCACCCCCTTTACATTTCTGTGGGAACCAGGATAAGAAGTTAACATTAACTGGTTTTGAACTGGGCAGATGTTCGACCACAAACAAATACAGTTGGAGTGCCAGGAACCATGTAAAAAGTCTATTGTTTGTGTATTTGTTCCAGGCCACCCAGACCAAGGGAGGATGATCTTTAATCAGTCTGACTAGTCTTCAAGATAGAAAGTACCTTAGGCTGTGAATGACCCACTTAATCACCAGCCATTCTAGTTCTACAACTGGGTAGTTTATTTCCTTCTGGAATCATTTTCGAGTGATTAATAGAATTGGCTTCTCTTCCACCTCGTTGATTGGGGAGAAGATTGAAGTCCTACTGAAAAAACATCTGTTTGTAGTAAGAATTGTTGGGTGGAATGATTAAGTCTGGACTTTTACAGAAGTAACTCTTCAGTTTCTAGAAATCTAGTATAGCTGTGTGGTCCCACTGTATGGGCGAGACGGGTTACAGTGAGCCTTGGTCAGTTTGTCTGAGAAGGAGGTTGCCAACTCCAAGAATCTGCGGATAAACTTCTGGTAATACCCCACCAGGCCTAGAAAAGTGTGGATGCCCTTCTTTGTGACTGGCCATCCATTTGGACAGCCTCTATTTTGCTGGTTTGGGCAACACCTTCCCATTTCTCACCTGGTAGGTAAGGAACTTATATATGATATGATAGGTTATTTATAACGCACTTAATACCCAGAGGTTTCTAAGCGCGGACCCAGGAATCGAACTTGTGTTGCTCCGTGTCGTCTTGCTTCCAAGGAGAGCACGCTGCCGCGGAGCTATCCTCCTGGGAAACTTGATGGATGACTTTGCAAGGTGGCATTTCACAAGATTCGCCTCGAGGCTGGCCTTCCGTTAGTTGATTACATACGGCAGGCTGATGGTTATGTGAGCCTCCTAGGAGTAGCTCTAAATAACTATTTCATCCTAATAGGCACCGGCAAAGTCTCGACAGGAAGGCAGGACTAGATCCATTAAATGCTGAAAGGTGGGTGGAAGGTGTCCCATGCAGGCTGAATGAGAGGACCATATATTTAAAGAGGCCTTCATGGCTGCAGAAGGCCATCTTGCATGTTGCCTCTTCATCTAGGGGTACTTGCCAATACACCTTTGTCACATCCAATTTGAAGATATACTTGGCTGTCCCCAGGGTCTCCAAGCTTCTCTATTCAGGGCATGGTATAAGCGCCAAACTTGAAAATGTCATTCAGCTTTCTGAAGTCTATACAGCACCTCAAAATGTTATTGGGCTTCGGCAACAGAACACTGGGGGGCAATCATTCACTGTGAGAGCTCTATATGATTCCTAGGTCCAGCATCATCTTTAACTCTTCCTTGACAATTCTCTTGCATGCTTATGGTAGATGGTAAGGATCTAGTCTGATTTAATGCACCCCGCTATTAATCTTCCTGGTTTTATAGAGAACACATCTCAGTATCTCTCTATCAACTCCATCAGTTGTTTGTGGCTGAAGGTTCGGAGACCGGGTGCTTTGGTTACCCCATGAACTTGAATTGGAAGTGGAGTCTCCCTGGTATTATTCTCATGGAGTTTAGGGTTGCTGGTCTCTTGGCATGTCCTTAGTTTATTTAAATGGTATAGATGTGATGGTTTCCTTCTATTGGCCTGCTGGGCTTTGTAGGTTAGACCTGCCACTACTTCCTTGATGTTATACTGGCCATGCCACCTGGCAATTAAGTTGTGTGTGGTGAGTAGGAGGACTAGGAGTTTGTCTCCCACTTGAAATGTGCATGTCCTGGCATTTTGATTGTATGCTGTCTTGGTGAGGCTGTGTCACTTGTAGATGTTCCTTGACCAGTTTTCACACTTCCTCAATATATTCCTTCATATTTTGAATAATCAAATGGTCACTAGTCTGGCAGTTCTCAGGGCCTTCCCACTCTTCCCTTAGCATGTCAAACATGACCCGTGACCATACGCTGCAGGCAGCCCACACCACAAGGGACCCCCCATCACCCTTGACCATACCCCACAGTCAGCCCACACCACATGGGAGCCCCCATCACCCGTGACCATACCCTGCAGGCTGCCCACCCGTGACCATACCCCGCAGGCAGCCCACACCACAAGGGACCCCTCATCACCCTTGACCATACCCCGCAGCCAGCCACACCACAAGGGACCCCCATCACCCGTGACCATACCCCGCAGGCAGCCCACACCACAAGGGACCCCCCATCACCCGTGACCATACCCCACAGGCAGCCTCCCCATGGCCATACCCCTGAGGCAGGCCCCGACTCATGTCCCCCCACCCACAAGTGACGGCAATCTTCAGGCAAGCCCTGACTTGTGTCCCCCCAACCTCACCAGTGACCGCAACCTGCAGGCAGGCCCCGACTCATGGAACCCCCCCACATTTATACACCATGTAATCATGTAGCATAAATCCACCAAAATCCCACCACACGCTGCACCCATACGGTGCTCCTCAACACTCATCCATTGTTCCTGCTCCCCATTACGTGCCCCATGGCATGGGAATCACAAACTCACACATGCATGCATGTTTGCACACACATGAACAACATTGCTGAACAGCAGGGACACGTAATACAGAAAAGGAAGATTGAAACATGCACCAAAACATTAAGAGCAGTCACCACTTGTACTCCAACGTATAAAAATGTACTAATGATCATGAATCCAAATTAAATCCATTAAATCAAACCAGTTAAATTATCATCATACAAAATCCTAATGAAATGCAATTCCAGAAAAAAAAATGTCCATTGTAGCATCTGAAATTCCAAAGAAAAATATGAATAAAACCATTCCTCCATGGTTAAAAATAAATTGTTTTAAAACAACAAGATCCCAACTATATACAAAGTTCACAGGTCCATGATCTCCATAAATCCAAGAACATCCTAAAAGTACTATAAAAAATAACTATATACAAGATGTGGAGCAAAAGTCCACGAACTCCAAGAAAAAGCAAATGAAACCTACGCCTAAAGAAGTATATACAAAGGCAGCAGGCTAGTCCTATGACTCACCATTTCCCCCAAGAGTTTCGGCCAGGGCATCATCAAACTGTGCATCAATTTCCCTGAGGCGGGCCTGTGCTCTCCCATCGAGGGCCTGCAGGAACTCCATCGAGCTTGTGCCTGCTGCCACTCTGCTCCGATCTGCTTTCCTATTCGCTGCAACAGGGACGACATCCTTCTGCTAAGGTCCACGTTTCCCTCCTGCCCGATGGCCAATACCTACCCCTTTGATGTTGAGAGCCCCGAGTCCTGTCGCCTCCTACGTTGAGCCTGCTGCCGCCGAAAAGCCTGGTGCCTGCACTTCCGGGACAGCCTCCGGGTTGATGACAACCCCCGAGGCTGTCGTGCACGTGCCCTGCCGCTTGGTGCCTGCCCTTCCTCCATTGCCATTGGTCCTATTGCTGCGGTGACCTGTCTCCACCAGACTGGCCACCAGAGTTGGGACAGGTACACAAGGGGCCTTGGTGGTATCTGGGCCAGAAGACGCAGTACCAATGACAGGATTAGGCACATGCACCTCCACAGTGACCTGCAATGCCTCCGGCCCCTGACCCTGGGCTGCAGCAGTCACACCTATTTCATCACTCCCGCTGTGCCCCATGGGCTGGGCTGATGTGGCCTCCTCCTCCTCCACCACCACCAACCTGGATGAATCCACACTGTCTTCCGCATCGGTTTGCCCTTGTATGGGCTCACCTGTCCCTCCCACTGCCGAGGAGCCCACGACCAACTTTGCCCTCTTGGGCCTCCCCTCAGCAGCTGCGGCTGTTGTCACGAACACAGCACCAGTCTGATCACTCCCGGAAGATGACGGTCCCTGGGAGGATGACTGGGCCCTGCGTCTGTGCCTGCTGGAGGCACCCCGGCTGTGGTGCTCCACAGTGCCTTCTCCACCTCCTTTACTATGCACACACCCTAATGCTACACCAGAGGGTGATGACAACATCGACAGCTCTCCCACTCTATGCTAGCTGTGTAGGCCATGAACCCATGGAGTTTTTTTTGTTTGTTTTTTCCTCAACATTATACATGTGGGTGTTGAGGTACACCCTGCACCTACTCCCTCCTGGGTGATCAACCCCACCCCCCTGGTCCACCATTGCCATTTTTTATTTTATTTCTTTATTTTTTGTCTATTGTGCATTCATGTGACAATGTGTTGCTTTGTGTGGCATCCAAAGGCATCCACTTTGTGTTCCGGCTGGGCCCATACAGGCTTGTCTCATGTTGGTACACTCCTTGTTTGTGCCTTAGGCTCCAGACATATATGCCACTCCTGCTTCCCCTTTCCATGGGCTTGCAAGGAGGGCAGCATATGAAAGTAACTTACACAGGGGCATTGGCTTTCCATCAGTTCTGTGGTCAGCCTGAAGTCCAACATGTGTATACACCCCTAGTGGGGATTCATGATTGTTTGTCCAGTGCATGGTTAGCATGCCTTTTTGTTTGGACATTTGTTAATGTGCATTTTTAGATGTTACATCTTCATGTATTACCTTGACTGTCTCCATCTTAGATGCCCTCCCTGCTCTATGTGTTACCCTGCCCCCTTTAGCTAGCAGAGACACACTCAAGATAGAATGGGTCAATGTGGTAGCTTTGTCACTTTGAGGCACTTGTGCTATTGTGATTGGTCACTGTCTGACATTATCATAGTTGGGTCCTGGGTTTATGATATGTTATGCTGGAAGATGGATGTTCCTGTGTACGATTTCATTTTGATGTGTCAGAGTGAGTTATTTCTGGCCTAGTTCCATTTGTCAAAGTGCACTTTGTGACAGTAGCATTATGTGTTGGCTATTTATACACTTTTTACTTTGCATGCCATGGCATGGTGTGGCAACCGTGTGACATGAAGTTTGGGAGGGTTTAGGTGACCTACCAGGATTTAGATGTGCTGTTTTCCATGGGGTTAGTGGCATATTGCATCTTCAATGTGTGCCTTTTGTTCACACGGTATTGGGTTCGTTTAAGTAGCTAGGGATGCACACAATGTAGCACTTCCGAGGGCACATTCTCAGGGTGGTAAGGTTGGGACAGTTGATTGTCCCTTTGTCATTGATTGTCACCTGGAATGCGCCAGGCCTGTGTGCACTCCGCAGGGGTGGGTACGGGCTACCTCGCCATGTGCCCTTTCCCCTCCCATGCGCAGCAGCCGTGCATGTGGTTGGAGATGTGGGGGCACTACCATGTCCACCGGTATGCCACGTCGTGTTGCAACATTGTGCAGGACACATGCTGCCACAATGATCCTGCACACTACTGGTGGTGCATATAGTAGCTGTCCACCGGAGTGGTCAAGGGAGCGGAAGCGTGACTTTAGCTCTCCGAATGTGCGCTCCACTATGGCCCTATTTGCAATATGGGCTGCATTGTATCTTACCTGGGGTGGCGTGGCGGGGTTCCATATTGGCGTTATTATGTAGCTACTCAGAGGGTAGGCACTGTCCCCTGGGGAGGTGAGAATGGTTATCATGAGTTGGCTTTGTCTATTTGTCTGTGTATACCATGCATGCATGTGCACAGGCATTTATACTCACCAATGAGCCATGTGTTGCCATGCCTCCTAGTTTCCATGTCCCGGTGTAGGGGTGATATTATAAATATGAAACTATCATGGGTGGACCCTGGATAGTTGGCATATACAGAGGTAATGATTCTCTTGGCATCACATACAACCTGCCCGCTGATGGAATGCTAGTGCTTGCGATTGCGATAGATGTGCTCTGTGGTCCTAGTTGGATGTAGGGCCACATAGGTGCAATCGATGGCACCAATCACTTTGGGGAAGTGTGCCACCCCATAAAAGTCCTAGACCATGGCCTGCATTTCTGCAGGTGTTCTGGGTATGTATATGTGCCTGCGGACTGAGGGGCGTGCAGTCATGATTGCCAACACCTGGTGTAGGCAGCGTGAGTGCGTGGGCTGTGAAACACCCCCAACTCTGGCAGTTGTCTGCTGAAATGACCCAGTGGCCAAAGAAATGCAGTACATTGAGCACCTTTTCCAAGGGGCTCAGTGCTTGGGAGCACAGGGTGGGTGATGTTAGGTCATCCTTCCACTGAGTGACCAGGTCTAGGATGATATGAGGTGGAAACCTATAACTGCCATATACTTGGTCATCCGGCATCCCAAAAAGGCTGGTCCTGGGTAAAAAAATGCAGGGCCTGGTTGTCCTCCTCCACCTCCTGCGGTGTCCCACGATTACTGCTGCTAGGAATGGTACATTCATTGTAGCTGTATACGCGGGTTTGTGTTCGCGTGCACTTTTTATGCATTGTTTTAGGTGCGCGGTGATGCTTACGCCTGTTTTCGCTTGCCAGACGTGTTTCCGGATTATCGCGTCTTTTCCCGTGCGCAGGAGAGACCTGTTCAATTCCATGAATATTTGTTGTTATCGCATGTGTGGGCGTTGCAAGTATTTTACTGCGGTACTTCCCACGTAATACCCACATTTACGCTTGTCGTTCCCCATTCCACATGTTCCGCCCCCTTTTTAGGTGTGTGTGCTGGACGGTGTGTGCCTTCACTGGGCGTCTTGCGCAAGGAATTCGTGGTGTTGCAGTGACGTGTTGGGCCCGCGCGGATTACAACCAGGTCTCAGGTAAGCCAAGCGCAATGGGTTCCATGAATCGCAAAACGGGCACTTGCATGCATTTTGCACGCATCCGCCCCTTTTTTGGCACAGATTTATTCCATGAATCGGGCCGTAAATGCCCTAAAATAAGAACTAAACATATTGTATGTGGAATTACGTTTGCCAATTCGCTGGATCATTTTTGATATGAGAAGAAGGGTGATTGCATAGAGGTGAACAACTGTAGAATATTGATTTGAGTGAAAATTAGGGAATGGAAGATAGGGCCGGTAATATGCAGTATTTGTAGGACAGACATATTACTGCAGTATGATTAGCACATGATTGAATATCCATGATTACAATTCGACCAGTAAAGGTGTTTGGCTCATTTGAGCTAATTGTATTGTCTTTGTAGGACAAGTCCGCCAGAGAGTGAGAAGTGGTGTACATAATGGTTTTTGCACTGGAACTGGTATTGAGCAATAAGTAAATGAAGAGAGATGCAGGTATTTGCTAATAATTTAAATTGGAAGTGATGATGCGACACAGTTATTTTATGTTGAAAAGTTTTTATTGGAGGAAATTAGGTATACAAGGCAACAGATATAACCACTAATGATGAGCAGCTCATAATAAATGCATATATAAGCCAAGTAACCCTAAACCTATTGTATAAGTAAATTTAAGAACTTTTAAGATTAGAGCAGGAAGACACTACAAAACACAAAACAAGCCAAACTGGACATGACAGATACAAGAGGATGGAGGGAAGAGGGGATGGGTACAAATATGATAAGTGAAACTTGCAGAATACTACGCATGCAAGTAACTAATGTGGGTTAACATCGGATAGGAAGTCAAGAAACGGTTGCCATTTTTGCTGATATTTATCAAATAAATCAGGAGACGATGCAATACAACTTTCTAGTCTATGGAAATTGCACATAGAATTCCACCAAAAATTGTAATGAATGTGACCTAGGTTTTTCTAGTTGATAGTGATGGTTTGAATTGCAACATTAAGCATAAATCAAACAAATAATGTGCATGTTTGTTAATGGGTGTATTATGCAACATAGAACTTCCTAAGCTAAGAAAATAAAAACAGAAATCTTGATGAAAGTTGAAAATACATTTGATAGCATTCCACACAGAATTCCGAAAAGGCTTAACATGTTGACATTCTACAAACATATGCTTGAAAGAGCCTTGGGAAAGTAAGCAGCACCAACAATTGCATTGGGTAATAAGCCACATTTGAAACGGGAGTGATGAAGGCTCTATGATGGAAAAATAAAAGAGTTTGGTTAGACTGGCAGAGGCGGTAATTTTAGAAATGCACTGCCATTGTGGGGGCCAGCAGAGTTGATGATCCATTAGTAAACATTCATTTCTCCAATCATTATGAAGGCGATCATCCATTGAAGTAGAAGACATCAACAGTAGTATTTTATAGAACATAGACACAGTGGTACTATTGTTTAGCACCTGAAGTAGTCTTTGCACATTTGGAATATCGGGGCTATATATTAACAGTTCAAAGTTTTCTACCATTGCAGCAATAATAGCAAGCTATTGTTTTAGAGAAGAGGCAGACATGTGGAACTTGGTGGCAAACTCATTGAATGTAATAGGAATACCTACAAAAAAAGTTTTTTTACGTAATTTGATACCTTTAGAGAGCCATGGCTTTCAAAAAATAGACTTGACCCTTGATTTTGATTAGGGGATTAAGCCAAATGAAGGGAGAAATGAACAGGGATTGTTTGATTATAGAGGGGAACATATATAGTCTAAGAGTAAGTACAGATTGGCGAATACAAGAGAATTCAGTAAATGTACTATTCCCTTTAATAAGGTAAAGATCAGCAAGGGAAATCGGAGAAGCCATAGCTCTTTCGAGGCACACCCACTTGGGTACACAAGATAATTCTTCATGGGTAAACCACCATTGCGTTTGCTTGATAATAAAAGCCATGTGATATTTTTTGAAGTCTGGGACACCAACACCTCCTTGAGAGCGGGATTTCTTTAATTTGCTGGATTTGCTGAGTGAGATTCTGTGGTTCTTTTTCCCCCATAAGAATTTATCTATTGATTTAAAAAAGGAAGAAGACAGGGGAATCGGTAGCATGTAAAGAAGATAAAGTATAATGGGGAAATCATAATTTTAGTAGATTCCATACGGCCCCGCCAGGAAAGGTAAAGAGGAGACCATGAGGATACTAGCGCTTTAACTCTAGCTAACAGGGTATCTGAGTTATGCTTACGAATGCTATTACAGGAGGCAGAAATGTGAATACTTAAATATTTGATTCCTTGGGCACACCATTTCATACCTAAGGCGTGAGTATGATGAGGAGTGCAATGTAAATTAAGGGGAAGAACCTCCGACTTATCAGTATTATGTTTGTAGCCTGAAGCTTTTGAATACCTAGAGATAATATTTAATAGATATGGAGCACTTTGTTCTGGGTTTAAAAAAAATAAAAGTACATTGTCAGCATAAGCTGCCGTTTTGGCATAAAGATGTCCAAATTGAATCCCCATAATGTTATCATTTTGTCTTATAGCTTCTAAAAAGGGTTCAAGTGCTAACATTAAGAGAATCAGAGATAGGGGATAGCCCTGACATGTTCCTCTAGATAAAGGGAAGAACAAAGATGAATGACTATTAACAAAGATGACAGTTTTGGGATTTGAGTAGAGGACATTAGGCACAGAAAGAAAAGGGGGACCAAAACCATGCCACTTAAGAGCTTCGGACATAAAATCCTATTCAACTCTGTCGAAAGCTTTTTATGCATCGAGAGCAACCGCAGCATGGGGATCATTTGATTTGTGTAATGTATCTATAATATCTAATACCATCCTAGTGTTGGAGGAGGATACTCTACCTTTAACATATCCAACTTGATCCTGTTTTAAAAGATTGGGTAAAAAGGGGAGGAGTCTATTGGCTAAGATCTTGGCGTAGATTTTACAATCATTATTTATAAGTGAGATAGGACAGATGAGGGCGTTTCGGATCTTTATTGGGTTTGGAGAATACGATAAGCATAGCCTCAAGAAATGAGCACTGGGCCATGCTTTTTGAGATAAAGTGAGAGTAAAGATCGTTACGTTTAGGGACTAATAGATTAGAAAATTTGGCAACAAAATCAATAGGGAAACCATCCGGTCCTGGGGCTTTTCTTTTTTAAAGATTTTTAATAGCTAGATGCATTTCATAGGGGTTAATTGGGACATTAAGTGATAGAAGATGTACCTGGGGGTAGGAGCTGGGGTCTATATTATGTAGAAAATCGTTAACAGCTGCATTATTAGGAGAGTCTTCAGAGGTATTTCATTTTGAATAGACATTTTTGAAGGCTTGGACAATTTCCTTGTCTGAGAATTTTCTGTTCACTAAATGATCTTTAATAAATACAATCCTGTTTTTTCCTTTTTAATTATAAGGTACGAAGCTACATTTTTGCTAGTCTTATTGGAAAAGTGTTTAAAAAAAGGTAGCATTCGCTCCTCTCCAGAAAGAACATGGCATGATAACCTGTTCTGAGATGAGAGTTTGCAGACGCTTTTTGCTCACTGACCCTTTCACAGATGGGAAATATGCATTTGCATATCCGTCTTTGTCGCAGTCCAGCACCGAAATGCTATGGCAATTCCTCTCTGAACAAGAGTACCAACAGCAACCCCATACACGTGTTTCAGCCTTGTTGAGCCTCATCAGTGAGGTGAAGCTGTGCCTCTCTGAGCACAGTGAGCAGGGAGTCCACGTCTGGTTGCCCCAGGTAACTTAGAGTGACCAACCCCAAGTTCCTTGCAAATATTTCAAAAAAGGTAGCAGGCGCTCCTCTCCAGAAAGAAGATGGCATGATAACCTGTTCTGAGATGAGGGTTTGCAGCACACGCTTTTTGCTCACTGTACCTTTCACAGATGGGAAATATCCATTTGCATTTCAGTCTTTGTCCCACCCACATGGGCAGTCCAGCACTGAAATGCTATGGCAATTCCTCTCTGAACAAGAGTACTAACAGCAACCCCATACACGTGTTTCAGCCTTGTTGGACCTCATCAGTGGGGTGAAGCTGTGTCTCTCTGAGCACAGTGAGCAGGGAGTCTACGTCTGGTTGCCCCCAGGTAACTTAGGGAAAAGTGATATACCTTGGCTTTATATTTAAGTAGATTGGTACATGAAAATTGCATAATGATTTTGTTGTATTGAAATCTTAACTTCAGAACGTCTTTGTGAATAGAGGTAGAGTTAGTATGGGCGTATTGAATTTCCAGGGATTTAAGCTGTCTGAGAATGGATTCTGATTCCAGTTCGAGTGTTTTCTTCTTGTTGGTGGCAAACAAAATAATATGACCTCTAAGAACCGCTTTATAACAGTCCCAGTTATTAGTAATAGAGGTATCTTGATTCCTATTCTCAGAGAAAAAATGATTATGTTGTTGAGTAATAAATTGCATGAATGATTCATCATTTAGTAGATTAGTATTGAATCTTCATCTGCTAGAGTTTCGAGAGTTTGCTGGGGATGCAATTTGAATGTATTCTGGGGCATGATCAGAGATCGTAATGGTTTCTATCTGAGCATTAAGTAGGAGATTAACCATGGAATTGGTGATGAAAATATAGTCAAGTCGTGAAAAAGAGTTATGGGGCATGGAATAAAAGGTGAACTCATGATCAGTAGGGTGGAAAATATGCCATGCATCACAAATGTCTAATTCAGATATAAAATTGATAAATTGTGTATGAGAGGTGGTGTTAGTGTACTGCACATTAGATTTCCTATCTAAGAAGGGGTCAACAACTTGATTACAGTCTCCACAGGCGATTAGATTGTGTGGGTTACATTGAAGCATATGGTTCCTGAGTTGCCTCCAAAAGGTGGGATCTAAAGATGTTCGGCCATATATGTTAAGAATCGTATATTCAGTACCATCAACTAATATCTTGAGAATAAGCCATCTTGATAAGTTGTCCGTTTTACTGGATAACACTTTGCATTTGAAGGTTTTGCTAATAACTGTAATGATACCATTTATTTTCCATTTGCAGTGCTGGAAAAAACCTGACCCACCCAGTGTCTCTTCAGTTTTTTGCTTCTTCATCGGAGAGATGCAATTCCTGAATGCAGGCTATTGAGGGCTTTAGTCTATTAAGATGGGATAGAACTTTTTGTCTCTTTATAGGATTATATAATCCTTTAACGTTCCAGGAGACTATGTTAAGAGGCCTAGACCTGGAAGGGGACATTGTATACTTTTACAGACAGAAAATTAAACAATACAATTTCATGAGAACAATAAAGCATGTTAACGTAAAATATATGAATGTACCCAACAGAGCAAATGGAAACATGAATGGAGCGAGACAAAAGGAAGGGGAAGAAACAAACAGTAAAGACATGGATATTGGTAAAATAAAATAAAAACCCCAAATCATCGATAGAACTGTGGCTAACAGGAACCAGCCAAACCAATCCATGTCCAAGAATAATGCGGTGGGGGTAGGAGAGCCGAGAAGAGAAGGCCTACCAATCCCCGCTCCGGTGAAGGAATACAAAATTCTAAATGTAATGCGCATAAAGTTATAGAAAGCATTCAAGGGGTGGGGTTAGAAGTATCCATAATATTCCTTTTAAGAGATTGGATGTATTGCCTTAAGTCCACCGAATTCTGGAAGGTTGAGGTCTGCCCATTCAAGGTGACTTTTAATATTACTGGGTGGATAATGCTATATCTGGCATTTAACTGCCTGAGGGCTGGTCTAAATGATAAGAGTTCCATCCTTCTTGCCGCCGTTGCTTTGGAGACATTCTGTGTAATAAAGATTTTCCTTCCCTCCCAAACCAGCTGTTTAATTTGTCTAACTTTTTCCATAATGAGAGTTATGTGAGTAAAGTCCAGGAGGTCAAGTATGAGGGTTCTGGGTGGACAGATAGTGCTTAGAGGCGAGTTGATGGGACCAATTCGATGTGCTTTTTGAATGTTGAGCTGCACAGATGTCGGTAACTCGAGAATCTGAGGTAGGTACAAGTATAAGAAGGCATTAGGATTATCTTTTTCAATTCCTTCTGGAAGGCCAATAATGTGCAGGTTGTTCCTCCTATTCCTGTTTTCAAGATTCTCAGCCTGCTGCTGTAAAGAGTCAATTGTAATTTCTAGATTTGTGACCTTATTAGAAATATCTTTGGCATTACTAACAAGCCTTTCCACCTCACTCATCCGAGATTGAAAGGCAGACCATTTGTTATCTAATAGTTGCAATTTGGCATTAGTATCCTCCGTAAAGGGTTTGAGCGCCCTTATTTCTGATAGAATGGTCTGCATGACAGGATCTGCTGAGTCTTCTATGTGTGTCTGCGATTCGCTTTTCTGTCTTTTAAGACTAGTAAGGGACGACATAGAAGCCTCTTTTGTCTGTTCCTTTTTAGAAGCCATGGTACATAGAAGAGGTTATTAAACCAATACACTTTGATATTATTTCTGTCTTAATCCATCCCTGGTCTTTAACTTTTTTTTTCCTCTCTCTCAGCCAGCAAACAAAACAAAAAAAGGGTTAAAATTTAAAATATTTAAAGCACAACTTTGGAATAGTCTTTGAGCATCAGCTGAAGTAATAAGATGGTTAAGAAAAAAATAAATAAGAGAGAAGGAGCATGCACTTTATGAGGTAAGGTTCAAGGGAGGGAGAAAAGAAAAAAGAAAAATAACAGCAGTTCTTCCTCGGAAGCAGTTAACAGATGAGATTTTGTCCCTCCTTGGTCTTTGACTTTCCGTCCTCTTTCAGAGCCAGCAAGCAAAAAAAAGAGTTAAAATATTTAAAGCACACCTTTGAAATAGTGTTTGAGCGTAAGCCCAAGTGATAGGTTGGTTGAGAGAAAAAATAAGAGAGAAGAAGCACAAACTTTATGAGGATAGGCTCAAGGGAAGATGAAAAGAAAAAACTAAAATAATAGCAGTTCTTCCTCAGAAGCAGTCATCAGATGAGATAATCTCTGAACAATATGCAAAAAGTCCTATTACAATTGGTCCAATAGAAACATCAGGGACTTCAATGAAAAAAAAAGAAGAAAAACCTGTGTTGTGAGGGAAATTGCACTCCGAACGCCAGGCGTGCTCTCAACATCGCAGAAGCCGACCAGCTGACAGGAGACGCTGGCAGCTGCAATGCGGGATGGCGCGGCTTCCGGCCCAGCCTCCCAGAGGATCACACATGGAAGCGCAGTCAGTACGATGCTGTCTTAGAGGGAGACCCAAACACCAGGTAGCTCAGGAAAGCATTGCGGAACATCAGGAAAACAAAAAACAAAAAGGTACAATAACTGGGTTTCAAATAATAAAGGCTTCACCGTAGTGGAGCGCCAAAGCTAGGCGACCGTTCCCATCGGCGCCAAGCCACGCCCCGATGCAACACAGTTTGACCGCTGTTTTTACATTTGGGAATGAAGCCTTTGCTTTCCTTGCAGTTTGATGCAGAACTCCACATTTGTGGGGCTACATTGAAAGTTATTCAAAATACTATGTATGTCCTGATGAAGGCCTGTTGTTTGGAATAAAGATGTTGGGACAGAAGATGTTTCTGGGCTCACATTAAAGGGCGGAAGCACAGGGTGTCGCACAGGGTGGCGCACAGGGCATTGCACAGGATGGTGCACAGGGTGGCGATAGTTTATGTTAAAGGAAGTTATTGTAGACCATCTATATGAGGCTGTGTTCGCGATACAGAGATATTGGTTCTCTACACTGATGCAGACTGTTTTATACTATAGGAAGTACAGTAACATATACCCGCAGGTACAGTCAAATGATAGATGGAGTACATACACGAGAGACCCTATTTAGGTTTTTTGGTTTCTTTAGGAAATGTTGAAATTGAAATGGATTGGGCTGGCTATTTTCATTTCTTACTTTAACTCTTCCAACAGTACCTTTGTATTTCAGGTCTTTCCAGCCACTCATATGGGGATTCATGACCTCTTGCAGAGTACTTATAACTGCCTCGGGCCACGTGCATAAGGCCCAAAGCCTGCCCCTTTTCATATGAGATCATGTTACTGTCAGGTGTCAACGACTGGGCGAGGCAGGTTGAGCTTCAGATGAACAATGCTTTTAATTCAAGGGGAGGAGTGGGGGTTTATTTAGAAGTGTACCTGAGTTACATATCAATACATTATGCCCCATGCACTCAGGTTGTACAATGTAAAGAGGAGAGAAATACATAAAAATAATAAATAAGAAACTAGTATCACTGCACACACTCACTGGAGCTTATTTCTGGTACTTATTTCCTGCAATCAAAAAAATGATAGCATGGAAAAACACATGCAAAAAACAGCGGATAAGTGAAAAAATAAATTACAAATAAATGCTCCAAAAAGGCCTCTGGTTTAAATGGCTCTTAGAGTGCGCCTGACTGGCCAGGGTCAGCGTACGAAGGTGCTGTTGTTTCCACCCCCGTTGAATGCCAAGGAGCCACCTACTGGGGTAATGATGACCACGGTCTTGACAGGCTGTGAATGACCGATTTCGTATATAGAATGGTGCTAAACCTGCCTGGAAATCTTTGTACTATGTACCCGATTCAGCCAATAAATAAAGCAATGCATACAAAACCTGCTCTTTGATACTGTACCTTAGGTTCAACGATTTGCAAAAGAAAGGGTTGGGTAAAATCAGGCATGATTAATAGCAGGGGATTGCATATGCTGGTCTTTAATGCTTGGAAGGCTTGCCCCACCCACCCCCCGCCCCCATCAGAATCCTAGGTCAGTTGAGAAGTTTGATCTGATTTATAGCTCTTGATGAGGGGCCTTGCTTTGGTCAAAAAGTCAAAATCGGATATCATTCAAGAACAGTTGATTGAAATATTGATTGAAATAGTCAATGAATTGTTGAATTTATCATTGGTATATACGAGGCTCAGCCATATATGGTGTTGATTGACTACATTTGCCTTGACAAAGATGGTTGGTTGAAACATGTGCTGGCACCAGAATGCGTTATGGCATCAGAATGCTTTATGATTAAATATAGGCACTAAAATACCTTATGATCGAAAATATTTAGAGTAAGGATATCTGATTGCCAAAATATTAGTAAATCATGTATTGTCTATTGAGTGTAATTTATTGATATAGGTATCTACAATATAAATGGAGGAAATAGATTGATTTTAAGAGAATTGTTACACAAAATGTGTTGATTCTCTAAAATCTTGGCAAACATTATACCTGAATTCAGGCAAACTGGATTATTATTTTGTGTAACAGTGACCCTGCCCACGCACTTTAGCGTAGTTATACAATTCTAATCACGTTGAATGGCACTTAGCAGTGTGCCTTATGAACTGGAGCAGCTAGTTGTATATATCACAAAGAAAATATCAATACTATTTTGGGGTTTGTTGGCCCAGAATTCACTTGGTATTCCAAGATATATACTAATGTAATATGTAATGCGCAATGCAATCAGGTCTTTAGTGCATTCAGAGACAGAGATATATCAGAGAAAGTGTGAATAAAAAAAAGGGTCATGCCTGACTAGAAAGTCATCTTTTCAGGTACCTGCCATGTCAGAGCATGCAACATGGAGGCTCAGAGAAGCTTGTGAATGCTTTCGCAACCAAACAAAACGTCATAGGGCTAGAATGGTTTCCAGGCAGGAAAAGAAACACAATTAGCAGAAACACAGATAAGGGCAGTCTGGGCAAGAACACTTGCAGAGAGCCAGAATAATACAATAACTTAGTCTTTTAGAGCTAAAACAGTAGAGAAGTAGAAGAGTGAACATTAGAAATATGATCTTTGTAGTTTTGGAATTTCTAAAAAATATAGTTTATTGAAAATAAGATGTGTGCTCCTCGCTGCCTTGAAGAGAATGCTTATGAAGCCAGTCGCAAAAAATCAGCTCTCTGGTGTCGGACTTGTAAAACACATGGTGAGTGGTTATGCAAGAAATAGAACATAACTCGGGACTGGAAGGGACTGCTTCAGAAGGCTTTAAGTTATCTTATATTTAACAGCTGGAAAGGTAGCACATTGTGTTGAGTGCTTGCTGCTGAGTTTGTGTGTGATCTGCAGGTTGCTGGTCCAATTCCCAGCAAAGGACACTTCAGCCACTCATCCTTCTGAGATTGATAAATGAATTCCAACTTTGGCTGCTTGATCATAATTGTATGTACAGCCCTTTGGCGATGGTGCTACATGAATAACAAATTATTATTTTATTTAAACATTTATACAGCGGGTCTCAGAGGGCTTTACATAGTTCAAAGTTAGAAGGTGAAAGAGAAGTTACAATTATTTTCAGAAATGGATAGGAACATCAGGATAGATAAATGATGAGGAGTAGATCCAGCTAGATTAGGTTGGGGTAAAGAGGTATGTTTTGAGTATTTTGGGGAACAAAATGATAGAAGCGGTGGTACAGATTTGGGATGGGAGGTCGTTCCATGGTCTGGGTGTCCGTTAATTAAAGGTCTTTTTGTTGTGGCCGGTTAGCTTGCAGAGTGGAATGTGCAGTAGGTTTTGAATACTTAGAAAATAATTATGGGAGCTAGGAGAGAGCTGGTGTAATGTGTGAGTGATTGGCTGTGTGAAAGATGAGTCTTGATGCTGCATTCTGTAAGGCTTGCAGGGCGCAAGTACATTACTGGGGAATTCAATGAGGAATGCATTTCCATAATCCAGGCTGGGGAGGACGAGTGCCTGTATCGTGGTGCGGTAGAGGTTGAAGAGAAGGACTTGTCTTATCTTGCATAGGAGGTGTAACTGTAGGTCACATGCTATGGTGATAGCAGCTAGTTGGTCTATGCAGAATAGATGGGGCGATGGAGAAGCTTAGTGACTTTACTGGTGTCAAATGGGAGATGTGTGGGTTGTCAGTGGTGAGCTCTTTGATCCCGTAGATAGGTCAGATTTGTGACTGGGGGAGATGAAGAGTATTCTGTTTTGGATGGGTTATATTTTAGGAAGTGGGTGTCTATCCAGGTGGTGATGGTGGAGAAACATTTTCCGAGGGTCTGGAGATCTGAAGGGGAGGACTCGATTTTGAAGTATATTTGCAAGTCATTTGCCTATTGGTGAAAGTGGCTACTGTGGCAGTGAAGAGTTTGATAGATTCACCATATAAGGTAAACAGGAGGGAAGACACGGCAGATCCTTAGGGTACTCCATACTTGACTGAAGTGGGATTTGATCAATAGGAGGGAATGGAGTCAAAGTGGTTGTTGTCAGAGAATGGAAGTAGGTACACTATTCGAGGACAGTGCCTGGGTGTTTCATCCAGGATGTTGAGGAGAAGCCAAAGAGGGCTAGAAGGGTTGTGTGTCCTTTCTCAGCTATGTTGTGGAGGTCATCCAGGATTTGAAGGGTTACAGTCTTGGTGCTTTGGATGAGGTGGAAACCTTATTGGAATGGGTTGAGGATGTTGTTTGTGGTGATGTGATGATGGGGTTGGCTTGTGGCAAAGCGTTCCTTGATTGTGATGAGGTACAGCAGGATTATGTTGAGTCGGTAGTGTTCAAGGAGTGTGGGGTAGAAGGATTGTGTCTTGAGATTTGTCCTGTTTCGAGTGCAGGAGGCATGGTGTCATGTGAGAGACAGGAGTTGATCATGTGGATCCAGTGTGTAGCCAGCACGGTGGTGCAATTAGATGGGGCCTGAGCTGGGTATGTGTCAACCAGGAAGCGTGTTGGTTTGGTTTTGGAGGCTAGCGTGATGAGGGGGTCTTGGTCAATTAGGTGGAATGTGTCCCATATATTGAAGGGTTTCGGCATGAGGAATGGGATTGGGTCTAAAGCAGGGTGAGCCTATATGAAGTAGGTGAGGGGCACTAGAATAGGTAGATCACTGCGCTTGATCTTAGAGCTATATGCAATACCCTGCTGCTGGTGACGGGGCTCCAATGAGATGGTGCCCTTCCATCTCCATGTGCTATGTTTCGAACCAGAGTTTGAGCCCTGTTCACGTGAGCGGTGGGTTACTGATTTATTCAATACGTAGGTATTGACGAAATAAAAGATTCAAACTAACGTATTGGTGCTGTATTTGTTGCGAGATGTCAGCCAACACGTGTTTCAACCCTCTTGGGTCTTTCTTAAGGCATGTGGTGTGATTGTCGTCTCCAGTTGTTACATTCAAGGTATGAAGGTTACTCAGGTAGGTTGCAGGTATGTTCATCAAGATACTTGAATCACGTTACAAGGTTCATCGGGTAACATCAGGTACATCAGGAGAAGGTAAGCACAGAGGGGAGCCCACTGGCTTCCACCACCCAGGCTACATCTTCCAACTGCCCTGCGTGGATTCACATTCAACCTCAAACATTCCAGTCACTCTCATAGCATTCCATTCATGACCTCACACCATGCATTGACACACCATGCATTTAGGGAACAGGGACCAAGCAAGGAAAACCAGTCATAACACTCCACCTTTGACCCCCTTCAAAAGTGCCTCTGTCATATTAGGTATAGTTGGCATATGATGGCAGCAATAGGACATTTGAGGAGGTACCTTATATGGGGTGACTATACCAGCTATATGAGGCATTATCTGGAATGAGATGACATTACTGGCAATGTGAGACTTCATCTGGCATATGATAAAACAACTGTGCATTTGAAGTTGTATTTGCATATTTTAACCACCATCCCATGTAGATGATACATTAGGCAGTACAGGGGTATTATGTGCTACACTTGGCATGGAATGAAAGCACCAAGACATGTCGGGCTGAACATATTATGAAAGTACCTAACATGTTAGGATATAACAGATATAAAATGGCTGTATATACTTACAGGAGACTAAACTTGGCATTTAATAGCAGAATCTGGGAATGTGGCCTATTAAGACCGTGCATGTCGTCCTATAACTGGCAGTAAATGTCAATAGGTGATCATATGGGTTTAACTGGCCCATGAGGCAGTTCCTGGCCTAGTTTGGTTTTGTTGGATGTACCCCTGTCATATAATGAATCCACCCATGGTATATCAAGGCAGCAACGAAAATATGATTAATAAACCAAAAAGTATTTTATCTGCTTTTATAATTGTTATGTTATCTGTTTTATATGTAATTAGGTATTTTTTTACATCTGCAACATCACTTCCTTTGATGCCTTCAGGGTCAAATGGCATGTGACATCCTATCTGGTGATGTCATTGGCTTCAAAGATCACGTGACAGCACTTCTTCTCCTGTCATCAGACAAGCTTCCCAGCCCTTGGTGTTTTCATGAATTGACAACCCTAAATGTCATTCAAGAGCGCCACTTTCCCACTTGATACAAATATATGGTTAAACCTCCCCTGATGCCACTGGACTGCTTCTGTGTGACCAAAGGGCCTCATTACGAGTCCGGCGGTAACCGCGGCGGTAAAACCGCCTGGTTACCGCTGGACTCGTATTACCATTCTGCCTCTGTGATTCCCGGAATTACCGGGGCATTACAACCCCGGTTTTCCGGGAATCACGGAGGCGGAATGGTGTTAATCCCCATTCCCATTGAGTCCTATGGGACTCGATGGGAATCGGGATCATGGAAACACCGGCAGCATCTCGTAATGCTGCCGGTGTTTCCTCGTCCGCCTGCAGGCGGGCGGTGTTAAACCTGCCAGGTCAGACCTGGCGGAACATCACCTCCCGCCTGCAGGTGTCGGGATCAGGCGGTCCGGAAACAACGGTGGCGGCGGGTTTACCGCCACCGGCTTTACAGCCACCGTTATTTCCGGACCGCCTGAGTTGTAATGAGGCCCATTGTCCTGTGAAAAATGCTCCAAGCAGAAAAATCCCAGCTGGAATTCTCCAAATGGATCAGACTGTTAAGTTACAAACAGGCAAGCAAGGATCAAGCAATGATGAGCTCAGGGGCACACAAGAAGGCAAGAAGCAGAGAAAAAGGTGTTATGTACTTTCCTTTGATCCAGCAGTCCATTATATTGTTGGAGATCTACATGAAGGGAAGGAAGTACATGGCTTCATTGATAGTTCAAGAAGCCAACCAACACTCAATACGTGAACGCAAGCAATGGAATATAGATCAATAAATATCTCAGAATAGAAATTAGAACACATACCATTCTGCTACCATGGCCTATATGAGTATGACAACTTCCACTTTGCAGAAAAGCATCACAAAATTAAACCTGACACCAAAGACCACAATTCTAGCTTTTCTATATTACCACCATGAAACAGATTCTGATCGCTGGCTGTCTGCGTACTAGCTACCATTGGCAGCCTGCCACTATGTGTGGAGGGGACAGCCCTTCAGATGAGTGGCAGGCATCACAGTCCACCTGTGTACTTTATTTGTACTCGTGACTGTGCTGACTACCTCTGAGCAGGGGTGTGTCACCCGCTACCCAACTATTTTTTTAGTTAGTTCATTTGCATGCAGAGCCCTTCTGGCTCCACAAAAGATGTAGTGCAAAATAATGAGAGATGGCAGGGCATCGGAAGCCTAACCCTTCTACCCCTCATTACTGTGCAAATAGCGTAGGCAGGCAGACTGACAGGAGAGAAGTCCTTTCCTGTTTGTTAGCATGTTCACATTGCAGAGGGGAGGGTCATCTGGTCTTTCATGCCAGTGCAGTGCATATGGAGGGTGCGAGCAGGTATGGTAAGTGTTTTGTATGTATGTATATATGTTTGCATATTGACGTGTTTTTTTATGAATGTGTGCCTGCAAGGAGTTGTATGAATGATGTGTGAAGAAAGTGCAGGTGTGTGTGTGTGTGTCAGCCCCAACCCCTAAATTTACAGTGCATCAAGGATTCATCTTTTATTTTGTATTAAATGAGTTTGTTTGTATACAAACTTTTTCATTATAAACTCCAAGTTCATCAAGTTAAATCACATAAAAGTCATCTTAAACACAACCAAAAAAACAGAAGATGAAAAGAAAGAAAAAGCAAAAGAATATAAGCAAAATACCAAAAAAAACCATAAGAGACAGGGAAAAGTGCTTCCTTTGTATCCATTGTTGTTTCGATCATTTCAGGTCTTTTCTATCACTTCTCTCCAAATTTGTGTCACTCTGTATATCAGACTCTTATATCTGCCCAACATCAAAGTTGCCCAGCGTGCGTCGCTGCCTAGCATGGTAGCTTCAGAGGGAAGCATGGCGGTATACCTTCTTCTTTCAGTATCAAGGGCTGGCCATTCCATGATAATATGGAAAAGAGTTTCAATATGGGTGGCATTATTGCAGAAGCGGCATGTATTTAAATCCACCAAAATTTGTTTGGTTCATGCTAGTACCTCTCTTGTAGGACGTAAATTCAGGTGCATGCAAAGGAATACTTCCCGGGTCTTTTGACACGGGAAGACATTCTGATAAGAAGGTAGTTGGTTAAGTGCTCTACAGTCGAACACAAAATTGATCGCCAGTTGATATCGAGCTTTCTTATCCAATGTCTCTATCCAGTCATTGCGCTGTATTTGTTTTTTCACTACGAGGGGTCGCTGTAGCAACATTTCTTCTGTGGCTTCCAATATCTTCATCATCTGTATGCAGGTGTTACTCACCACTCCGAATAGGCCGAAGATGCAGAGGAGTGACCTTGGAGATGATGGTGGTCAAGAATCGATAGTCAGCCTTCCATCCCAGCGCCCCTGAGTACAAGACTCAGGCTTCCTCAAAGAGGGGCTCTTTTCTACAATGTACCTCTCTGCTGCTTCAGTTGGGACAGACAGAGATGTCAATTGAATAAAAGAGCGGGGAGAACACACACCGCCAATACCAATGCTGCAAAGGAATACAAAGATATTAGACAGTGTTGAAATTAAATCAAGTAATCAGAACAGTTGTATATTATGGGAAACTACCTAGGTAAGTATTGGAGTGGAGCTTCCCCGGCGTGGATCTACGAGAAATATAACATAATGAGTGGGATGTTCTAAAGAGCCTTTGAAGTATCAGTCCCAACTTAAATATATATATCGAATTGGTAGAACTAACCTGAATAAGGATATATTGAGGAAAGGAATCCAGGAAACTGAAAACAACGAAAGGAGAAAATAACAAACAGGAATGTTAGTATAGGGAAGTAGCCCCGAACGGCACGAGGGTCGCACTAGTGCCGGGTTGGTGCAGTTTCAGCAGAGCGTTTATATGCACTTGAAGACAAGTTCACAAGACAGTCACTCAATGTCCCAGAATCCAACAGAAGACAAATATCCAAACAAGTTGTGGAGATAAAATAGTAGCAGAGACGGGATTTGCCAATTAAGTATGTACCTGAGCACACATGCATCCAGAGTAGACGATGAAAAGCTCCGGATAGAAGACAGCAAGTCCTCCGCTTTTGTTCCGTGTGCAGAAGCGGCAACCTGAACTGAAGTACCGCAAGAGACAGAAGGGAGCCGGATCCAGTAACGTTCCGAGTCAAAAAACCAGACGAGCACGACAAGAATGAAGGAGGAGACAAAGCAATCCGGTAGTCAGGCAAGGGTCGAAACCAGGAATTCAGATGAGGAATCGTGTGGAGAAAACACAAAGAAGTAGAAGTAACGGACGTAACCGCTTGTAGCTTGTAACGCTAATTAGCAGCAACGAGCCCCTTGAAAGACGGTGGTTTTATAGTCGTAAGGGGGCGTGTCTTGCCGTACGTCTTCCACGTACAGGACGTGTCAGCTGACCTGGAGTCCGTCGTAGTTTGTACAGATGCCATGGCAGCCTGTATCTGGTCCAGAGAGGAGCTTGTAAAGAAGTCGTATTCTGCAAGGAGGCCCGCGGGGAAGCCCGAAGTGTAACAGCAGGCTTCTTTCCACATGTTAAGTATTTTGTCATGTGACGACTTTGAGCGTGATCATAATAGTTTAATGGGTGGAAGATTATCTTCTGCTAAAGTTTTCCTATACAGATCTATTGATTTCCATGTTATCATTGAGTGTATGGCTTGGAGAGCTAACTCGAAGTGTATTTGTTGGACTAGGAAAGACTTAGGGATAGGGTTTTTCTCCAAAAGTTCCCTTCTAGGGTATCCCAGATCTGCAACGGCAGATTTAGAATTGTTAGTATCGGTACGACCATCTGCCAATAAAAGGTGATAAGTGGTTTTAGAGAAAACCTCCCATATTTTTTGTGAATCATCATTCCTTGATAGGCCATAGCATCCGATTTAGCTCGCAGGTGAATCACCCATTCTTTTTCACAAATACACTGGTTTAGCCAGATGCCCAGGTATTTGGTAGTGTTAACATTCTCTAATTTGGTCGATTTTAGAAATAACATGGGGTCCCTCTTCTTTTTCCCTGGATGGACTGCAAGTGCCATAGATTGTGATTTGGTTTTATTGATAGTTACATTATTTATCTCTGTGTATTTTGTTAGAGCATCAAGTTGACTTTGCAGACCCACTTGCGTTCTGTCCAACAGTACAACGTCATCTGCGTACATTATCCAAGGGACGGGGATTCCATTTAGTATTGTTGGATTTGCATTTATTAGGTCTTGTGAGGTTGCCAAGTCTGAAGTTTAAAGGTTAAAAAGGGTGGTTGTGAGCGGACACCCTTGCTTCAGTCCATTCCACGTAGGTATTTCTTTTGAGACTGCCCCCTTCTGCGATAGCCTTACTCTTATGGTTGTGGTTGAGTATAATGCTTTAATCACTTCCAGTAAGTCGGTTGGACATTTCCAAGAGCTTAGTTTCTGGCATAATTTCTGCCAGTTCACACTATTGAATGCAAGTTGGAAATTTATGAACAGTGCAAGGGTCTGAGTTTTAGTTCTTATTGCTTCGAGTTTGAGGATGTTTAGAATCTTCAGGTTGATATTCGTGCCAACGCCTTTTATGAATCCTGTTTGTTTTGGATCTTGTCTGTTAATCCGAGCTGCCCAGATTCCAGGATTTTCTTTTAGGATTGCGTTATTGAGCCCATATTTGCCTGGTGCACGCGATGCATTGAGATGTTGCATGTGTGTTAGGATTTCATCATTTGACCATTCCATCTCCTATTTTCCTGTAATTTGTTGTTCGGGATACTCAGGAAGCTCCTTGGTTTTAGCAAAGAACTGGGTGAAATAGGCCGCCCATGTTGCTTCCGGGAAATCTGAGATTAATGGGTCTGAGGTCTGTTCTTGGCCAGTTAGAAGTTTCCAAGGGTCTCTGGTATTACGTTATCTGAGAGCACCTAGCATGCATTCGGCATCATTTTGTAGATGTATGGCACATGTGTTGAGTTGCCAGTTCCTATAATTTTGTTTGAAAATGTTCACGCATCTCTTTTGGTCTTCATTGTTGTAATGCTGCGCCTATTTTATTTGATGTCGCAGTTGTTTCTTCCTAATAGCCGTTTCTTCGTTATAAGCGTGATTGTGTTTCAAACGCTGTATCCTTGGTCTGCCATTAATGCATCTGAATGGTCGCAGAAGCCATTCATATTCAAGCTTCTCATCATCTTTCATTTGTGTTTTCAGGAAAGTTTCTGGCAACCTCTGTATCTGATCGTCTGTGATACGAAGCCTGTATTTTCCATAGTTTAGTTCGAGTCTTGGGAGCGTCTGACTGAATGATCTGTGCTGTTCTGTTTTCCATGTTAAAGTTAGTTTTTAGTGGTCTCTAGTTGGGGCTGTGACAATCTTCATCTGGTCGATGTTATGCCATAAAGACTGTGATATGAAGATGTAATCTAAGTATGCCTCGGACTGACCTTTTTGCCAGGTTGGTACAGGTGGGATATCCTCACTCAGATGTCCATTCGTTAGTCCAATATCTCTTTGTATTAATTCCTTCATCCATATTTGTGCTTTCAGCTGCAGTTTAGTTTGCGGTATCAGCCTCCCGCTATTAGTGAATAGCAGTATGTTCAAATCTCCAGCGAGTATGATTTCAGCTGTTATATAGCACCTCAGTAATTTATGAACATTTGATAATACAGTGTCGATAAAAATGTTGTTGTTCATCGCTGCTGGATACCAATAAGGATTAAAGAGTCCCAGTATCTTTCCAGTAGATTTGTTACTGCTCCTGTTTGTATTGTTGGAAGATGTTTCCATGACCGCAATTTGGTTGAAGGGGTTGGGGTTAAGTACCTCAACAACACATAAGTTAGCCGCATATTTTATCAGCTTTAGCAATCTCGCGGATGGCCGTCCTTTCGCTCTTGTTATGGCTGGATTCATATATGTTATATAGCCATCGCAGATAGGATGTTTGCTGATACAATCTCTTAGAGACAAATTATGTAAAAGTTTTTGAGATCTTGAATTTCTTCCTCAAAATCCTGCGTATTCCATGAATATAGTTTCCACGGAGCATTCCCAGATGATGCAGTCAGTTTTGCTTGTTTTTCCCTGCCGTTCTGGCTATTGTTAACAGAACGTGAGTGTTGTTCTGACGCTACTGACTTCTTTCTCATCTCAATTTCTCTTTGCTGTGTACCATCTGTTGAGTCAAATTTTATTTTCATAAATTGCCTGTCAATGTTGCTCTCCTCCGATAGTGTTATTTCCTCGAATGTCATCACCGTCCTCATTTCATCTTTCCTCTTTTCGCATCTTATCCTGTTTGAGTCCTCTGTAGGCTTCCTATTTCTCGACATAGTAGTGGTGAGATCAAAACCAAGAGGGGTGAAAGCAGTCTTATGATTTAATATGGTTGTTGCAATTCTTCGTGACTTTCGATGTACTGCCACCCAATATGTTCTTGCTTCTTGGAGAAATGTAATTATCTTAATATCTTCGGTCTTGATGCACCGAAGATTGGGTAGCACATGTAGCAGGACCAATACATTGGTTCTGTTCAAAATCAAGCCGTCCTCCCTATTCGTCATACTCTTGATGATGGTGGCTGTGTCGGCATATTTTGGTTGTGGGTCTACAAAGATGGGTATTGTTTGTGGTACTTCGTCCCGCTCATGGTGTCGTCTAGCATTTTACTGTTGTTCTTGAGTCTTAATAGTTAACTGGCGTTTTTGGGCTAAAGTCTGATATAATGGTCGACGCAAGGCTGCCAGTATGTCCTGCTGTTCATTTGAGCTCTTGGGAAGCTGCATGATCTTCAACGGAAGGTTCCAAGTCTGCGTCCGAAATATCTTCGCATGTTAGGTCAGTGACTCCTCTCAGGCCCTGATTTCTGCTGTGTTCTTTATCGGATTCATAAGGTGAAAGATCTTCATCTATGACAATTTTAGGGTGGAATGGCCTTCCTGTTCGTCTTCCGATATATAGTTTGACAAGTTCATCAAAGCATCGTGCTGTTCCAGTTCTTTCTTGGACAAGCTGCACATCAACGTTCTGTTGAAGTTTGGCCGCTAAGGTGTGTTCTACTGTTTTGTTCAGACTTTTAGATGCATGTTTCGTTGTTTCAATCGGCACGTTTTGGATCCTTAGAAAGGTACAAGATCCCTTCTTACCAGTTTTCCATCTTGGTAGTTTGTTATTTTCCTTTTGGATTAGGTTTTTCTTGTTCCATACTGGGTTAGCATATATCCTTTTTTTCTGCGCTTCAAATATAGAGAATGTTGCTTGGTTCTTATTCATTTCGCTCTCATCTTGGTGGTAAGTCACCCCACTTTGTTTTTTGTTTCCTCCACTGCTAGGCACATTGGGATTTTGTTTTCTTTCAATTGTTGAATGATGTTCTTTAGTGGACTTTGTTCCAGTTTTCCAAGTGCATCATTCTTTGTTTTCTCATTCAGGGATGCTCTCTCATGCATTGGGTCGAGCTGCTTGATCCCTACTCCAGACGTTGTCATAGCTTTCGCGTTTGAATTCTGTCTTATTTTTTTTGGTCACTTCAGGATTTGTCTTATCTATTTTCTTTGGTATCTCTTCCATGGTTTCTTTTGGGTTCATATCCGTATGCTCTCTGGTCATCTCTCGTCTTTGATTGTTTTCTCGCCAGAGTGTTTTAATCATGTCTATCAACGCTGATGACATGTTGGCTTTGTCATTACGGTCACATCTTGCAATGTCAAATAAGCGCGCTTGCCATTGGGCTGATGTCTCAGCTTCTATATCTAATCTTGAGTGTATTTTGTTTATAAACGCTTCCATGTGTATTTGTTTGGTGTGAAAAAGCGCTAATAAGGTTGCTTGGTCTCTCATTGCATCGCCATATGACTTGTATAAATTCAAGAAATGGGCAAATGCAATAGTAGAAGCTGCCATCAAAGAGTTTTGGAGGCCCAACATTGTGGTGGGAATTGGTGGATGGGGTCTGTGCGTCTTGTGTTGACATTGACAATTTGAGGGAGGCATCAATCTGTTTATCTTCTTCTGCTAGTTCTGTTGAGAGGTCACATTCATCTCTATTCTCAATTTTTATAAGTTTAGTGGCATTTTGTGCCTTATCTTCGATGGCATTGGTAATTTGTGGTGTAGTCGAAGCCAATTGTTCACCAGATGTAGACTGGATGGCTCACCTGTTACTGGTCTTGTCCGAGCTTTGACTGAAGTGTAAGACCCACGGAAAAACAGGGTTGATGTAATTTACACAGTATTGGGTCTTGTCAACATTGGAAGAGTCAGTGCGAACCCTGCGTTCCTTTTCTCATGATTAAACATGAGCGATTCATTTTCAGTTATATCGAGAGACAACTGTGCCGCACGTCGGGACTCTGAGTTGTATCTTCGTTGCCATATCAATTTTGCTCTTGCAGCTCTATTCCTTAATGAGTTTAACAGGGTATTTACAGACTCTGTCTGCTTTATTTCCCTTTCAATGTATTTTGATTTTATGAAGCCATCATCCTCCATTGGCAATGCTCTGCAAATCGACTCATCTTGACCCCTTGCTTCATGCTTGTATTCAATCTGGGGTGAGTCCAGCTGCCATGCAGTGGCATTGCTTGTCTTATCATGGGAGGTACTGGGTAGGTGGACAGCAATAGCTGTAACATCAGCAGTAACATTCAAACTTGGAGGATCCGGCCTAGAGTCAGGAATATACATGGCTTCAGCTTGTGCTGTTTCCTGGCCCTGGTATCGTAAAAACTGGTCGTGAGGGTCTTGGCTGACCAGATCTTTATTGCACTGTATCCCAGGGCTCCCCTCTGCCCCCGCTAACTCTTTAGTTCCAAGCTCAGGGGTTTAGTATGATTAGAGTATTCACATCACAGCACAGACTCCACAGAGCACCGTGGACAGAGTAGTACTATTCGCTGTTGATGAGTTGAATAAGGCTTCATTTGCCAAGTTCTTCTTAGTTTGGTGCCCTGTCCGCGGTACTGTAGAGGACACCACTGCAACACCTCTACCAAGCTCCGCCAGTCTCCACACACTCCTGAGGGAGGAGAGCAAAGTGCAAGGTGCCACACAGTCACTTCCAGCAACTCTTGCACCGACCTCTAGCTAGTAATACCAGCGGTTCTTTTGCCACTTGGAATCCTTTTACAGCAGCTCCAATGCGATTTCACGGCTGGGTGTTTCTCTGCAGCCTCTGTGGTAGTCTCCGTCCTCCAAGGGCTAAGGTCGCTGAAACGCCGGTAATACTACTGCCGTCTGTAGGCCAATCTATCCAAGTAATAACACTTAAGTTTGCTTTACCTTTGACGCCATAGTAATTACTAGTTTGTGACTAATAAACATGAAAAGAGATTCTAATTGGGGCCTTTAGAACAGATGTCATTAAAACATTCTTCTTTACACCATCTTTCTCAGCAACACCCTTAATTGCCATTTTACTATCAAATGCATTAACCTGAACCTGAAACCAAGGTTATTTAACTAAAGCTGGCACTGATTAAAAGAAGCACTTACATGAATTATTTTGAAAATCTTTTTATTTTGTTTATACCAACCTCCAGACCGAATCTATAAAATCAATTCACTTTTTCTATCACTACAAATTGTAATTGATGCACATTTTTCATTATATAAAGTATAATTTAATATTATTCACTTGGGGGTGGTGGGAGTGGCTTAATGCCATGCTGTGAACACACAATTCTAATTGCTCCTGCTAGATCCGACTAGATCTGCACCGAAAAGGAACATAAAAGAGCAAACTAGCATCTCACAGCTGATGATATGATCCACAATTATCCATAGAGCAGCAGGACTCATGTGGTGAACCGCATCTGCAGCGCTGAGCAACCGGTTTTCCTGCACTTGGACTCCATGTGCAGCTGGTGTCCCCAAGATGGCGGTGCAAGGGTAACGCCAGCCGAGGTGAACTTCAATTGTGAGGCCGTATAGAGCCCGAAGAAGCTTAACACTGGTCTTCTGGAGCAGACACAGAAGAGTCAGCATCGGGAGTGTTGCCAGTAAGTGCATTCCCTGCCCGCGGCCCCCGAGAAACAATGACGCAGCGCTGTGGTGCTTGCCGGGGGAGGGACAGCGCATAGCTCTGAAGATACCTCGAGAGACTGTGACCACGAACGGCGCCTCACGCTGCAAGTGGAGTGTCAGAGTCACAGCTTGACTGCGGATCACAGGATGTATATACCACACAGCGAAGATACACTACCATCAGAATAGCATGCCCACCATCCCTGCGAGACAGACGGCACACTAAACTGGGTCCCCCGGAGACAAGGCACACAAGAAGATAGGGCGGATGCGCTGAAACCCAAAGACCTGAAAAGAACAACCCAAGCGTGTAACGGCATGCTCCTGTCAGAGCCCACACATTACGGATGATCACTTTGCATTGTGCCCAGTAACTTAAAGAGGAGGCCAGGTGGTGCCTAGTTTTGGAAATACACAGATGAGCTGGTAGTAGGAGAAGTGCTTAGACTGTCCATACTCGTAACAGTACACTACCCAGGCGGCACAGGGGAGGGAAGATCCGACAACATAAATAAGTGACATTGCCCCTGTGGACCCACACTGTGACATTTGGTAGAGAGCTGAGGCACGGCTCTGAACAACACCAACACCACGCACAATCAGGCTTGCCCGAGAATTGGAAGGCCAGAGAATGGAAGCAAGGATTCTTTAAAGACCGCTTCAAACCAAAACTACGGGCTTAGAGTACGATCCACAACTGTAAATAACACCACCCCTAGCTCAGCACAAAGGCTTCGTACCCCCAGGAAGTAGGCACTTGGTGAGCATGCAGGCCCCCTGAGTAGCAGCGCCTTTCATATGACATCCAGAGCAGCTATGAATACAGTCAGACATATCACGATCAAGGCATACATCACAACGGTACCTACAACACAAGGACCGGAAGCTAACCCACAGCTAGATATCACGCAGACAGACCAAATGGAGGGCAAACAAAAAGTCCTGCAGTCTATCGCTCCCCTAAAATCCTCACTTCAATCCAAGATGGACTCTGTCATCATTGATATGGGTCTCCTGAGACAAGATGTCAGAGACTGGGCAGACAGAACTGGGACGCTGGAGAAACAAGTTACAGTAAATACGACAAACATGAAAACCACACTACGTGAGGTCAAGACCCTACAACAGTCGCACCTTTGGAAAGCAGAGCTGATGATGCCGAGGGGAGAGGCCGAAGGAACAATGTTAGGATAATCGGATTACCAGACGGAGAAGAAGGTACAGACGTAACATCCTATGTCGAGAACATGCTGTTGCAGGAAATCGGACCAGGCAACTTGACACAAGGCTTCACGGTTGAAGGGGTGCACAGGGCACTAAACAGAAGACCACCACCGGGAGCTCCACCTATAGTAGCCAAAATTGTGAACTACAAAGAAAGGGAAAAAAGTGTGGCATTCTTTAGAACTGGGGCAGCATACGTAGAGCGTCAGCATCACTAACAGCGCATCCAGACTACACCTTACAAGTGCAGAAAAGCAGGACGAAGTTTGGTTCGGACAAGGAGCGGCTTCAAAAGGCTAACTTCAAGTAAATGCTCATGTAGCCAGCAAGATTAGAAGTCATATACAAGAACCACACCCTTTTTTTTACAATGGGAACCAAATCGGTTTCTTTCTGACTATACGAGGGAGGTACAGCGAGCCTGCCAGTCCTCCGACTCAGTCAAGAAGAAACTGTTATCTCTCAGCATCAAGTACACCCTCTTTTTCCCGGCACAGCTTAAGGTGTACTACAAGGGAATGGTCCACCTTTTTCACAATCCCAAGGAGGCATGGAACTGGTTGAAAACACATGTTCTATTAGTGCTGCAGTCCAGATCGTCCAAAGAACGGGCCAGACTGCATCCTGATCAGGAGTCGTCCCCTGCTTTGTTTAAAATGCAGGGCTATGATCCACCTGATAACACTGGAAACGCTCGGGAACTGATGGGCACTGGGTGAGGGGAAGTAGTAATCACCATTTGCCTACTAACATGTTGAACAGCAACCGTCTGACTTCTTCAGCTTTACATCTTCTACATTTGAAGTTATTGTGTATGGTGTGCCCCGTGCAGGGGCTTGTATGGGGCTCTGGCTGTTCTCACAGTGACGCCATTCATGGTTGAGTTAGTTTTCTCGTGGTATGTTTGCAGGGGGTTTGGGCGACAGGTGTTTCTAGTTGGGGGAAACATGGGGTGGAGAGGCTGGGATGGGGTTGCTGAGGAAGTTGGAGGGAGATTGTTGAGTTGGATTGCTTTGTAGTTTTCTTCACTAATTGGTACGCTTGCAGTGTTTATAGGTTGGGATGGGACTTGTCAGTGTTTTCAGGCCTATCCCTCGACTGCAACACCCTTAATGCATAGCAGTGGTGGTAGGGGAAGGGTCTAGGTCACTCTCCCTTCTCACCTGGAATGTAAATGTGTTGAGCGCTAGTGTGAAGAGGCGGCGGTTTGTTGCAGTTTCTTAGACGGTACTCCCCTTACTGAGACCCATTTGGCTGGGTTGGAATGTCGGTTCTTTAAGCTATACTATAAATTATAGGATGTCTGTCCCGGCTGGGTTCAATATGGGGGCAAGAGACGCCCTGAAACTGATAAACTGATGGTTCCCCTTCTGATTTCTCCCTGTGTGCAGGACTCTTGACTGCATTTTGTTTTGGTGAGGGGAAAGCAATGGAGAGAGGTTTAGGGTATGCTGTGTGTGTACGCCCTCCCCGCCCCTGTCTCTGGAACTCTTGAATGAGATGCAAACAGTTCTATGGAATAATCAGACAGACACCTGGGTCCCTGGGAGGGACTTCAATGATGTTATGGACCCTCTGTGGGACCACACGCATTGCAGAGGTAGGACTACTGACACTCCCACGAACTTAAAACCCTTTTCCCAGGCAATGGGGCTTGTGGACGTCTGGCGGGCTCTGCATGCCTCGGCCCAAGGCTTTTCATTCTTCTCTGGGGTGCCTGGCTCCATGTCTAGGCTCGACTATTTCTTTATTCCACCAGTGTGACCTTCACATGGTTGCGTCCATTAGGTGTCTGGCCAGAGACATCTCGGACCATTGCACACTGGTCATGGAGCTCACTACTAGCAGGCCCAGGTTAAAGCCGCCATGGTGTCTGAACAGCTATTATTTGGGCCTCCCTGAGTTCCTAGACGGAATCACCTCCGAGATGACAGAGTACTTTGCTGTTAATGAGGGGTCGGTGGAAAGTCCAGAGGTACTATGGGAGGGCTACAAGGCAGTCCTTAGGGGTGAAATGATCTCCCTGGTGACAGCGCATGGGTGGGCCCACAGGCAGGTGGTCAGTGAGGCAGAGGACCTCGAGTTGGCTGCAGAGGAGGAATTTCTAGAGGCAGGAACCCTGGAAAGCAAAAGGCTCTCCTTAATGCCCAAAACAGGCTTAGGAACATCACCCTTGACGATGCCAGGCACGCTCACTGGCTTAAACGTAGTCAGATTTATGAAGCTGGTGACCGAGCTAGGAAATTGATGGTGCGGCTCGAGAAAAGGGATGAGGGGTATAGACACATGAGGGAAATAGTTGGCATGGGGGAGGTGCAGCTGAGGGAGGCGGAAGAGATAGTGGAAGTGTTCGCCGCTTACTATGAAGATCTCTACCGCTCCAGACAGGCCCAGGCACCATCACTGGGTTCCTCTTTTCTGGATGGTATTCCCTCCTGCGGCTGACCCAGGCTCAAAGGTATGACCTTGATGTGGAAATCACAGGGGAAGCCATCTCGCACCTTCAATCACAGAAGGCCCCCGGGCTCAAAGGTTGAGGTCTGGAAGAGACTTGGGGAGTTGACATCCCAGCACATGTACAACCTTTTCACTCACTTGAGGATAAATAGCCTACTCCCTCCAGACTTTAGAAAGGCTTGTATTGTTGTCATCCCCAAGGCAGACAAGCCGCCGGAGTATCAAGCCAATATCCCTGATAAATGGTGAGGTTAAGCTCCTGGCGCAGGTGCTGGCGGAGCACCTGAGTAGAGTGGTGGTCTCCCTGATCCATATGGATCAGTGAGGCTTTATGCCTGATAAGTCCACCCAAATGAATATCCAAAGGCTGTGGATGGCCATATCTCATGCAACTGATCTCCGGTTACACGTCTTTATAACTAATAATTTTATAACAAATGCACCTATAACGAAAATTTTATAACAACAAAACATAACAAATGTTTTTTTTTCTTTTTCTTTTTTTTGGGGGGGGTCCCCCAAGTCCCCGTTTCCCACCCCTAAAAATCTACCCCAACCATTTCCCCAAAAGATTTAACCCTTGACCCAACCCCCACATACATTTTCGTTATGTTTTTCATTATAAAATGTTTGTTAAATGTGCATTCTACATAGCATTTTCGTTAAAAAGACTGTATACCCTGATCTCCCGGACTGCTGGGCTCTTCTCACTGTGCACTTTGAAAAGGATGTTGATTCAGTGAAATGGTGATTTCTCTGGGAGGTGATGACTTATAGGGGGTTTGGGGTGAATTCCTTTTGGCTGGGTTTGCCTGTTGTATGCATCACTGAAGACAGAGGTCTGGGTTAATTGGGTGTCTTCCGGGACCCTTTCTCTGGAGAGAGGGACAAGGCAAGTCTGCCCTCTCTCTTCCCTGTTATTTAAATTGGCCATCGATCCTTTGGCAACCTGTCTGCGGAAGGATCTGACCTGGTTGGGGTTCCGCTGGCAGTATGGGGAGGAGGACAGGGTCTCACTTTACGTGGTGTCCAGACATTTGGTCGACCTAAAACTGGTCGAATGACATTTGGTCGACGCAATTTGGTCGACGCAATTTGGTCGAAAACCAAATGGTTGAATTTTTTTTTTAAATTATATATTTATTTTTCGGGTTTTCGTTTTTTACAAAAATGGGTTTTTAGAAAAAAAAAAAGGGGGTTGGGGGGGACCCCCCCCCCCCCCAAAAAAGGGGTGAAAATAAAAAAATAAAAAATTCGACCATTTGGTTTTCGACCAAATTGGTTCGACCATTTGTCTGGTCGACCAATTTTTTTCGACCAAATGTCTGGTAACCCTTTACGTTGATGACCTTGTAGTCTACTTGGGTGACCCATTAGATAGCTTGCCACCAGGTCACATACTCCCTGTAGGATTTTCAGGAGGTTGATGGGTTGCTGGTGAACTGGGGAAAATCCATTCTTTTTCCACTTCAGGGGGCAGACAGACAGGGCCATCTTAAGCACTTTTGGGGCCCAGGGCACAGACACCTTTGGGGCCCCCCTCCCTGAACCCAAGACATGAAGGGGTGCAGAGTACCTGGTCGTGCCCCCAACATCGCAATCAGAACACATAGGTTGATATGCTGCCTCGCAGCGATCAAAATAGGGAAGGATAGCCTTTCAGTACTCTTACCATCTTCATGCTTGCTGTGATCAGAATGATAAACAAGTAGCATTTCAAGGCCCACATTAGCAGTCCATCATGAGGGTACTTATGGTCTACCATAAAACAGGACACTTTTCGTCAATAGCTGCCACTAGGAAGGTATACCCGCCATAGTATAAATGCGGGACAGATAATATGAAAAAGGTGCACATAATCCAGAATAGACAGACGACTCAGATTAGCTGCCTCATAGAAAGAAAAGGTGCTCAGGCATGCTACAGGAGACAAATTGGATACCGTATAGTAGATAGTGGATGGAGATTGGAAGCTACCAGGAAGGTGTCCTTATCCAGACAGATTGAGATTGTAAGAGGGACATGGTTTTTAAACAGAATTAACATTATATAGCAAAGAAACTAGTGGATTTGGTGTGCAGTATATCATGCCTACTATTTTTATAGAGGAAGCAGCACTATAGCCCGTGAAACCATGAGAACAAAATCACTCTAAAGGCCGACAATTTTGAAAGCTTCAAAAACTGGCAATTTTGATAGGTTAGGCAATACAAGATTGAATGGGATGGCTAGGATCACACATTGGTTAAGATATGAAGCTGGGATTTTCACCCACTCTGCAATTTCTGTGCTTCACCACTTTCTTTTCTAGCACTTACAATTCACTAAAATAATCACACTCTATAGAACTGACTTGGAAAGTAGACAAATTGCATAACCCAACATGACAATTTTGAAAAACAAAATGATATAGAAGCGTATTATGCAAAATGGTAATGATTGTCGCTTCATTGTCTCCACCAACAAGGAAAGTAATTGATATTATCTTAAAATACTTTTTCTGGGTTTCTCTTTTCTATTTTAATGCTTTAACTTCACCCAAAACACATGCATGTGAAATTGTTATTCATAAATGAGCAAACACACATTTCAGTTGTACAAAAAAGCCAAACGTTTTTATGTCAAAGAAACAGACCTTAAAATATGCTTGCCAGAAGCCTTCAATAGCTGGTTCTCTCTCTTCTGTTTAGAAGTCCTTCCACACAAGTGGCCGTCATAAAAGAATGATGATCAGGGAATGGGCTAAAGAATGCCACCAGCACTTGAAAAGGAAATCCTTTTCACAGAAGACACCGCATTAATGTCAGTGATATAAGATGATTTGTCCAGGATCACTTAACATCTGCTGGCATAGCCAGGATACACGCATGAACATTTTGGTTCCACACTTTTGAATATGGATAGCTTATCACCTCTCGAACTAACACTTTATGTTCATCATTTGGGGTGGTTTTACAAAACCCCATCGGAACAAACCATTGTCTAGACCTTCACAATATTGATGCTTTGTTTGTTTTCACAGCAACCACTATGTGGTGCAGGTATATTGCTAATAATAGCATCTGTTGTGCTACAAAACAAACTACATATACACAGATGTTATCAGTATTCAGATATAGGAAATGCTGAGTTGACCTTGCTGGGATTTGTTACTGTAATCTTGCACATGAACACAAACCTCTGCAATGAGTGCTTAACACACTGAGCTATATTCTGAACTATTGGAGCACTCACATTTATTAATAAGCATTTGAACTTTGGCTATTACACATGATCAATATAATCACAACAGAAAGGTGAGAAGGGTACAAGAATTGTGTCTTATTGAACACACAAACTATAAATAACACAGTGAACACAAAGCATTACATGATTAATGGATCAAATCAGAATGTTCTTTTCAACAACAGTCGGGCAACAGGATTGGAGTCTCAGTAGCAAGCCTTTAAATATCCTGAAATGTGCTATTTAAGTCAAATAAACAATGTGAACTGATGTATTTAGAGTAGGCAGCCTTGTGGGGCCCCCCTCCAAGGAGGGGGCCCGGGGCATGCGCCCCCTCTGCGGTCCCATAAAGACGTCTCTGCAGACAGAGCTATTCTCCCAGTCTGCCCCAGGGGTGCAAGTGGGCCGTTACCTCTGGGACTTTATGCACATTAATCTCCAGCCTATTACGGACAGGTTCACCAGGGATTTTACCTATTGGGGGTCCATCCCACTGACACTACTCAGGAGGGTGGCATTGTTCAAAATGTTAACTCTGCCATGGTATGTGTATGTGCTCCAGAATTCCCCCTCCAGATCTCTAAAGACGAATTTGACAGAATCGGCGCACTTCCCTGGGGTGGAGGCCAGCCCCGCATTGCCATGATGGCACTACACCGCTCAATGTGGGAAGGGTGGGCTCTGTGAAGGCATCATGAAGCAAGACGCAGACAACAGACTTAAAGTACAAACAAAAGATATTCATTAACTTAAATTTCAGGGTGGTTGAAGGCCTAACTTGCCCTATGCTAAGGTGGGATTTACCTACCTGAACGAAACTAAAGAAAGTCTGTGTCAAAGAGTTCAACTTAATAGTACGTCTGTGTCCAAAACCTATTCTTGCCCTCCCAACTAGAACAAACAAATGTGTAGGGATGTCAAAATAAAATAAACAGTGTTCAGCTGAAAGTTCTGATCTTTTTCCGCTCATAGCTTCCTCTCAGCTCCCCTTCCCCAAGCACAGGAAAGTTCCATAAAAAAGAGTCTTTAAGTTTACCCTCTTCCATTTCAAGGTAATATAGCTCAGAACCAATCCTGGATTCTTTCCCCAAACTTCAGGTAACACAATCAAAACAAAGAGAGAGTCTTGAGATTCTGATCTCAAGACACTACATGTAGACCTAGCAGGTCTCAGGGTTCCCTGCCCCAAGACTTCAATGTTTCACACCAGGTTCCTTGGTACTTGCTCCGGTGCACCAAGTTAGTGTCCTGGGATTCCCTTCCCCAAGTTTCAAAACAACACAATCCAAACAAAAAGGTTTCTTGAGACTCCAATCCCAAGACAGCCCTGCCAAGTCTCAGGGTTCCCTTGCCCAAGACGTCAATGTTGCACACAGATTCCTTGGTATTTGTTCCTGTGTACCAATTCAGCTTTACTTGATTTCCTTTATTGTTTTCTAGGTTTACTGGGGTGTTCTTGGACTCCTCTGGGTTCTCCTTAGCTTCCTCACCTATCTGACATCATGTGTTACACCCCTTTTTAAATGGTACCCTTGTCAGTATGCTGATTAGCTTTCCTTCAGCTTTCAAAGTTCGAGTGCATTTTATTTGCAACAATTATTTGGCTCTGTTAATATGCAGTTCTGATTTGTATTCAATCTTTAAGTTTCCCTTCTGGTTCGGTATTCCATATGCATTGGCTTTCTTTAAGTTGTTTTTTGGTTCGATAATCAATACGCATTGGATTTGTTTACTTCAGTATTCAATATGCATTGGATTTGTTTACTTTGGTATTCAATATGCATTGGATTTGTTTCGTTCGGTATTCAATATACATTGGATTTAATAATGTTTCTTCTTAGGTGTGCGAACACTTCAACCACACATTAATTGATTCAAAAGGAACGCTTTGTCTTGTTCAGAGACTTTTAAAAATTGAAAATGTGCCTGTTCCTTTAACAAGGCATGCAACCACTCTGTTACATTAAACGTCCATGCTCTCATTTAACAATAGCAGTTCCCTTTACGAGCCTTGTGGTTACAGTAACACCAGGATTCTCTATCGGGAAAACTCACTGGTTCACTGTGAAGTATTTTCCAATGTTGTGCTGGCCACAAACTCAGCAGCTTCCTTCTCGGGGGTATCTTCTCTGCCCCTCAGACACTCTTGAGCTCTTGCAGAACCTAGGGAGAATGAGCACTCTTGCTGATAGAATGAAGGACGACCCCTCATTTGGTTTCCTTCCTTCACCTTGCCTCTGTGCCACAGAGCTCCTGCTCCTGCTTCACACTTGCCCGGGCCTTCAGCTGCTTCGGTCCTTGTGCTTCTACTGCTGCAACACCGCTCACTATGGCTTCCGTCAGTGTCTCGCCTCTCTCCTCTCACTATCCTGCACACGGCTCTTTTATACACCTGAATTGTGTAAAGGGGTTGGAGGTGTGAGTCCTTTTCCTTAATTGCCTGACTATTCCAACACCTGATGGATATACCAGAATTGGGCACTGGGTCATGGTGGGGGCGTGGCAATTATTGCTAAATAAAACACTTACATCTTATTCAGACCCCTAGATCTTGCCAAAATTGTGAAATTCTTCATCAAAAAATGACACCAACTCCTTGTAGTTGTGTGAACTTTGTCTTTGTTTACGGACCTCCCACTGATATGCCCAACTTCAACCATTTTTGGACTCCTTCTAGTCCTAGGAGACTTGAATGGTCCAAATTGTTCCACCTTACTAGTTGATGACTTCAATAGATGGTTGAACAACCAATCCGATAAAGAGGCTATCACACTAGTTGCAGCCCTAAACAATTCTGATTTCTTTGTATTCAATTTTGATTCTACTACAGCAAAAGGCAATACCCTTAATTGGGTGGTTGCCAAAACCGTGATGTTCGCATTACTACAACCATGCATATGGTCTGATCATTACACCACTGAATTCTAGTCCCATGGAAATGGGGAACACGGAAGCACCGGCACCGTAAATAACGGTGCCGGTGCTTCCATGACAGTCTGCTTACCGTGGCCGCTGTGTCCGGCAGGGTGCGGCCTGTTGGGCACAGCGGCTCCGGCAGGCAGACTCGTAGTTTGCTGGTCCGGAAACAACGGTGCCGGCATGGTTTCCAGACCGGCAAACTTGTAAGGAGGCTTAAAGACTTTTTTGTTAAATCATAAGCCTGACCCCATTATTACTGTGAAACCTGCTCTGGTAGATCAGCAGCGTTTTCACTTTCAGCTTGTCTCTATCCCTGATGTGGTTAAATACCTGTCCGCAATGCATCCCTTTTCTTGTCCAGAAAATATAATTCCACTGAAACGAATTCTTGAAAACAAAGAGATTTTTGCTCCCTTTCTGGTTAGAATAGTCAACTTGTTGTTAAATCATAAACTAGTGCCAGAGGCCATTAAGGTGGTTACAATTACAGCCTTGCTGACGAATACAGGCTTGGACCCAAGGGAGGCTGCAATCTGAGGCCCATTACTAATTGCAACATTTTGCGGAAGATTTTGGATAAGATTGACACAACCCAATTTCAGGAATTTATAGAGGCGTTGGATATCTGGCATACTAGACAGTCAGGCTTTAGACCTTTTCATAGCACCGAAACAGCTTTGCTCGATCTTCAAACCCATATGTTAGGCTTTATCGACCTGGGTCATACTGGCTTACTGATTCTTTTGGATCTATCAGCAGCCTTTGACCTGCTAGATTGAATGCCTGTTCTACACGTTAAATGACATGGGGCTACGCAGTCAGGATTCCATTGATTGGGTGCAATCCTTCTTGTCCCACCGGATGTCTAGAATTTGTTAGGGGCAGCAACTTCATCTCAAGCTCTCCTTTCCTGTGGTGTTCCTCAGGGAGCCTGTATTTCTCCCCTACTTTTTGATCTTTACACCAGGCCTTAGTGTAACATCATGGAAGACATGGGGGTCTTCTTTGCAAATTACGCCGACAATACCCAACTGGTGCTGGTACTATCGACTACACTCTTAACTCGTGCCACCTGGAGCACATCTATTCCTCAATTGTATCTTGGATGAACACCAATTGGATGTGCGTTAATGGCAATAAAACGGAGTTGTTGCTCTTTGGTTTACCTCAATCAAAGGCCAAACTAGAACATCGATACCAGTAGTTTTGTTGTGAATGACTGTAACATCGCGACTGTTAAAAAAGTGAAAACATTTGGCACCTATTTTGACTCCGCGCTTTCTGCCAACTTCCATGTCACTCAGACGTTCAAAAATTGTTCGTATTATCTTTGTTTATTGAGGACAATTCGGCCATTTATGTCTGAAACAAACGGTGCTTCTATTGCTCGGGCCGTAATTCTGTCTAGACTGGACTATTGTAACTCACTCCTGATTGGGGCTAATAAGAAATGTCTGTTGAAATCCCAAACTACTCAGAATGTTCTAGTCCGAATTGTAAAAGGCAAATGAAGGCAGGAACATATCTCCATGAGTAGGAAAAACCTTCACTGGCTTCCCAACACTGCACGTGTTTCCTTTAAAGCAGCGGTATGGTGCACAACTGTCTTTATGGCTCTTCGCCTACCTACCTTCAAACTAAGATCTCTCCTTATTTTCCAACCAGATCTCTTCATTCCTCCAACATCAGTCAGGTGAAATCTCTGTGCTTTAAGCTGAATCATGGTCTAGGTAAATCCTTCCCAGTCGTATCCACTAAAATCTGTAACTCACTCCCTCTCGATCCGAGTCTTGGGAAGAACACATGTAAATTCTGTTGTAAACTGAAGACTATCTTGTTTGAGTAACTTATAACTGATCCCCGTCACCTACGTTAGGATTTTCTGCTGTCCCATCTCTTTCGTTTGTGACCTTGTGTTTTTGTTTTGGTGCACCCTGATGCCTGCAGGTTTCAGCCGCTTATAAGTAAATAAATAAAAATAAATACAATAAAACTATAGTTAGGATGATTAACAATACATGCCTGATCTTTACAATAGTACTCCTCCAAGGCCCTCTTCCTCGTCTCAGTAGCAAAGTGGTGCATGTTAGTGTGCCTTACTCCTGGTTGCCTCTTCCTCGTCTCAGTGCTGTCAGAAGTCATGTGTAAAAAATGAGGGATGCTGGATTATAATGTCCCAAAAAGGTCAGGGTAGGGTTAGATCTGTAATCCGTGGGAAACGGGTGACACCATGTCTAGTCCAATTCATATTTACCCCTCTTTGCGCCTTTTCTGGTATATCTGGACTGATGGTATCTCATACCTTTTCCTTGATTACTGTAACACGGATAACAATATCCCATTACTGTCTTTGGACTAGAGGGTTCCTTTTGGAAGGGACATAGGAAATACTGTGTCTCGCCTGAGTATGTCTCACTCCCCTTCCCCAAGGACCCTACACCCAGATGATCCACCCTCACTTCTCCGCCCCCAGGGTCGGGATCCAAGACCGATGGCCTTTCCCTGGCCACCTGCAGAGAAGGTCCCAAAGAAGTGGAAGTGAGAATACCCTCAGGTTTCCTACAGCTCCCCAACCTGCTTGGCTACTACTGGGCTGGCCAGCTGGCAGCCATTAACGACTGGCAACACTGACATGTATATCTGCCGCATGTTGGGGTGGAGCAACGGTGGATGGGTAGGTTTGCCTCCTTGTCAGATTCTGTACAGTGGTCCGGGTAGAAAGCTGCTTCCATCCATGATGCAGCATACTATACAGGTGTGGAGGGGTGCACATCAGCATTTGGGATGGGGGGAGAGCCACTCTGAATCAACCCCTTTGGGGTAATGTGCATCTGCCAGATGTTAATAAGATTGGGAGGTTCGCGGTTTGGGAGAGATGAAATGTTTTGCATATTACAGATGTGGAAACGGATGGTGCACCGGTGCCTTTTGCTGACCTACAAGGCACGTTCGGCCTCCAAGGGTCAGAGAGATACCAACACTTGCAACTAACACATGCCTTGCTTGCCCAATTTCGGGCACTCAAGGATATCCCAGCTCACTCCCTGCTCAAGGCCAATCTCCTTCTGGAGCGTATGGGCACCAGGGTCATCTCTACCTTATACCAGGTTCTTGCTGCATACAGGGCCAAGGAATTGATTAATCTCATGGCCAAAATGGACAGGGATGTGGGTCCACTGGAAGCTGAGGACTGGGTAGAGGCTTTGATGTCTCCCAGGGAGATAGAGAGAGATTTCCGCCAGGATACAGCTAAATCAGTTTAAGATACTCCACAGTCATTTTTATCCTTGCACGCTTTTTTCAGGTGGCGCCATGCAGAACTTGCTGAATGTCTCAGGTGTCGGGGGATGGCTGTCACCTTTTGTTCATATTATTTGGGAATGCCCAGAGGTTCACTGTTTCTGGAAGAAATGTTTCAATAAAATACGTGCTGTTGCGGGACTGGGCATACCTGAGGACCCTTGGCTGCTGCCCCTTTGGGCGTGGGGTTAAACTGCCTTTACTAGGTATGGGAAACTGTTTGTATTCAATGTTGTTGGCCTGATGAAGCGAGCTATCGCATTAATGTGGGGCGTGGCGGAGCGCCCTCGACTGAGCAGATGGGTCGCAGAAATGGACAGTTATATAGCCCTGGAAAAAAGAGTCTATAATTTACCGGACTGCCCACAGAAATGGACGAAAAAAGGGCAGAAGTGTGAGCGGAGGGACTAGAGGGGTGGGACATGATCTTTGTTTGGGGGTGGGATTAGATTTTGCTTTGCTTCCCTCTCCTTGGTTGTGATTCTCCTGATCGCGATTTGTACCCTGCAAAGCTACCCAATCATTTTTTTTCTTTGTGTACTGCTTTTCCTTATTTACAAAATAATAAAATGCGTTTAAAAAAAATGACATTCACTTCTTTTTCCTCTTTTGCTTTATTGCAAACAAGTTATCACAATTTCAGACATGGCTCAAAGTTATTAGTACAGCTATGTTAAATCAAATGCAAAGTATCCAGAAAGTATAAAATATATAGGACCTTCTTTTACCACTGGGATTGTATAGTGAGATTTTAAAAAAGCTAACGCAGCATACAAACTACCTCTCATCTATACTTTCTTACTTGCGGTGCCCAAAATAGAATGTCCACGGCTTTCTTGGTGTTCAGAAGTGGCAACTCATCTACTACAGAATCACATTTTGTATTTATTGTTATACGAGTCTTGAAATGCTGGAGCGCTACCTATCGACACATTGGGCCTCATTACGAGTCCGGCGGTAACCTGCCGGTTTTTCTGGCTCGGTTACCACCGGACTCGTATTACCATTCCGCCTCCGTAATTCCCGGAATTACCGGGGCATTACAACCCCGGTGACCCGGGAATTCCGGAGGCGGAATTCGGTAAATCCCCATTCCCAATGGGAATGGGGACCATGGAAACACTGGCACCATCTCGTGATGGTGCCGGTGTTTCCACGTCCGCCTGCAGGCGGGCGGTGTTAAACCCACCAGGTCAGACCTGGCAGGAATGACAACTCCGCCTGCAGGACTTGAGATCACCCGGTATGGAAACAACGGTGGCGGCGGGTGTAACGCCACCGTTATTTCCATACCGGGTGACTCGTAATGAGGCCCATTAACTTAGTCTTCTGCATTGGCCATTTTGGACAAGACTAGAACCTCGTTCACCGGTTATATCAGCAAAGACCACAATGTATTTCGGTCAGTAAGACCATGGGCCTCATTACGAGGTGGGCGGTAAGGGATTACCGGCACCGGTCCGGCCTACTACGAGTTCCCTTTGCGGGTCCTTCTTTTTTTTTTTTTTCTTTTTTTTAAACTTTCTTTATTGGTTTTTTCCAACAAAACAAACAAACCATGAGACCGAGCACTGGTCGTACTGTGAAAACTACACCCTACCTACCCTCTCCTCCCCTCCTCCCCCCTACCCATTGGGCCTCATTCCGAGTATGGCGGTAAGGGATAGCGGCCACCGCTAACGAGAGCGGTGGCGGTAATCCCTTACCGCCATACTCCGAGTTCCCTTAGCGCCATGGTGCTTTTAACACCTGCTTTTAGCAGGCGTTAAATACCATGGCGCTAAGGGACCTTGATGTTAATTACGCCACCGTAATTTACGGTGGCGTAATTGACGCCTTCCCCACTCCCATTATGCCCTATGGGGCAAGAATGGGAATGGGGAAGGGTAAATGGGGATTGGGGAATTACCGCCCCGCCAACCTTGGAATGGGGCGGTAATTCCGCCAACCACCAAGGCGCTGCCGGTCCGGGTACGGCGTCAACCAAGGCGTTAATAGCGCCATTGGTTAGCGCCGTACTCGGAATGAGGCCCATTGTGTTGAAAAGAGTCATTGGGGGTCATTCCGAGGTTGGAGGTAAGGGATTACCGGCGCCTGTAAGGGCACCGATGGCGGTAATCCCTTACCTCCGTATTCCGAGTTCCCTTTGCGGGTCCCTCTTTACCTCCTGCTTTTAGCAGGAGTAAATTACGGGACCCGCAAAGTGACCTTGGAGTAAATTACGGCACCGTAATTTACTGTGCCGTAATTACCTCCTTCCCCATTCCCATTGAGCCCTATGGGGGCAGAAATGGGGATGGGGAAGGGCTATGGTGAATGGGGAATTACCGGTCCATCCAACCTTGGAATGGACCGGTAATTACTCCATTCACCATGCCGGTATTCCATGGAGTAAATAGCTCCATGGTTGCCAACCATGGAGCTATTTACTCCATGGTGTAGTCCTAACTCGGAATGAGGGCCATTGTGCCATAGGTTGTCATCTAGGTGGCGCCGCTACTGGGGCTTCGGCGTTGTGTGTCGGGCTGGTATTTGAGTCTTGCGTTAGTTCTGGTTGTTGTGAGTCAACAGCGTCAGTCGTTGAATGCAGGTATGTGATGTACGGCCCCCATATGTCCGTAGGGCGTGCGTGTAATGGCATAGTCTTGATGAAGTCGGTTTCTACATCTTGACAAAAAGTTACGTCTTTCAGCCAGTGCTGTAAGTTTGGAGGGGGTCCTCTACCCCAGGTGTATGCGATTCTTCTTCGTGCCAGGATCAGCAGTAGATCTGTTAGCCTTCTAACTGAACTCGGTAGCGATTGAGTCAGGCCTAGTAGCACTGTTTTTGGCTTGGGGACAAGCTCTGTTTCGATTATTGCAGAGATTTTTTCGAGTACTGCTCTCCAGAAGGTGGCTACTGGAGGACAGGACCATGCCAGGTGAAGGAAGTCAGCTGTGGGTGCCCCACATCGGTTGTATTCTGCTGAGATAGAGTCCCTTTGAGAATTAAGTTCCACCGGTGTGTGGTATGTTTGGTGGAGAAAGTTAAAGTGGATCAGTTTGAACCTCGCGTTGATCGCCACTCTATGAGTAAGTTTCAGGATGTATGCCCATTCTTCATCCAGAATCGTGCTGTCTAGTGTTTTTTCTCATCTCCTTTTGGCTCTTGCGCCGGGTGGGTTCGCTTCGTCAAATAGGCCTTTGTAGATGTTCGTTACCAGACGCCCTTCACCCTGGGCTTGGATTGCGTAATGGAGTAGTGGCCAGATTGGTGGTTGCTGTGGGAAAGTCGGGATTACTGCCTGAAGCGAGTGCCGTAGTCTGTAGTATATGAACGTGTCGAGGGCATTATTGCCTCCTCTTTCTCGGGCTTGTTGTGCCGTCATGAAGGTCCCTACTGGAAAGAGGTCGTCCATGGAGTGCACCTGTAGCTTTTCTGTCCAGAGTAGGAAGACTTTTTCGGTTGTGATGGGAATTCCAGGAATGTGCTTAACTGGCAGAAGAGGGGAGTATCTAGCCGAAACGTCATTTTCCTTGGCAATTTTCCTCCAGATTGAATATGTGGTGGCGACTGGATTCATTCCGGATTGAGTGACTGGGAATTGTCCAAAGATTATGGATCGGAGGAGGTGCGGTGTCGCCAGTGCTCTCTCTATCTGGACATGCGGTCTTATGAACTGCGTTGCGTACAATTGGCAGAGGTATTGGGCTTGGGCCGCCCAATAGTAGCGTTCCAGGTCTGGGAGGGCCAGTTCACCTTGCCGTGTCAGTAGGGTTAGTGTGGAGTAGGTGATCCTCGCTACCTTGCCGGCCCAGACGAGGTCAAGGACCATGCTGTTTATGCGTTGAAGAAGTTTCTGTGTGAGGAGCAAAGGAATGTTTGAGAAGAGGTACAGCAGTTTTGGTAATATGATCATCTTTACAATTGATACCCTGCCTCAGAGGTTGAGTGGTAGGGACTTCCACCTCTCGATCTTGGCTTGGAGGATGTCTATGGTGGTTTCGTAATTGTCATGAATGATCTCCTCTCTCGGACGAGAAATGTAGATGCCGAGATACCTTACATGTGTGTGTTGCCACTGGAAGCCGAAGTCATCAGCAAATTCAGTGGTGGCGGCGGTGAGTGGGAAGATGACCGATTTGCTGTTATTGATTTTCAGCCCTGAGAAGCGACCAAACTGTATTACTGCTCTCATTGCTGGGTTTAGGTTCTCGTCTGCGTTCTGTAGGAGCAGGGCTATGTCGTCTGCATAAAGTGAGATGACCATCTTGTGTGGGCCGAAAGAGAGGCCTCTGTGAAGGTTTCGCATACGCATGTCGGAAGCTAGGGGCTCCATTACTAAAGCGATCAGAAGTGCCGAGAGTGGACAGCCCTGTCTTGTTCCTCTTTTCAAGTGGATATCGGCAGAGCAGTGACCGCCTTACATGATGCTGGAAATTGTTTTTTTGTAGAGTAGGGAGATCATTTGCAAAAAACGCCTACCCAGCCCCATCCTTTCCAGAACTGTGAACAGAAAGGGCCATTCGACCGAGTCGAAAGCCTTCTCGGCATCTAATAGTACTGCCACAGCCTGACAGTCCGGTTCTAGGGCTTCCATTGCTCCGAACATCCTTCTTATCCGGTATGATGTGTTCCTCCCAGGGACGAAGCCCGCCTGGTCAGCCAGCACCATGGTGGGCATGAGGGGCACCAACCTCTTGGTTAGGACTTTTGCAAAGATTTTGTTGTCCAAATGTATTCGTGAGATTGGCCTGTATGAGCCGCTTTCCGTTGGATCTTTGCCGGGCTTGTGCAAGAGGATTATGTTGGCCCTGTATAGTGTTGGTGGTAGCTGGTCATTGGTCAGGGTCTCGTCATAGACCTGGAGGAGTAGCGGGGCAGGGAGGTCTGCAAAGTGTTTATAGAATTCGCCAGACAGGCCATCTAGTCCTGGTGCTTTAGAGTTGGGTAGTTCCTTGATGACCTCGAGGATCTCCTCAATGGTAATGGGGCGTTTAATGGTTCTCTGAGCTCTGGGTCGACCCAGTATAGTTCTATTTCCTCTAGGTATCGCGTCAGCTCTGTTTGGTCGGCGGAGTAGTTTGAGTCGTACAGGTCCTGGTAGAATCTACGAAAATTTTCGACAATGCCGATTGTCGAATGGACGGTGTTGCCTGTTGGGTCTCTCACTGAATCAATCGCTGTGGGTTTTCTATCGGCAGCTATGAGCCTCGCGAGGAGAGCTCCGGGTTGCTGCCCCTCACCGTACTGCCGAATTTTACGGTGTCTGCCTAGAAATTTTATTTCTCTTTCAGCTACGTCTCGGAACACTTCTAATTCTTTCTTAATTGCTGCTAGCGATTGTGGAGTGTTGTTTGTCAGGAGAGCGCCTTCAAGGTCCTTGAGTTTTGTTTTGCTGGTGTTCAACTCCCTTCGCAGTAGTTTTAATATTCTGCATTCTTTTGTCATGCAGATCCCTCTGGTAAAGCATTTTAGAGTCTCCCACAGAGTCCCGGCTGAGGGCACTGTTCCTAGGTTGGAGTCGAGGAAATGATCTAGTTCACTTCGGAGTTCTTCTGCAAAGACCGTGTCTTGCAGCGCTCATGGCTTGAATCTCCAATGAGGTCGAGGTTTGGTTGCTTGTGTGGTGTTGCAAGCTAGAGACACCATGGAGTGGTCTGACAGGGTCCTCGGTAGGATGCGGCAATCGTCCCATTGTAGGCGGCTATGGCAGTACACAAGGAGATAGTCTATTCTCAAACTGGTTCTGTGAACCTAGGAGTGGAAGGTGAAGTTGCTGGTGTTTGGGTTCTGGTGTCTCCAAATGTCAATGAGGTTGTAGGCTTTGCAGATTTCAGTGATTTGTAGGGACGCCTTGGATGGGGTCACTGTTAGGTTATGCGATTTATCTTTAGCTGGGTTCAGGGTTGTGTTGAGGTCGCCACCCCATATGATCGTGGACCGACTGACCGTGCTCAGTTGGGTCATTACCCAGTCGAAGTTATTGGGACCGTCAGTGTTCGGGCCATATGAATTCACTAAGGTGATTTCTTCTCCGTCAATCGTTCCTTGTATCATGAGCGACCTGCCTTCTGTGTCCTTTTTTTGAGCGATTAGTTTGAAATTGATTGCCTTGTTGATTATTATGGCCACTCCCCTGGCGTAGGACAAGAAGGAGGCGAAGTAGCGGTGACAGCCCCAGTCTTTGGCCCAGGGGTGTTCGGATGTCGGACGTAGATGGGTTTCTTGGATGAACGCTATGTCAATTTTGTGCCGGTGTAGGTATTGAGTCATCTTCCTCACTTTCGCTGGTTGATTCCCACCTTTAATGTTCCATGTAGCTACGGTGAAGGCGCCATGTTTTTAATTCTTTGTTTGTGCGGATCATGGCGTTTGGCTGCTAACGGGCGGGGGTGGTGGGCCTTGTCGTGTTGATTTTGTTTGTGGTGTGCTCTTCTCCTGCGTGGAGCACATGGGGTGTCCTGGGTGCTCTAAAACTTGTTAACTCCCAACTTGTGTGATTTTCCCTCCCAATTCTCGCGAGCAACCCCCAACTGGCTCGTCGTGGATCCCCCTTCTTTTAACCTGTAACTTGAAAACTTGAACATTGCTGTGCTAGGGGCGCTTGGATCTTCCCAAGTCGTGCGGCCTTGAGCGTGTTTTACCCTCTATTTCGTGTTCCTGCAGCGTTGATTGTCACAGTGCACCAACTTCTTTTGCCTCAGTTCATCTATGGTGGATTCCTCTGGGCCCTTTCTCTTTGAGCTCGTGCTTGGTTATTCTCTGGTGGTCGACAGCCCGCCTGGTCCAGGTATACATTTGCCTCTTCGGGTGTTTGGAAAAACTGGGTCCTTCCCTGGTGTTGTATTCTCAGTCGTGCTGGGAACAGCATCGAGTATGGGATCTGGTTTGTGCGGAGTCTCTGTTTAATGTTTGTGAAAGACCTCCTTTGTGCCTGGACGGCTGGGGAGAAGTCCGGATAAAAGTGGATGGTATCGCCGTCGTGCTGCAGCTCGCCTTTCTCTCTGGCCATTCGGAGTATCGCATCTCTGTGCTTGTAATTGAGTAATTTTGCAATTATTGGACGAGAGGACACTCAGGGAGCAGGTCTTAGCGTTGGTATTCTGTGGGCTCATTCGATGACGAATGGGGGCGAGAGAGTTTCTGTACCGAAGAGGGATTTGCACATTTCTTCAACATGGTCTTCCATTTTGCCTTGTAGTTGTTTCTCTCTTACTCCTACTATCCGGATGTTGTTCCTTCTGGAGCGCCCTTCGAGATCTTCATTTTTTGCAATGATTATTTTCATTTGGGCCTCGAGGGACGACACCTTGGTATTTAAAGATGATGCCCCATCGTCTAAAGTGGAGATCCGTTGCTCTGCTTCATCGAGACGCTCATTGTGGGTGTCTAGCCGATGTTGGACTTGATCGACTTTGGATGAGAGGCCGTATAGCTTACTATCTAAGTTACTGATTCCGGATTTCAGTTCCAGGAGCAGTGCTCTGATGTCAAGGGACTGGGGATCGTCGTTCTCTTGGTTTAGCATACACTTTCTCCTATCCTCCCACCTCTCCCTCCCTACCCCACAGGCAAAGCCACCCTCTTCACTGCCACCCACCTTCTCGGTCATCCGACCCATGAAGCGCGTGTCAGTTGAGGCTTTCGCTGCTACCTTCTCGCCCCCTTCTCCCCCCTTGGCTGACTCCCACCCTGACACAGCCCTCTCCATGCTCTATTCCTCTATATCTGATACTCTCGATATCCTTGCCCCCGTCATGAGAATCCGCCTGAAGCCCAAAGCCAAATGTAACTCCTGGTATGACTCGGATCTCGTCTCCCTAAAACGCAAGTGCAGGGTGGCAGAGAGGAAATGGCGTGCTTCATGCTCATCCTCTGACAAACTGGCCTGCCGCCTGCTCCAAAGGCAATACCGGCTCTCCGTTCTCACCAAGAAGAGAGCCCTTATCCAAGCCCGCATCTCTGAGGCATCAAACAACTCGGCCGAACTCTTTAAAATCTGCAAGGAGCTGGCCAACCCTGCTGCAGTCTCTACCTCTCCTGTCCCCTCCCAGGCCCTCTGCACTGCACTGGCCTCGCACTTCATCTCAAAAACTCAGGACATCCTGTCCTCGCTCTCCTCCTCTCTCCTCCCTCCCTCTCTTCCCGGCTCTTCCTCTTGCTCTCTTGCAGCCACCCCTCCGCCCTCCTTCTCTGCTTTTCCACCTTTTTCTGCTGATGAGGTTTCCAGACAAGTCCGATCTATGAAAGCCTCGTCTAAACAGGTTCACCCCTGTTCCTCCAAAACCATCAAGGACCACATCGACTCCCTGGCTCCTGCCCTAGCTGACTTTTGCAACCACTCTTTCGCCTCTGGAGTCTTCCCATCCCCCCTCAAGCACTCCCTTGTGCACCCCCTCCTCAAGAAACCCTCTTCCGACCCCTCCTGCCCGGCCAACTATCGCCCAATCTCCATTACTCCCTTCCTGGGCAAGCTCCTGGAGAAACTGGCCATCTCCCAGCTTAACCTCCATGCTGAATATGTTGGTAATCTTCATGACCATCAATCCGGCTTCAGAGCGGCCAGAAGCACGGAAACTGCTCTCCTGAACATCCGTGAGGACCTGCTCCTGAACCTCGATTCCAACACTCCCTGTGTTCTCATTCTGCTCGATCTCTCCTCTGCCTTTGACACTGTCAACCATGCCATCCTGCTCAACCGTCTCCGTGATAACCTGGGTATCACTGGTCAGGCTCTGGCATGGCTGACCTCTTTCCTTTCCGGTCGACCCTCCCAGGTCCAAATGGGCTCCTTCCTCTCTGACATCTTTTACTCCACCTGTGGTGTCCCCCAGGGATCCAACCTCTCTCCCTGGCTTTTCAACCAGTATCTGGCACTCCTTGCCCACCGCATCGCCGCTCTCTGCCCCCACTTTCAGTGCTATGCGGACGATACCCAGCTCATTTTCAGGCTACCCTCGGCCTCCTCCTCTCCTTCCCTCATCTCCGACTGTCTGTCTGCTATCCAGGAATGGTGTGCCGCCAACGACCTCTGCCTTAACGCCAGTAAGACTGAGATTCTACTCATCGGCACACCCACTCCCTCCTTTCCTGCAGCTCTCTGGCCGGCCTCCCTTGGCCCCCTTCCTGCCCCTACCTGCAAAGCTAAAAACCTCGGGGTCATCTTCGACTCCACACTCTCCTTCTCTCCTCATATATCTGACGTCTCTAAGAAGTCACACTACCAGCTGCACCTCCTCAGAGGTATTCTTCCCTTCCTCTCCTTCCCCCAGAAGCTCACTGTCTCCCGAGCCCTGGTTCTCTCAAGGCTGGACTACTGTAACAGCCTCTATCTTAATCTGCCTGCCTCCACTCTCCGCCCTCTGCAACTTATCCAGAACAGAACTGCGAGACTTGTCCTTGGCCTCAAGCCCAGGGACCGTATCTCTCCAGGACTGAAATCTCTTCACTGGCTCCCAGTGGCTGCGAGGATTAAGTTCAAAACCCTCTGCATTGTCCACAAGGCCTTCTGGGGCCTGGGGCCTAAATACCTTCAACTCTCTCTTCCTAAATATCTGCCTTCACGAGCCCTTCGCTCATCCGTCTCCAACTCCCTCATGGTCAGCCGCTTCTCGAAGCAACGAGCTGGGGGTAGATCTCTCTCCGCAGCAGGGGCCTCCCTCTGGAACAGCCTTCCTGCCTCCCTGAAACTTGAGGAGAACCATCTCCGGTTCCGGAAGCACCTCAAAATCTTCCTCTTCGCTTCTGCCTTCTCTCTCCCTCTCCCTTGCTAAACCTGCTAAACTCCCCACTGAAGTCTGCACTAAACCTGCATCTGGGCCACTCTGTGACCTCGGTCCAGGGCCCAGCCACTCTCCACTTGCACTGCCTCCCTGGCTCCTCCTGCACTGTGGGACTGTCACTGCATCCCTACAGCCCCCTTCCCAGCACTTGCTCTGCACTTACCTCGCACTTGCCACCAGCTGGCCCTTTTATTTATTATTTATTATTTATTATTTTATTACGCTACTTACCTTGTACTGCACTTTCCCCCCCCACCTCCTCCCCCTGCACTTTCTCCTTTTCCCCTTACCTCTGCACTTGCACGATCTGAATGACACCTGGCCTAGTAGGATCGTTTGTCTGTCTTCCCCTTGTTTCCCTCCCTCCCTGCCTCGTCGCGCCTTGAAACACTTGTGTATAGGCGCGTTACAAATACCATATCATATCATATCATATCATGGCAGGGACTCTGGTTCACTGCAGTGGGCCTCATTACGACCCCGGCGCTAATGGGTTAACGGCGCTGTAAAAGGCTGCAGCGCCGTTAACGCATTAGTGCCTTACTACGAGGTCCCTTTGCGGGACCCAACCTGAACAGCTGGTCTAGACCAGCCATTAAAGTAGGGACCCGCAAAGGGACCTTGGTGCAATTTGCGGTACCGTACTTAGCGCCTTCCCCAGTCCCATTGAGCCCTATGGGGCAAAAATGGGAATGGGGAAGGGCCAATGTTCAATGGGGAATTACCGCCCCGCCAACCTTGGAATGGGGTGGTAATTCTACATTGAACATTGGCGGACTCGTTACGATACCGGCACCAACCATGGTGCTAATAGCGCAATGGTTTAGCGCCAGTATCGTATAGAGGGGGAGTGTCTCAGGGTTTTTGCCGAGGTTCCAGCTTCGAAGTTCAGTTTACGCTGTTGTTTGTCGGTTTTCCCCATTGTGGGTACGGATGGGCAGCGTCATTGGTTGCCTAATTGTAGGGTTTGTATGGCGGCCGAGGCGGGGGTTTCTTGTGCCCTTGGGGGGGTTTTGCGAGATGTTTTGTCCGACTGTAGCGTTGGCCTTTGCCGGACGCTCAGCCCGCCATATGTATTCTAGTTGGTGCCGGGGACGGTGGATTATTGGTCGACCAAGCCAGTTAGGTCCCAGGATAGTTGATTCAGTTCGAAGTCCTATGGCCCCTGCAGACTGGCTGTGGTAGTATCACTATGCTGCCAAGGTGGGGCCTCTTGCTAGATAGTGCCGAGTGGATTGTCGGGCGCAGCCCGAAGGGGCACAGTTATTCCCCCCGAGGGTGGTCGCGAGCCGCGACAGTGTGGCTCTTTACATTGAGTGCTCCTCGCTCGAGCCACCTCCCCCTCAGCGTGCGCCGTACCCGGAGGGGCCTAGCCCGTGTTCTGCTCCCTCGTGTTGGACCCGTCTCCCGGATGTAGCTGCCTGGGTAGCCGGCGGGAGTCTGTGGAGCTGCAAGGTTCTGCCGGGATGTGGCTTCTCGGCCGCTGGGATGGTGAAGCCAGGCGGGTGCACGGTCTGCCCACCGTCAGCACGGGGGCCCTCCTCCTGCCTGGCGTGGGTCCGCCGCAAGTCCCGGCGGGGGGCGTGGGACCGCTCGAGCCCCTCCGGGCCCACGCCCTGATCTCCGGAGGTCGGCAGTACCTTCTATGCTGGAGGGGGCCTGCGGGGCCGGGCGGCAGAGTGTGCCCCCCACGGGGTACGGCTGACCCGCATGGGCTTGGCTGCTGTTGTTGCTGGGGGGTAGAGCTGGGGGGGGCGCCTGTAGCACCAGCGTCCCGGGCGGCAGATCCCTCTGTTCCTTCACTTTCACCGCCACGCGACAGCCGCCGAAGCTCTCTCGCAGCCCTCGAGACACATCCGTCACCCGGGAATGCCACGAAGCAGGGTCTAGGTGGCCAGGGTCTTCGGATCCGACTTCTGCACGGCTGATTTTCTTCCCTGTGCACTGGCTGGAGCTTTGGTGGTTGTTTTAGGGAGTTATACTGCCGGAATAAACAGGATTAATAAGGATTTTAATAGGCCGCGCGGGAGCTCACATAGGAGCGGCCATCTTGGTCGGGTCTCTAGCGCCCTCAATGCGGGTCCTTCCTTAATGCCTGGTTTTACCAGGCGTTAAAGACGGGACCCGCAAAGCCGGGGTCAATAACGGTACCGCAATTTGCCGCCTTCCCCCTTCCCATTGAGCCCTATGGGGGATCAAATGGGAATGGGGAATGGCTCTTTTGAATGGGGAATTACCGGTCCCACCGACCTCGGAATGGACCGGTAATTGCTCCAACCACCAGACCGGAGGCAGCCATGGTGCTAATAGCGCCATGGCTACCTCCAATTTCGTAATGAGGCCCCATGAGTCGCACACTAAGTTATAAACTCAAAACTGTTTTCTTTGAGCAAGTTTGTATTCCTGATCTTCCCCTTCAGGGTCTTTATGAACTTCTTCTATAGTAAACCATTCAATGTCATCACTATTATGACTTTCCTTGACATAATATGTGCTGTTCATATTTTTGTTTGGTCGTATATGGATACTCAGTTATGTGAACGTTGACATTTCTCTTTGTTTTTTCAACATACAGGTTTTGGCAAGGGCATTGGATCACCAAAATTGCAAACCTATTATTGAAATTGGTGTGAATTCCATGTGGCCACTTGCCACCTTCATGCAAAAGTGCAGTCAGTGATAAGGAAAACATACACACTGAACAGTTCCCACAGGGACTGTGCCCTCTTAGTGGCTCAAAATTCCAATATTCAGACAAAGAGATGTAATAATTTTTGCTTGTGTATAAAAACCTTTCAACAACGGGCAGTTTCTCGTCAAAAATGGTCCGTATGGTTTATTTAATCTCATTGAAGAGGGATGTTGATTACGAATATGGAGAGTTGTGTTCCTTTCACTTGGCTTCCAATACAATTTGCAACCCACCTGTCTCCTTTTCCCAACGATGCCTTTGGTTACGGGAACCATATGTTAAATATCTGAATTTACGAGTTTCACTGTTTTGGGGAGAATGTAAATGAACCAACATACAAGAATGTGCACCATACAAGGGTGAGAGCACTGGGGGATACTCCATCTACTGTCACCAGGGTCCTGCTGAGTGCGGGACTTTTCCAGGCCCTCAGGGTCCCCCTCAAACCATACCACTCTTCTTTGTGACTGTCACACAAGGCAGGATCATGTATTTTGCTAATATAATTAAATGATTTGTACTTTGTGGGCAAAGGATGGAAGTCTGTGGTATCTTGCTTGTATCATGGAACGTAGAATGGTGTGTGCGTGTGTGAGTGTGTCACGGTTCCAAGTGTTTTTATCGACCAATTTATTATTGCAATTTTTTTTACAAAACACATGGCGAGATTCCTGCATCCAAAAATGCCTCACGCCAACCCCACCTACTTTTTGCGGTAACATAAATGGTACAAAATATGTAATAAATAAATGGGTCGGTAAAAAGACTGGATAACCAGGTGACATGTTACGAGTCAGTTTGGGCTTGTCCATGAGTCATTTGTGCTTCCTCTAAATGGTGACTTTAATTGTAAGCTGAAAAGGGGTGCACCTGAGGTGATAGGACAGAATGTACAGTCTGGTCAGCTGTACTTTCCCACAGGACAAAAAAAATACTAGATGGGCCGCAGAAACAATACTGTTGGTCGGCTTACTTGAGGTTACAATCCAGATCATCTCTTCTGGTGGCCGGGGTCATGGGTGGCTCTTCTTGGGCTCACACAGTCATGTACAGTCTCTGAAGAACGGCAGTGTCAGAAGCTGGCCCATTGTTGGGGAACTATTCTTTCTCCTTCTCACAGGACTGGGTCCCATGTGGGCCTGGGATAAATTGGCCTGTTACAGAGAACAGTGCACTCCTGTATAGGAAATATGTACTGTCATGTAATCGTTCACATTTATTCTCCAGTAAATGTAAACTGAAAATAAGATTCATATCATTCGAATCAAAAACCCTCAGTGGCCCTGTCAGAATGTGCATTTTACATCAGTAATCTTATTTTATTGTAAGAGACAGCTCTCCCTCCTTCTTTAATTCCTCCCTTTAGCCGAGTCTTACACCAGGATAGCTTTATTTTATTTACTAACATTTGGATATGTTATGTTTTGTTAGTGATATGTGACAAATATGTACCAATAGAAACATTGTGTAGATTGTGCACACACTCCTTCTACGGATCACCCCAGGACTGGCACTATTTGGTCAGTTTTGATCAATGTCACCAGTGTTTTCAAATGCAGGATTTGCAACATTCTTTCTACAATCCCTCCTGCGAAGAAGCCCCAGTCCCTTCGAAAATTCTCTTTAAAGCCTGCCCACCTATGACCAATATTACTGTTCGGTTATGTGTTAAAATAGCACAACTGATACTGAGCATTTGTTGAGGGAAGGGACCCCAAATGCCTTAGTAATGGCGGACAGATGTAAAAAGAAGTTACATTGCAATTCAAAGTTTATGATCCTTGCATCTCACAATTGGCAATTACTTAAGTTGCACGTACAAAAACCAAAGCATGAATGAAATGTGATTCATTAATAGTCCTTTTGCATACTTAAAGGGGAAGTTCTCTCAGTAATTCTTTTGGCCCAATGGATTGGGAATGTATTTTTGAGTATATATCGATCAATCCGAAAAACGTTTCCAATGCATCTTAGATTCGGATTTCTCACATTTGCACATGTGCAATGCACGGGTCCGCTACCTCCATCTTGTGCTAATCATATCTGTTGATCCATAACCCTAGTTTCAAGTGCACGCGCGGTAGTTAATCAGATCACACGCTACTCAAGCTGACATCACTAGACACTTACACCCTGTGTCACAATGCCACTGCAAGTCTCATTTGAATGTCTTCTGTGCGCAATCTATTAATGTGATAATTATTAACAAACCCTTACTGATCACACAACATTGGAGTTTCTTCTTTCTTCGTGTCAGTAAATTTAATTTCAATCCTCTGCAACTTCTATTTACTCTGTTCAGCTATCAACCAAGTATGACATTCTGAGAACAGGTACTTACACTATACCTCAAATGAATTAACTCTGCAAACTGTTTCTATTTAAAAATGTTTTAGATAATGTACAAATGTCTTTACAAACCATATTAACATGTTATATTTACACGACTTGTTTTTTGCATGTGCCAATATGAAATGTCAAAGTATGGGCCTATTTCTTTTGTCTTTGTACAATGGGTTTTTGTAACGTGTCTGTTTCTTCTCATAACTTTCTTTAACATTTGCATTTTAATCTAAAACCTCATTGTGCTACTTCAACTAAATTGCAAAGGTTTTACTTTTTCTCCGACAGTTGATTTTATACTTCAATACTCAATAATTATGGCAACAATTCAGCCCAACCTATGCAAGTCGGAGTATACAGAAGAGGAAATGCTTGAGAGAGATAGAAGGCGAAAAGATGGGTAATCTACTGCAAGCCATGACGATCAATCACAGCATCCTGATCCTATTCGCATTGAAGACATTTCCACTTGGTGCACCTGTCTTTGATGTGATGTAAGGCCAACTTTGGTTGAGAACTGCTGTTGCAGAGAAAGCTCTGACTGCTTAACCTACATGGCCTCCACCGCTATATGTTACCCAGCTGCATGAAATCAGGGCCGCCTACCTTACAGGATCCGTAATTGAGAATGATGATGGACCTAATGAACAAACTTTGAGCAACAAGTCTGCCCTCTTTCTCCAAGTAATGAGTACAATTTGTGTGTATACACATTTGTGACAACTGTGAGGGGTCACAAATTTGAGGTGGACAACCTCGTGAGGGTTTTTCAAACAATGGCATTTTATTAAATTAAAAGGTTGGATAAATGCCCCACTATCCCTACCCTGGCAAGGATTTTCATGCCTAAAATAAACTAAAGGAAACACTTATATACACAATAAATCAATAGGGACATACATGGCAGTTTAACAACAACAAATATAACAGTATAATTTACACCATCATAGCTGCTTCTAATAACCTGGGCCAACCCCCCTTCGCCGGATTCCATCAGGCTTTTCTTTAATGTTCACAAAAATTAAGGAAATCCTGAATTATAAAGAAAAGTCCACTTCAGTTCTCTTTCTAATCCAACTTGACAACACAAAGTTCCAACGTCAATTCCAGAGGTAATTCACAATTGTTAACCAAGCTTTACTCTTTCCACTTGTAGTCAAGGTTTTAAGACAGCTTCTTGTCATCAACAATGCATACTTCAACAAAGACCTTGAAATAGTTTCTTGTCATCAACAAAGAATATTTCAGCACTTCATTAGTTTCAAAACAAATGTCTTTGTCAGGATATTTTGGCACCAATTAAGTTTCAGTACTACTTCACCAAAACAGTTCAGTGATTCTCCAATTACTTCATCATAAGCTTTACCCCACCACTGTACTTCATGTGTTTCCACCTGCTTTACTTTCATGCCAGATTTGCTACTACTACAACTCTCTGCTCCAGTGTACTCCTGCCAGAACAGACAAAGGGCCTCATCATGAGTTTGGCTGTATTTCCGGCTGTAATACCGCCGACTGTAATAGCCCTAGCACCGACCGGTCCAGTGGTATTAACACCGGATCATGGGTTGGCCCTTAACAGTAAATCCCCATTCCTGATTGAGTCCATTGGATCCAATGGGGAATTTTCGGTGCTAATACTGCCGGCTGTAATACAGCCGAAAACAGGGATTTTCACCTCCAGAAAAAAGCTGGAGGTAAAACAGCCGATTTAGCGCCCAACACGTGATAGGGCCAGCCCTTAAATGCGGTGGTAATACTGTTACCACCGCATTTAAGGGCTACAGCCCAACTCGTGATGAGGCCCAAAATCTCTTACTCTAGTATACTCTCCTGCCAGCCAAGACAAACTATTGCAGTTCTCTCTTCGGCTATGCTCCCCTGCCAGGCCAAGCTACCAACTTTCAGTACTTCTGTGGTATGGGTCAACTTTACAGGTTTTAACAATGTCTTCTGCTTCACACAATGCGGTTTGATCATTTCTTCAAGGGAAACAAAAATCACAGTGGTGCTGTTTACTACACCTAAGTATTTGGCACATGCACGACAGGCAATGCTTTCTTCCTCTGAACCTCTTTTTATCAGAAGGTCAGCCCTCCTGCCATTCTTGTTCTCCTTTGTATTGTTAACCAAATGCTGTTAATAACTCTTCCTCTTCTTCACACTTCTTTGGCTTTGGCAATGTAGGTTTAAGACATTCCCTACACCTGGGCAATATTCTTCAGACACACGCTCAGTTATCTTCTTTTGGTGTAGGCAACCCTGGTTGTTTATCAATTGCCTCAGTGTGCATCCCTTTTGGCTGTGGCAATAGTGGTTTAGGTTCCCATCTTGAGAGGTTGCTACTTTTCCTGGTTGGCTGTTATTATTACCCACTATCTAACAATCACCTCTTTCAGGTGGCATCTTTAAAGTCTCTTTATACCAACGGCTTTGGTTTACATCAGGTTGGTATGCGTCGCAATCATTAATTTGATTTACATCAGTTAGGTATTTAAAAGAGAGTCTGGATTCAGTCAACGGGCATTCATGGAGTGCTCTCGGGTAACAATATAACAGCGAACATACCAGGTTTCTTGCGTGTCCATATGACTCACTGCTTTAGCTCCTCTGCGTGGCCCAGAAATCCCTCCTGCATGGCTTCCTGTGTCTCGTGTCTGCAACTATCAGAGCCCTCGTGGCTCCTCCAGCGATCCGGTGCACGCCTGACACCGCTGAACGCTTCTTAATGGGGAAAGTCACAGAAAGGTGCACTTTCTGCTGTGCGACTTCTGCATCTGAAATATCAAACCCATATTCTTAATGGGGAAAGTCACAGAAAGGTGCACTTTCTGCTGTGCGACTTCTGCATCTGAAATATCAAACCCATATGACCCTCTCAGGACCCGCATTAATTTCTCTCACCACTCTGGCCCTGGCATTTTGACTCTTATGCAATTTCCTCCTCTGCTGCTTCGTAGAGATTTCAAAACTCCTCCACCCACTACTAGTACTGCCCTACTGCTGCTGTTTCGGCTTCCTCGACTTCTTCTGCCTTGGTCTCATGGCCTGCACATGAGGGGGCCTTTTATGCCTCTCAGCCACCCTCAGTAGTGGGCCATCAGCCCTAATGGGCTGTACACTGCAACCTTGTGCCTCTGCAGCCCTCTTCTTCGTCCCAGTACTCTGAGAATCATGGGACTCAAAGTCCTAACATAAAAGTCCGTTTTCTCACTAATATTTTTCCCACCAAGTTCTTTTCTCTCCTTAGACCTATTCCTTAAAGGGGTATCATAAGGATTAAAAGATAGATTTGGTTTTACAGAGGATTGAGGTTTTCCCCATTTAAATTGGTACATTTTAAGGATGGGTTTCCTGTTTCTGGGAGTGTTATAAATTTGGTAAGAGCTTTTCTCAATCCTGATACATGACTGGTTATAACTGTCTTCACTCACACTGTTACAATTAACTTTAGGGAATAACCATTCTCTTTGACAACATGCCATTAGGGACTTCAAGTCCCATAATTCCTGAAGTATTGCAGGAGAGGTCAGCTTCTTATTGGAAATTGCCCACACCTGAGGGAGACTAAGAGGCTTAAAAGGCCCCCTCAGATGCAGGCCATTAGTGAGTCGAGAGCGCTGTGTGAATCGTTTATGCAGTCGAAGCAGAAACTGGAGGAGGGAGAAGACGCCTGGACCACTGTCAAGCAGAAAACAGTAGCTGGTCCTGAGATGGTCTTTGCCTCCAAAAGCCTTGAGTGCAGGGGTCATGCAGCAGGAAGCATGGAAGAGGGAAGCAGGCCCTTTGAAGACCTGTTTTGCAGATCCAGAAGCACCAGATAGTCTCCTGAGCAAAAGAAGGCCCTTTTACAAGTGGCGCGGGCGACAGCAGACCAAGAGCAGCAGTTTGCTAAGTCACAAGGAGTCACTGAAGCAGAGCACCTGTGAGCAGCAAGGGGATCAGACACGCACACCTTACCCAGTGAGTTCACCAGATGATAGTGACCCTGTAGCGCTCCGACACCACTCGCATGCACAACGCAGGTGTTTACAGAGTAGCAAACACTCATG